>NW_028255533.1:0-559000 GCF_964263255.1 Lissotriton vulgaris
AAATTTCTATTTAACCACCTGGTATCATGAGAGACCTCAGGGCTGCATGTTTTGAGCCCAGTACTGAGCCTGAAAAGCATTTCCAACCCCACTTACAAGTAAAACTAGCTAAAATGTGCCTGGCTTCTCTTCACTGAAAAGCTCATTCTGAGTACATTTTTAGCATACATTTGCACCTGCCGGGTCCGCTGAGCAGCGAATTTCTATTTAACCACCTGCTATCATGAGAGACCTCAGGGCTGCATGTTTTGAGCCCAGTACTGAGCCTGAAAAGCATTTCCAACCCCACTTACAAGTAAAACTAGCTAAAATGTGCCTGGCTTCTCTTCACTGAAAAGCTCATTCTGAGTACATTTTTAGCATACGTTTGCACCTGCCGGGTCAGCTGAGCAGCGAATTTCTATTTAACCACCTGCTATCATGAGAGACCTCAGGGCTGCATGTTTTGAGCCCAGTACTGAGCCTGAGAAGCATTTCCAACCCCACTTACAAGTAAAACTAGCTAAAATGTGCCTGGCTTCTCTTCACTGAAAAGCTCATTCTGAGTACATTTTTAGCATACGTTTGCACCTGCCGGGTCAGCTGAGCAGCGAATTTCTATTTAACCACCTGCTATCATGAGATACATCAGGGCTGCATGTTTTGAGCCCAGTGCTGATCCTGAAAAGCGTTTCCAACCCCACTTACAAGTAAAACTAGCTAAAATGTGCCTGGCTTCTCTTCACTGAAAAGCTCATTCTGAGTACATTTTTAGCATACGTTTGCACCTGCCGGGTCAGCTGAGCAGCGAATTTCTATTTAACCACCTGCTATCATGAGAGACCTCAGGGCTGCATGTTTTGAGCCCAGTACTGAGCTTGAAAAGCATTTCCAAAGCATACGTTTGCACCTGCCGGGTCAGCTGAGCAGCGAATTTCTATTTAACCACCTGCTATCATGAGAGACCTCAGGGCTGCATGTTTTGAGCCCAGTACTGATCCTGAAAAGCATTTCCAACCCACTTACAAGTAAAACTAGCTAAAATGTGCCTGGCTTCTCTTCACTGAAAAGCTCATTCTGAGTACATTTTTAGCATACGTTTGCACCTGCCGGGTCAGCTGAGCAGCGAATTTCTATTTAACCACCTGCTGTCATGGGAGACCTCTGGGCTGCATGTTTTGAGCCCAGTACTGATCCTGAAAAGCGTTTCCAACCCCACTTACAAGTAAAACTAGCTAAAATGTGCCTGGCTGCTATTCACTGAAAAGCTCATTCTGTGTACATTTTTGGAATAAGTTTGCTCCTACCGGGTCAGCTGAGCAGCGAATTTCTATTTAACCACCTGCTGTCATGGGAGACCTCAGGACTGCATGTTTTGAGCCCAGTACTGATCCTGAAAAGCGTTTCCAACCCCACTTACAAGTAAAACTAGCTAAAATGTGCCTGGCTGCTATTCACTGAAAAGCTCATTCTGTGTACATTTTTGGCATACGTTTGCTCCTACCGGGTCAGCTGAGCAGCGAATTTCTATTTAACCACCTGCTGTCATGGGAGACCTCAGGGCTGCATGTTTTGAGCCCTGTACTGAGCCTGAAAAGCATTTCCAACCCCACTTACAAGTAAAACTAGCTAAAATGTGCCTGGCTGCTATTCACTGAAAAGCTCATTCTGTGTACATTTTTGGCATACGTTTGCTCCTACCGGGTCAGCTGAGCAGCAAATTTCTATTTAACCACCTGCTTTCATGAGAGACCTCATGGCTGCATGTTTTGAGCCCAGTACTGAGCCTAAAAAGCATTTCCAACCCCACTTACAAGTAAAACTAGCTAAAATGTGCCTGGCTTCTCTTCACTGAAAAGCTCATTCTGAGTACATTTTTAGCATACGTTTGCACCTGCCGGGTCAGCTGAGCAGCGAATTTCTATTTAACCACCTGCTATCATGAGAGACCTCAGGGCTGCATGTTTTGAGCCCAGTACTGAGCCTGAAAAGCATTTCCAACCCCACTTACAAGTAAAACTAGCTAAAATGTGCCTGGCTTCTCTCACTGAAAAGCTCATTCTGAGTACATTTTTAGCATACATTTGCACCTGCCGGGTCCGCTGAGCAGCGAATTTCTATTTAACCACCTGCTATCATGAGATACATCAGGGCTGCATGTTTTGAGCCCAGTGCTGATCCTGAAAAGCGTTTCCAACCCCACATACAAGTAAAACTAGCTAAAATGTGCCTGGCTGCTATTCACTGAAAAGCTCATTCTGTGTACATTTTTGGCATACGTTTGCTCCTACCGGGTCAGCTGAGCAGCGAATTTCTATTTAACCACCTGCTGTCATGGGAGACCTCAGGGCTGCATGTTTTGAGCCCAGTACTGAGCCTGAAAAGCGTTTCCAACCCCACTTACAAGTAAAACTAGCTAAAATGTGCCTGGCTGCTATTCACTGAAAAGCTCATTCTGTGTACATTTTTGGCATACGTTTGCTCCTACCGGGTCAGCTGAGCAGCGAATTTCTATTTAACCACCTGCTTTCATGAGAGACCTCAGGGCTGCATGTTTTGAGCCCAGTACTGAGCCTGAAAAGCATTTCCAACCCCACTTACAAGTAAAACTAGCTAAAATGTGCCTGGCTTCTCTTCACTGAAAAGCTCATTCTGAGTACATTTTTAGCATACGTTTGCACCTGCCGGGTCAGCTGAGCAGCGAATTTCTATTTAACCACCTGCTATCATGAGAGACCTCAGGGCTGCATGTTTTGAGCCCAGTACTTAGCCTGAAAAGCATTTCCAACCCCACTTACAAGTAAAACTAGCTAAAATGTGCCTGGCTTCTCTTCACTGAAAAGCTCATTCTGAGTACATTTTTAGCATACATTTGCACCTGCTGGGTCCGCTGAGCAGCGAATTTCTATTTAACCACCTGCTATCAAGAGAGACATCAGGGCTGCATGTTTTGAGCCCAGTACTGATCCTGAAAAGCGTTTCCAACCCCACTTACAAGTAAAACTAGCTAAAATGTGCCTGGCTGCTATTCACTGAAAAGCTCATTCTGTGTACATTTTTGGCATACGTTTGCTCCTACCGGGTCAGCTGAGCAGCGAATTTCTATTTAACCACCTGCTGTCATGGGAGACCTCAGGGCTGCATGTTTTGAGCCCAGTACTGAGCCTGAAAAGCATTTCCAACCCCACTTACAAGTAAAACTAGCTAAAATGTGCCTGGCTTCTCTTCACTGAAAAGCTCATTCTGAGTACATTTTTAGCATACGTTTGCACCTGCCGGGTCAGCTGAGCAGCGAATTTCTATTTAACCACCTGCTATCATGAGATACATCAGGGCTGCATGTTTTGAGCCCAGTGCTGATCCTGAAAAGCGTTTCCAACCCCACTTACAAGTAAAACTAGCTAAAATGTGCCTGGCTTCTCTTCACTGAAAAGCTCATTCTGAGTACATTTTTAGCATACGTTTGCACCTGCCGGGTCAGCTGAGCAGCGAATTTCTATTTAACCACCTGCTATCATGAGAGACCTCAGGGCTGCATGTTTTGAGCCCAGTACTGAGCTTGAAAAGCATTTCCAAAGCATACGTTTGCACCTGCCGGGTCAGCTGAGCAGCGAATTTCTATTTAACCACCTGCTATCATGAGAGACCTCAGGGCTGCATGTTTTGAGCCCAGTACTGATCCTGAAAAGCATTTCCAACCCACTTACAAGTAAAACTAGCTAAAATGTGCCTGGCTTCTCTTCACTGAAAAGCTCATTCTGAGTACATTTTTAGCATACGTTTGCACCTGCCGGGTCAGCTGAGCAGCGAATTTCTATTTAACCACCTGCTGTCATGGGAGACCTCTGGGCTGCATGTTTTGAGCCCAGTACTGATCCTGAAAAGCGTTTCCAACCCCACTTACAAGTAAAACTAGCTAAAATGTGCCTGGCTGCTATTCACTGAAAAGCTCATTCTGTGTACATTTTTGGAATAAGTTTGCTCCTACCGGGTCAGCTGAGCAGCGAATTTCTATTTAACCACCTGCTGTCATGGGAGACCTCAGGACTGCATGTTTTGAGCCCAGTACTGATCCTGAAAAGCGTTTCCAACCCCACTTACAAGTAAAACTAGCTAAAATGTGCCTGGCTGCTATTCACTGAAAAGCTCATTCTGTGTACATTTTTGGCATACGTTTGCTCCTACCGGGTCAGCTGAGCAGCGAATTTCTATTTAACCACCTGCTGTCATGGGAGACCTCAGGGCTGCATGTTTTGAGCCCTGTACTGAGCCTGAAAAGCATTTCCAACCCCACTTACAAGTAAAACTAGCTAAAATGTGCCTGGCTGCTATTCACTGAAAAGCTCATTCTGTGTACATTTTTGGCATACGTTTGCTCCTACCGGGTCAGCTGAGCAGCAAATTTCTATTTAACCACCTGCTTTCATGAGAGACCTCATGGCTGCATGTTTTGAGCCCAGTACTGAGCCTAAAAAGCATTTCCAACCCCACTTACAAGTAAAACTAGCTAAAATGTGCCTGGCTTCTCTTCACTGAAAAGCTCATTCTGAGTACATTTTTAGCATACGTTTGCACCTGCCGGGTCAGCTGAGCAGCGAATTTCTATTTAACCACCTGCTATCATGAGAGACCTCAGGGCTGCATGTTTTGAGCCCAGTACTGAGCCTGAAAAGCATTTCCAACCCCACTTACAAGTAAAACTAGCTAAAATGTGCCTGGCTTCTCTCACTGAAAAGCTCATTCTGAGTACATTTTTAGCATACATTTGCACCTGCCGGGTCCGCTGAGCAGCGAATTTCTATTTAACCACCTGCTATCATGAGATACATCAGGGCTGCATGTTTTGAGCCCAGTGCTGATCCTGAAAAGCGTTTCCAACCCCACATACAAGTAAAACTAGCTAAAATGTGCCTGGCTGCTATTCACTGAAAAGCTCATTCTGTGTACATTTTTGGCATACGTTTGCTCCTACCGGGTCAGCTGAGCAGCGAATTTCTATTTAACCACCTGCTGTCATGGGAGACCTCAGGGCTGCATGTTTTGAGCCCAGTACTGAGCCTGAAAAGTGTTTCCAACCCCACTTACAAGTAAAACTAGCTAAAATGTGCCTGGCTGCTATTCACTGAAAAGCTCATTCTGTGTACATTTTTGGCATACGTTTGCTCCTACCGGGTCAGCTGAGCAGCGAATTTCTATTTAACCACCTGCTTTCATGAGAGACCTCAGGGCTGCATGTTTTGAGCCCAGTACTGAGCCTGAAAAGCATTTCCAACCCCACTTACAAGTAAAACTAGCTAAAATGTGCCTGGCTTCTCTTCACTGAAAAGCTCATTCTGAGTACATTTTTAGCATACGTTTGCACCTGCCGGGTCAGCTGAGCAGCGAATTTCTATTTAACCACCTGCTATCATGAGAGACCTCAGGGCTGCATGTTTTGAGCCCAGTACTTAGCCTGAAAAGCATTTCCAACCCCACTTACAAGTAAAACTAGCTAAAATGTGCCTGGCTTCTCTTCACTGAAAAGCTCATTCTGAGTACATTTTTAGCATACATTTGCACCTGCTGGGTCCGCTGAGCAGCGAATTTCTATTTAACCACCTGCTATCAAGAGAGACATCAGGGCTGCATGTTTTGAGCCCAGTACTGATCCTGAAAAGCGTTTCCAACCCCACTTACAAGTAAAACTAGCTAAAATGTGCCTGGCTGCTATTCACTGAAAAGCTCATTCTGTGTACATTTTTGGCATACGTTTGCTCCTACCGGGTCAGCTGAGCAGCGAATTTCTATTTAACCACCTGCTGTCATGGGAGACCTCAGGGCTGCATGTTTTGAGCCCAGTACTGAGCCTGAAAAGCATTTCCAACCCCACTTACAAGTAAAACTAGCTAAAATGTGCCTGGCTGCTATTCACTGAAAAGCTCATTCTGTGTACATTTTTAGCATACGTTTGCACCTGCCGGGTCAGCTGAGCAGCGAATTTCTATTTAACCACCTGCTATCATGAGAGACCTCAGGGCTGCATGTTTTGAGCCCAGTACTGAGCCTGAAAAGCATTTCCAACCCCACTCACAAGTAAAACTAGATAAAATGTGCCTGGCTTCTCTTCACTGAAAAGCTCATTCTGAGTAAATTTTTAGCATACGTTTGCACCTGCCGGGTCAGCTGAGCAGCGAATTTCTATTTAACCACCTGCTATCATGAGAGACATCAGGGCTGCATGTTTTGAGCCCAGTACTGATCCTGAAAAGCGTTTCCAACCCCATTTACAAGTAAAACTAGCTAAAATGTGCCTGGCTGCTATTCACTGAAAAGCTCATTTTGTGTACATTTTTGGCATACGTTTGCTCCTACCGGGTCAGCTGAGCAGCGAATTTCTATTTAACCACCTGCTGTCATGGGAGACCTCAGGGCTGCATGTTTTGAGCCCAGTACTGAGCCTGAAAAGCATTTCCAACCCCACTTACAAGTAAAACTAGCTAAAATGTGCCTGGCTTCTCTTCACTGAAAAGCTCATTCTGAGTACATTTTTAGCATACGTTTGCACCTGCCGGGTCAGCTGAGCAGCGAATTTCTATTTAACCACCTGCTATCATGAGATACATCAGGGCTGCATGTTTTGAGCCCAGTGCTGATCCTGAAAAGCGTTTCCAACCCCACTTACAAGTAAAACTAGCTAAAATGTGCCTGGCTTCTCTTCACTGAAAAGCTCATTCTGAGTACATTTTTAGCATACGTTTGCACCTGCCGGGTCAGCTGAGCAGCGAATTTCTATTTAACCACCTGCTATCATGAGAGACCTCAGGGCTGCATTTTTTGAGCCCAGTACTGAGCCTGAAAAGCATTTCCAAAGCATACGTTTGCACCTGCCGGGTCAGCTGAGCAGCGAATTTCTATTTAAACACCTGCTATCATGAGAGACCTCAGGGCTGCATGTTTTGAGCCCAGTACTGATCCTGAAAAGCATTTCCAACCCCACTTACAAGTAAAACTAGCTAAAATGTGCCTGGCTTCTCTTCACTGAAAAGCTCATTCTGAGTACATTTTTAGCATACGTTTGCACCTGCCGGGTCAGCTGAGCAGCGAATTTCTATTTAACCACCTGCTGTCATGGGAGACCTCTGGGCTGCATGTTTTGAGCCCAGTACTGATCCTGAAAAGCGTTTCCAACCCCACTTACAAGTAAAACTAGCTAAAATGTGCCTGGCTGCTATTCACTGAAAAGCTCATTCTGTGTACATTTTTGGAATACGTTTGCTCCTACCGGGTCAGCTGAGCAGCGAATTTCTATTTAACCACCTGCTGTCATGGGAGACCTCAGGACTGCATGCTTTGAGCCCAGTACTGATCCTGCAAAATGTTTCCAACCCCACTTACAAGTAAAACTAGCTAAAATGTGCCTGGCTGCTATTCACTGAAAAGCTCATTCTGTGTACATTTTTGGCATACGTTTGCTCCTACCGGGTCAGCTGAGCAGCGAATTTCTATTTAACCACCTGCTGTCATGGGAGACCTCAGGGCTGCATGTTTTGAGCCCTGTACTGAGCCTGAAAAGCATTTCCAACCCCACTTACAAGTAAAACTAGCTAAAATGTGCCTGGCTGCTATTCACTGAAAAGCTCATTCTGTGTACATTTTTGGCATACGTTTGCTCCTACCGGGTCAGCTGAGCAGCAAATTTCTATTTAACCACCTGCTTTCATGAGAGACCTCAGGGCTGCATGTTTTGAGCCCAGTACTGAGCCTGAAAAGCATTTCCAACCCCACTTACAAGTAAAACTAGCTAAAATGTGCCTGGCTTCTCTTCACTGAAAAGCTCATTCTGAGTACATTTTTAGCATACGTTTGCACCTGCCGGGTCAGCTGAGCAGCAAATTTCTATTTAACCACCTGCTATCATGAGAGACCTCAGGGCTGCATGTTTTGAGCCCAGTACTGAGCCTGAAAAGCATTTCCAACCCCACTTACAAGTAAAACTAGCTAAAATGTGCCTGGCTTCTCTTCACTGAAAAGCTCATTCTGAGTACATTTTTAGCATACATTTGCACCTGCCGGGTCCGCTGAGCAGCGAATTTCTATTTAACCACCTGCTATCATGAGAGACCTCAGGGCTGCATGTTTTGAGCCCAGTACTGAGCCTGAAAAGCATTTCCAACCCCACTTACAAGTAAAACTAGCTAAAATGTGCCTGGCTTCTCTTCATTGAAAAGCTCATTCTGAGTACATTTTTAGCATACGTTTGCTCACCGGGTCAGCTGAGCAGCAAATTTCTATTTAACCACCTGCTGTCATGGGAGACCTCAGGGCTGCATGTTTTGAGCCCAGTACTGATCCTGAAAAGCGTTTCCAACCCCACTTACAAGTAAAACTAGCTGAAATGTGCCTGGCTGCTATTCACTGAAAAGCTCATTCTGTGTACATTTTTGGCATACGTTTGCTCCTACCGGGTCAGCTGCGCAGCGAATTTCTATTTAACCACCTGCTTTCATGGGAGACCTCAGGGCTGCATGTTTTGAGCCCAGTACTGATCCTGAAAAGCGTTTCCAACCCCACTTACAAGTAAAACTAGCTAAAATGTGCTTGGCTTCTCTTCACTGAAAAGCTCATTCTGAGTACATTTTTAGAATACGTTTGCGCCTGCCGGGTCAGCTGAGCAGCGAATTTCTATTTAACCACCTGCTATCATGAGAGACCTCAGGGCTGCATGTTTTGAGCCCAGTACTGAGCCTGAAAAGCATATCCAACCCCACTTACAAGTAAAACTAGCTAAAATGTGCCTGGCTTCTCTTCACTGAAAAGCTCATTCTGAGTACATTTTTAGCATACGTTTGCACCTGCCGGGTCAGCTGAGCAGCGAATTTCTATTTAACCACCTTCTGTCATGGGAGACCTCTGGGCTGCATGTTTTGAGCCCAGTACTGATCCTGAAAAGCGTTTCCAACCCCACTTACAAGTAAAACTAGCTAAAATGTGCCTGGCTGCTATTCACTGAAAAGCTCATTCTGTGTACATTTTTGGCATACGTTTGCTCCTACCGGGTCAGCTGAGCAGCGAATTTCTATTTAACCACCTGCTGTCATGGGAGACCTCAGGACTGCATGTTTTGAGCCCAGTACTGACCCTGAAAAGCGTTTCCAACCCCACTTACAAGTAAAACTAGCTAAAATGTGCCTGGCTGCTATTCACTGAAAAGCTCATTCTGTGTACATTTTTGGCATACGTTTGCTCCTACCGGGTCAGCTGAGCAGCGAATTTCTATTTAACCACCTGCTGTCATGGGAGACCTCAGGGCTGCATGTTTTGAGCCCTGTACTGAGCCTGAAAAGCATTTCCAACCCCACTTACAAGTAAAACTAGCTACAATGTGCCTGGCTTCTCTTCACTAAAAAGCTCATTCTGAGTACATTTTTAGCATACGTTTGCACCTGCCGGGTCAGCTGAGCAGCGAATTTCTATTTAACCACCTGCTATCATGAGATACATCAGGGCTGCATGTTTTGAGCCCAGTGCTGATCCTGAAAAGCCTTTCCAACCCCACTTACAAGTAAAACTAGCTAAAATGTGCCTGGCTGCTATTCACTGAAAAGCTCATTCTGTGTACATTTTTGGCATACGTTTGCTCCTACCGGGTCAGCTGAGCAGCGAATTTCTATTTAACCACCTGCTGTCATGGGAGACCTCAGGGCTGCATGTTTTGAGCCCAGTACTGAGCCTGAAAAGCGTTTCCAACCCCACTTACAAGTAAAACTAGCTAAAATGTGCCTGGCTGCTATTCACTGAAAAGCTCATTCTGTGTACATTTTTGGCATACGTTTGCTCCTACCGGGTCAGCTGAGCAGCGAATTTCTATTTAACCACCTGCTTTCATGAGAGACCTCAGGGCTGCATGTTTTGAGCCGAGTACTGAGCCTGAAAAGCATTTCCAACCCCACTTACAAGTAAAACTAGCTAAAATGTGCCTGGCTGCTATTCACTGAAAAGCTCATTCTGTGTACATTTTTGGCATACGTTTGCTCCTACCGGGTCAGCTGAGCAGCGAATTTCTATTTAACCACCTGCTGTCATGGGAGACCTCAGGGCTGCATGTTTTGAGCCCAGTACTGAGCCTGAAAAGCATTTCCAACCCCACTTACAAGTAAAACTAGCTAAAATGTGCCTGGCTGCTATTCACTGAAAAGCTCATTCTGTGTACATTTTTAGCATACGTTTGCCCCTGCCGGGTCAGCTGAGCAGCGAATTTCTATTTAACCACCTGCTATCATGAGAGACCTCAGGGCTGCATGTTTTGAGCCCAGTACTGAGCCTGAAAAGCATTTCCAACCCCACTTACAAGTAAAACTAGCTAAAATGTGCCTGGCTTCTCTTCACTGAAAAGCTCATTCTGAGTACATTTTTAGCATACGTTTGCACCTGCCGGGTCCGCTGAGCAGCGAATTTCTATTTAACCACCTGCTATCATGAGAGACCTCAGGGCTGCATGTTTTGAGCCCAGTACTGAGCCTGAAAAGCATTTCCAACCCCACTTACAAGTAAAACTAGCTAAAATGTGCCTGGCTTCTCTTCACTGAAAAGCTCATTCTGAGTACATTTTTAGCATACGTTTGCACCTGCCGGGTCAGCTGAGCAGCGAATTTCTATTTAACCACCTGCTATCATGAGAGACCTCAGGGCTGCATGTTTTGAGCCCAGTACTGAGCCTGAGAAGCATTTCCATCCCCACTTACAAGTAAAACTAGCTAAAATGTGCCTGGCTTCTCTTCACTGAAAAGCTCATTCTGAGTACATTTTTAGCATACGTTTGCACCTGCCGGGTCAGCTGAGCAGCGAATTTCTATTTAACCACCTGCTATCATGAGATACATCAGGGCTGCATGTTTTGAGCCCAGTGCTGATCCTGAAAAGCGTTTCCAACCCCACTTACAAGTAAAACTAGCTAAAATGTGCCTGGCTTCTCTTCACTGAAAAGCTCATTCTGAGTACATTTTTAGCATACGTTTGCACCTGCCGGGTCAGCTGAGCAGCGAATTTCTATTTAACCACCTGCTATCATGAGAGACCTCAGGGCTGCATGTTTTGAGCCCAGTACTGAGCTTGAAAAGCATTTCCAAAGCATACGTTTGCACCTGCCGGGTCAGCTGAGCAGCGAATTTCTATTTAACCACCTGCTATCATGAGAGACCTCAGGGCTGCATGTTTTGAGCCCAGTACTGATCCTGAAAAGCATTTCCAACCCCACTTACAAGTAAAACTAGCTAAAATGTGCCTGGCTTCTCTTCACTGAAAAGCTCATTCTGAGTACATTTTTAGCATACGTTTGCACCTGCCGGGTCAGCTGAGCAGCGAATTTCTATTTAACCACCTGCTGTCATGGGAGACCTCTGGGCTGCATGTTTTGAGCCCAGTACTGATCCTGAAAAGCGTTTCCAACCCCACTTACAAGTAAAACTAGCTAAAATGTGCCTGGCTGCTATTCACTGAAAAGCTCATTCTGTGTACATTTTTGGAATACGTTTGCTCCTACCGGGTCAGCTGAGCAGCGAATTTCTATTTAACCACCTGCTGTCATGGGAGACCTCAGGACTGCATGTTTTGAGCCCAGTACTGATCCTGAAAAGCGTTTCCAACCCCACTTACAAGTAAAACTACCTAAAATGTGCCTGGCTGCTATTCACTGAAAAGCTCATTCTGTGTACATTTTTGGCATACGTTTGCTCCTACCGGGTCAGCTGAGCAGCGAATTTCTATTTAACCACCTGCTGTCATGGGAGACCTCAGGGCTGCATGTTTTGAGCCCTGTACTGAGCCTGAAAAGCATTTCCAACCCCACTTACAAGTAAAACTAGCTAAAATGTGCCTGGCTGCTATTCACTGAAAAGCTCATTCTGTGTACATTTTTGGCATACGTTTGCTCCTACCGGGTCAGCTGAGCAGCAAATTTCTATTTAACCACCTGCTTTCATGAGAGACCTCAGGGCTGCATGTTTTGAGCCCAGTACTGAGCCTGAAAAGCATTTCCAACCCCACTTACAAGTAAAACTAGCTAAAATGTGCCTGGCTTCTCTTCACTGAAAAGCTCATTCTGAGTACATTTTTAGCATACGTTTGCACCTGCCGGGTCAGCTGAGCAGCGAATTTCTATTTAACCACCTGCTATCATGAGAGACCTCAGGGCTGCATGTTTTGAGCCCAGTACTGAGCCTGAAAAGCATTTCCAACCCCACTTACAAGTAAAACTAGCTAAAATGTGCCTGGCTTCTCTTCACTGAAAAGCTCATTCTGAGTACATTTTTAGCATACTTTTGCACCTGCCGGGTCAGCTGAGCAGCGAATTTCTATTTAACCACCTGCTATCATGAGAGACATCAGGGCTGCATGTTTTGAGCCCAGTACTGATCCTGAAAAGCGTTTCCAACCCTACTTACAAGTAAAACTAGCTAAAATGTGCCTGGCTGCTATTCACTGAAAAGCTCATTCTGTGTACATTTTTGGCATACGTTTGCTCCTACCAGGTCAACTGAGCAGCGAATTTCTATTTAACCACCTGCTGTCATGGGAGACCTCAGGGCTGCATGTTTTGAGCCCAGTACTGAGCCTGAAAAGCATTTCCAACCCCACTTACAAGTAAAACTAGCTAAAATGTGCCTGGCTTCTCTTCACTGAAAAGCTCATTCTGAGTACATTTTTAGCATACGTTTGCACCTGCCGGGTCAGCTGAGCAGCGAATTTCTATTTAACCACCTGCTATCATGAGATACATCAGGGCTGCATGTTTTGAGCCCAGTGCTGATCCTGAAAAGCGTTTCCAACCCCACTTACAAGTAAAACTAGCTAAAATGTGCCTGGCTTCTCTTCACTGAAAAGCTCATTCTGAGTACATTTTTAGCATACGTTTGCACCTGCCGGGTCAGCTGAGCAGCGAATTTCTATTTAACCACCTGCTATCATGAGAGACCTCAGGGCTGCATGTTTTGAGCCCAGTACTGAGCTTGAAAAGCATTTCCAAAGCATACGTTTGCACCTGCCGGGTCAGCTGAGCAGCGAATTTCTATTTAACCACCTGCTATCATGAGAGACCTCAGGGCTGCATGTTTTGAGCCCAGTACTGATCCTGAAAAGCATTTCCAACCCCACTTACAAGTAAAACTAGCTAAAATGTGCCTGGCTTCTCTTCACTGAAAAGCTCATTCTGAGTACATTTTTAGCATACGTTTGCAACTGCCGGGTCAGCTGAGCAGCGAATTTCTATTTAACCACCTGCTGTCATGGGAGACCTCAGGACTGCATGTTTTGAGCCCAGTACTGATCCTGAAAAGCGTTTCCAACCCCACTTACAAGTAAAACTACCTAAAATGTGCCTGGCTGCTATTCACTGAAAAGCTCATTCTGTGTACATTTTTGGCATACGTTTGCTCCTACCGGGTCAGCTGAGCAGCGAATTTCTATTTAACCACCTGCTGTCATGGGAGACCTCAGGGCTGCATGTTTTGAGCCCTGTACTGAGCCTGAAAAGCATTTCCAACCCCACTTACAAGTAAAACTAGCTAAAATGTGCCTGGCTGCTATTCACTGAAAAGCTCATTCTGTGTACATTTTTGGCATACGTTTGCTCCTACCGGGTCAGCTGAGCAGCAAATTTCTATTTAACCACCTGCTTTCATGAGAGACCTCAGGGCTGCATGTTTTGAGCCCAGTACTGAGCCTGAAAAGCATTTCCAACCCCACTTACAAGTAAAACTAGCTAAAATGTGCCTGGCTTCTCTTCACTGAAAAGCTCATTCTGAGTACATTTTTAGCATACGTTTGCACCTGCCGGGTCAGCTGAGCAGCGAATTTCTATTTAACCACCTGCTATCATGAGAGACCTCAGGGCTGCATGTTTTGAGCCCAGTACTGAGCCTGAAAAGCATTTCCAACCCCACTTACAAGTAAAACTAGCTAAAATGTGCCTGGCTTCACTGAAAAGCTCATTCTGAGTACATTTTTAGCATACTTTTGCACCTGCCGGGTCAGCTGAGCAGCGAATTTCTATTTAACCACCTGCTATCATGAGAGACATCAGGGCTGCATGTTTTGAGCCCAGTACTGATCCTGAAAAGCGTTTCCAACCCTACTTACAAGTAAAACTAGCTAAAATGTGCCTGGCTGCTATTCACTGAAAAGCTCATTCTGTGTACATTTTTGGCATACGTTTGCTCCTACCAGGTCAACTGAGCAGCGAATTTCTATTTAACCACCTGCTGTCATGGGAGACCTCAGGGCTGCATGTTTTGAGCCCAGTACTGAGCCTGAAAAGCATTTCCAACCCCACTTACAAGTAAAACTAGCTAAAATGTGCCTGGCTGCTATTCACTGAAAAGCTCATTCTGTGTACATTTCGCATATGTTTGCACCTGCCGGGTCAGCTGAGCAGCGAATTTCTATTTAACCACCTGCTATCATGAGAGACATCAGGGCTGCATGTTTTGAGCCCAGTACTGATCCTGAAAAGCGTTTCCAACCCCACTTACAAGTAAAACTAGCTAAAATGTGCCTGGCTGCTATTCACTGAAAAGCTCATTCTGTGTACATTTTTGGCATACGTTTGCTCCTACCGGGTCAGCTAAGCAGCGAATTTCTATTTAACCACCTGCTGTCATGGGAGACCTCAGGGCTGTATGTTTTGAGCCCAGTACTGAGCCTGAAAAGCATTTCCAACCCCACTTACAAGTAAAACTAGCTAAAATGTGCCTGGCTGCTATTCACTGAAAAGCTCATTCTGTGTACATTTTTGGCATACGTTTGCTCACCGGGTCAGCTGAGCAGCAAATTTCTATTTAACCACCTGCTGCCATGGGAGACCTCAGGGCTGCATGTTTTGAGCCCAGTACTGATCCTGAAAAGCGTTTCCAACCCCACTTACAAGTAAAACTAGCTGAAATGTGCCTGGCTGCTATTCACTGAAAAGCTCATTCTGTGTACATTTTTGGCATACGTTTGCTCCTACCGGGTCAGCTGCGCAGCGAATTTCTATTTAACCACCTGCTTTCATGGGAGACCTCAGGGCTGCATGTTTTGAGCCCAGTACTGATCCTGAAAAGCGTTTCCAACCCCACTTACAAGTAAAACTAGCTAAAATGTGCTTGGCTTCTCTTCACTGAAAAGCTCATTCTGAGTACATTTTTAGAATACGTTTGCACCTGCCGGGTCAGCTGAGCAGCGAATTTCTATTTAACCACCTGCTATCATGAGAGACCTCAGGGCTGCATGTTTTGAGCCCAGTACTGAGCCTGAAAAGCATTTCCAACCCCACTTACAAGTAAAACTAGCTAAAATGTGCCTGGCTTCTCTTCACTGAAAAGCTCATTCTGAGTACATTTTTAGCATACGTTTGCACCTGCCGGGTCAGCTGAGCAGCGAATTTCTATTTAACCACCTGCTGTCATGGGAGACCTCTGGGCTGCATGTTTTGAGCCCAGTACTGATCCTGAAAAGCGTTTCCAACCCCACTTACAAGTAAAACTAGCTAAAATGTGCCTGGCGGCTATTCACTGAAAAGCTCATTCTGTGTACATTTTTGGCATACGTTTGCTCCTACCGGGTCAGCTGAGCAGCGAATTTCTATTTAACCACCTGCTGTCATGGGAGACCTCAGGACTGCATGTTTTGAGCCCAGTACTGACCCTGAAAAGCGTTTCCAACCCCACTTACAAGTAAAACTAGCTTAAATGTGCCTGGCTGCTATTCACTGAAAAGCTCATTCTGTGTACATTTTTGGCATACGTTTGCTCCTACCGGGTCAGCTGAGCATCGAATTTCTATTTAACCACCTGCTGTCATGGGAGACCTCAGGGCTGCATGTTTTGAGCCCAGTACTGAGCCTGAAAAGCGTTTCCAACCCCACTTACAAGTAAAACTAGCTAAAATGTGCCTGGCTGCTATTCACTGAAAAGCTCATTCTGTGTACATTTTTGGCATACGTTTGCTCCTACCGGGTCAGCTGAGCAGCGAATTTCTATTTAACCACCTGCTTTCATGAGAGACCTCAGGGCTGCATGTTTTGAGCCGAGTACTGAGCCTGAAAAGCATTTCCAACCCCACTTACAAGTAAAACTAGCTAAAATGTGCCTGGCTGCTATTCACTGAAAAGCTCATTCTGTGTACATTTTTGGCATACGTTTGCTCCTACCGGGTCAGCTGGGCAGCGAATTTCTATTTAACCACCTGCTGTCATGGGAGACCTCAGGGCTGCATGTTTTGAGCCCAGTACTGAGCCTGAAAAGCATTTCCAACCCCACTTACAAGTAAAACTAGCTAAAATGTGCCTGGCTGCTATTCACTGAAAAGCTCATTCTGTGTACATTTTTGGCATACGTTTGCTCCTACCGGGTCAGCTGAGCAGCGAATTTCTATTTAACCACCTGCTATCAAGAGAGACATCAGGGCTGCATGTTTTGAGCCCAGTACTGATCCTGAAAAGCGTTTCCAACCCCACTTACAAGTAAAACTAGCTAAAATGTGCCTGGCTGCTATTCACTGAAAAGCTCATTCTGTGTACATTTTTGGCATACGTTTGCTCCTACCGGGTCAGCTGAGCAGCGAATTTCTATTTAACCACCTGCTGTCATGGGAGACCTCAGGGCTGCATGTTTTGAGCCCAGTACTGAGCCTGAAAAGCATTTCCAACCCCACTTACAAGTAAAACTAGCTAAAATGTGCCTGGCTGCTATTCACTGAAAAGCTCATTCTGTGTACATTTTTAGCATACGTTTGCCCCTGCCGGGTCAGCTGAGCAGCGAATTTCTATTTAACCACCTGCTATCATGAGAGACCTCAGGGCTGCATGTTTTGAGCCCAGTACTGAGCCTGAAAAGCATTTCCAACCCCACTTACAAGTAAAACTAGCTAAAATGTGCCTGGCTTCTCTTCACTGAAAAGCTCATTCTGAGTACATTTTTAGCATACGTTTGCACCTGCCGGGTCAGCTGAGCAGCGAATTTCTATTTAACCACCTGCTATCATGAGAGACATCAGGGCTGCATGTTTTGAGCCCAGTACTGATCCTGAAAAGCGTTTCCAACCCCACTTACAAGTAAAACTAGCTAAAATGTGCCTGGCTGCTATTCACTGAAAAGCTCATTCTGTGTACATTTTTGGCATACGTTTGCTCCTACCGGGTCAGCTGAGCAGCGAATTTCTATTTAACCACCTGCTGTCATGGGAGACCTCAGGGCTGCATGTTTTGAGCCCAGTACTGATCCTGAAAAGCGTTTCCAACCCCACTTACAAGTAAAACTAGCTAAAATGTGCCTGGCTGCTATTCACTGAAAAGCTCATTCTGAGTACATTTTTAGCATACGTTTGCACCTGCCGGGTCAGCTGAGCAGCAAATTTCTATTTAACCACCTGCTATCATGAGAGACATCAGGGCTGCATGTTTTGAGCCCAGTACTGATCCTGAAAAGCGTTTCCAACCCCACTTACAAGTAAAACTAGCTAAAATGTGCCTGGCTGCTATTCACTGAAAAGCTCATTCTCTGTACATTTTTGGCATACGTTTGCTCCTACCGGATCAGCTGAGCAGCGAATTTCTATTTAACCACCTGCTGTCATGGGAGACCTCAGGGCTGCATGTTTTGAGCCCAGTACTGAGCCTGAAAAGCATTTCCAACCCCACTTACAAGTAAAACTAGCTAAAATGTGCCTGGCTGCTATTCACTGAAAAGCTCATTCTGTGTACATTTTTAGCATACGTTTGCACCTGCCGGGTCAGCTGAGCAGCGAATTTCTATTTAACCACCTGCTATCATGGGAGACCTCAGGGCTGCATGTTTTGAGCCCAGTACTGAGCCTGAAAAGCATTTCCAACCCCACTTACAAGTAAAACTAGCTAAAATGTGCCTGGCTGCTATTCACTGAAAAGCTCATTCTGTGTATATTTTTAGCATACGTTTGCACCTGCCGGGTCAGCTGAGCAGCGAATTTCTATTTAACCACCTGCTATCATGAGAGACCTCAGGGCTGCATGTTTTGAGCCCAGTACTGAGCCTGAAAAGCATTTCCAACCCCACTTACAAGTAAAACTAGCTAAAATGTGCCTGGCTTCTCTTCACTGAAAAGATCATTCTGAGTACATTTTTAGCATACGTTTGCACCTGCTGGGTCAGCTGAGCAGCGAATTTCTATTTAACCACCTGCTATCATGAGAGACATCAGGGCTGCATGTTTTGAGCCCAGTACTGATCCTGAAAAGCATTTCCAACCCCACTTACAAGTAAAACTAGCTAAAATGTGCCTGGCTGCTATTCACTGAAAAGCTCATTCTCTGTACATTTTTGGCATACGTTTGCTCCTACCGGATCAGCTGAGCAGCGAATTTCTATTTAACCACCTGCTATCATGAGAGACATCAGGGCTGCATGTTTTGAGCCCAGTACTGATCCTGAAAAGCGTTTCCAACCCCACTTACAAGTAAAACTAGCTAAAATGTGCCTGGCTGCTATTCACTGAAAAGCTCATTCTGTGTACATTTTTGGCATACATTTGCTCCTACCGGGTCAGCTGAGCAGCGAATTTTTATTTAACCACCTGCTGTCAAGGGAGACCTCAGGGCTGCATGTTTTGAGCCCAGTACTGAGCCTGAAAAGCATTTCCAACCCCACTTACAAGTAAAACTAGCTAAAATGTGCCTGGCTTCTCTTCACTGAAAAGCTCATTCTGAGTACATTTTTAGCATACGTTTGCACCTGCCAGGTCAGCTGAGCAGCGAATTTCTATTTAACCACCTGCTATCATGAGAGACATCAGGGCTGCATGTTTTGAGCCCAGTACTGATCCTGAAAAGCGTTTCCAACCCCACTTACAAGTAAAACTAGCTAAAATGTGCCTGGCTGCTATTCACTGAAAAGCTCATTCTGTGTACATTTTTAGCATACGTTTGCACCTGCCGGGTCAGCTGAGCAGCGAATTTCTATTTAACCACCTGCTATCATGGGAGACCTCAGGGCTGCATGTTTTGAGCCCAGTACTGAGCCTGAAAAGCATTTCCAACCCCACTTACAAGTAAAACTAGCTAAAATGTGCCTGGCTTCTCTTCACTGAAAAGCTCATTCTGAGTACATTTTTAGCATACGTTTGCACCTGCCGGGTCAGCTGAGCAGCGAATTTCTATTTAACCACCTGCTATCATTAGAGACATCAGGGCTGCATGTTTTGAGCCCAGTACTGATCCTGAAAAGCGTTTCCAACCCCACTTACAAGTAAAACTAGCTAAAATGTGCCTGGCTGCTATTCACTGAAAAGCTCATTCTGTGTACATTTTTGGCATACGTTTACTCCTACCGGGTCAGCTGAGCAGCGAATTTCTATTTAACCACCTGCTGTCATGGGAGACCTCAGGGCTGCATGTTTTGAGCCCAGTACTGAGCCTGAAAAGCATTTCCAACCCCACTTACAAGTAAAACTAGCTAAAATGTGCCTGGCTGCTATTCACTGAAAAGCTCATTCTGTGTACATTTTTAGCATACGTATGCACCTGCCGGGTCAGCTGAGCAGCGAATTTCTATTTAACCACCTGCTATCATGAGAGACATCAGGGCTGCATGTTTTGAGCCCAGTACTGATCCTGAAAAGCGTTTCCAACCCCACTTACAAGTAAAACTAGCTAAAATGTGCCTGGCTGCTATTCACTGAAAAGCTCATTCTGTGTACATTTTTGGCATACGTTTGCTCCTACCGGGTCAGCTGAGCAGCGAATTTCTATTTAACCACCTGCTATCATGGGAGACCTCAGGGCTGCATGTTTTGAGCCCAGTACTGAGCCTGAAAAGCATTTCCAACCCCACTTACAAGTAAAACTAGCTAAAATGTGCCTGGCTTCTCTTCACTGAAAAGCTCATTCTGAGTACATTTTTAGCATACGTTTGCACCTGCCGGGTCAGCTGAGCAGCGAATTTCTATTTAACCACCTGCTATCATTAGAGACATCAGGGCTGCATGTTTTGAGCCCAGTACTGATCCTGAAAAGCGTTTCCAACCCCACTTACAAGTAAAACTAGCTAAAATGTGCCTGGCTGCTATTCACTGAAAAGCTCATTCTGTGTACATTTTTGGCATACGTTTACTCCTACCGGGTCAGCTGAGCAGCGAATTTCTATTTAACCACCTGCTGTCATGGGAGACCTCAGGGCTGCATGTTTTGAGCCCAGTACTGAGCCTGAAAAGCATTTCCAACCCCACTTACAAGTAAAACTAGCTAAAATGTGCCTGGCTGCTATTCACTGAAAAGCTCATTCTGTGTACATTTTTAGCATACGTATGCACCTGCCGGGTCAGCTGAGCAGCGAATTTCTATTTAACCACCTGCTATCATGAGAGACATCAGGGCTGCATGTTTTGAGCCCAGTACTGATCCTGAAAAGCGTTTCCAACCCCACTTACAAGTAAAACTAGCTAAAATGTGCCTGGCTGCTATTCACTGAAAAGCTCATTCTGTGTACATTTTTGGCATACGTTTGCTCCTACTGGGTCAGCTGAGCAGCGAATTTCTATTTAACCACCTGCTGTCATGGGAGACCTCAGGGCTGCATGTTTTGAGCCCAGTACTGAGCCTGAAAAGCATTTCCAACCCCACTTACAAGTAAAACTAGCTAAAATGTGCCTGGCTGGTATTCACTGAAAAGCTCATTCTGTGTACATTTTTGGCATACGTTTGCTCCTACCGGGTCAGCTGAGCAGCAAATTTCTATTTAACCACCTGCTGTCATGGGAGACCTCAGGGCTGCATGTTTTGAGCCCAGTACTGATCCTGAAAAGCGTTTCCAACCCCACTTACAAGTAAAACTAGCTGAAATGTGCCTGGCTGCTATTCACTGAAAAGCTCATTCTGTGTACATTTTTGGCATACGTTTGCTCCTACCGGGTCAGCTGTGCAGCGAATTTCTATTTAACCACCTGCTTTCATGGGAGACCTCAGGGCTGCATGTTTTGAGCCCAGTACTGATCCTGAAAAGCGTTTCCAACCCCACTTACAAGTAAAACTAGCTAAAATGTGCTTGGCTTCTCTTCACTGAAAAGCTCATTCTGAGTACATTTTTAGAATACGTTTGCACCTGCCGGGTCAGCTGAGCAGCGAATTTCTATTTAACCACCTGCTATCATGAGAGACCTCAGGGCTGCATGTTTTGAGCCCAGTACTGAGCCTGAAAAGCATTTCCAACCCCACTTACAAGTAAAACTAGCTAAAATGTGCCTGGCTTCTCTTCACTGAAAAGCTCATTCTGAGTACATTTTTAGCATACGTTTGCACCTGCCGGGTCAGCTGAGCAGCGAATTTCTATTTAACCACCTGCTGTCATGGGAGACCTCTGGGCTGCATGTTTTGAGCCCAGTACTGATCCTGAAAAGCGTTTCCAACCCCACTTACAAGTAAAACTAGCTAAAATGTGCCTGGCTGCTATTCACTGAAAAGCTCATTCTGTGTACATTTTTGGCATACGTTTGCTCCTACCGGGTCAGCTGAGCAGCGAATTTCTATTTAACCACCTGCTGCCATGGGAGACCTCAGGACTGCATGTTTTGAGCCCAGTACTGATCCTGAAAAGTGTTTCCAACCCCACTTACAAGTAAAACTAGCTAAAATGTGCCTGGCTGCTATTCACTAAAAAGCTCATTCTGTGTACATTTTTGGCATACGTTTGCTCCTACCGGGTCAGCTGAGCAGCGAATTTCTATTTAACCACCTGCTTTCATGAGAGACCTCAGGGCTGCATGTTTTGAGCCCAGTACTGAGCCTGAAAAGCATTTCCAACCCCACTTACAAGTAAAACTAGCTAAAATGTGCCTGGCTTCTCTTCACTGAAAAGCTCATTCTGAGTACATTTTTAGCATACGTTTGCACCTGCCGGGTCAGCTGAGCAGCGGATTTCTATTTAACCACCTGCTATTATGAGAGACCTCAGGGCTGCATGTTTTGAGCCCAGTACTGAGCCTGAAAAGCATTTCCAACCCCACTTACAAGTAAAACTAGCTAAAATGTGCCTGGCTTCTCTTCACTGAAAAGCTCATTCTGAGTACATTTTTAGCATACATTTGCACCTGCCGGGTCCGCTGAGCAGCGAATTTCTATTTAACCACCTGCTATCAAGAGAGACATCAGGGCTGCATGTTTTGAGCCCAGTACTGATCCTGAAAAGCGTTTCCAACCCCACTTACAAGTAAAACTAGCTAAAATGTGCCTGGCTGCTATTCACTGAAAAGCTCATTCTGTGTACATTTTTGGCATACGTTTGCTCCTACCGGGTCAGCTGAGCAGCGAATTTCTATTTAACCACCTGCTGTCATGGGAGACCTCAGGGCTGCATGTTTTGAGCCCAGTACTGAGCCTGAAAAGCATTTCCAACCCCACTTACAAGTAAAACTAGCTAAAATGTGCCTGGCTGCTATTCACTGAAAAGCTCATTCTGTGTACATTTTTAGCATACGTTTGCACCTGCCGGCTCAGCTGAGCAGCGAATTTCTATTTAACCACCTGCTATCATGAGAGACCTCAGGGCTGCATGTTTTGAGCCCAGTACTGAGCCTGAAAAGCATTTCCAACCCCACTTACAAGTAAAACTAGCTAAAATGTGCCTGGCTTCTCTTCACTGAAAAGCTCATTCTGAGTACATTTTTAGCATACGTTTGCACCTGCCGGGTCAGCTGAGCAGCAAATTTCTATTTAACCACCTGCTATCATGAGAGACATCAGGGCTGCATGTTTTGAGCCCAGTACTGATCCTGAAAAGCGTTTCCAACCCCACTTACAAGTAAAACTAGCTAAAATGTGCCTGGCTGCTATTCACTGAAAAGCTCATTCTGTGTACATTTTTGGCATACGTTTGCTCCTACCGGGTCAGCTGAGCAGCGAATGTCTATTTAACCACCTGCTGTCATGGGAGACCTCAGGGCTGCATGTTTTGAGCCCAGTACTGATCCTGAAAAGCGTTTCCAACCCCACTTACGAGTAAAACTAGCTAAAATGTGCCTGGCTGCTATTCACTGAAAAGCTCATTCTGAGTACATTTTTAGCATACGTTTGCACCTGCCGGGTCAGCTGAGCAGCAAATTTCTATTTAACCACCTGCTATCATGAGAGACATCAGGGCTGCATGTTTTGAGCCCAGTACTGATCCTGAAAAGCGTTTCCAACCCCACTTACAAGTAAAACTAGCTAAAATGTGCCTGGCTGCTATTCACTGAAAAGCTCATTCTCTTTACATTTTTGGCATACGTTTGCTCCTACCGGATCAGCTGAGCAGGGAATTTCTATTTAACCACCTGCTGTCATGGGAGACCTCAGGGCTGCATGTTTTGAGCCCAGTACTGAGCCTGAAAAGCATTTCCAACCCCACTTACAAGTAAAACTAGCTAAAATGTGCCTGGCTGCTATTCACTGAAAAGCTCATTCTGTGTACATTTTTAGCATACGTTTGCACCTGCCGGGTCAGCTGAGCAGCGAATTTCTATTTAACCACCTGCTATCATGGGAGACCTCAGGGCTGCATGTTTTGAGCCCAGTACTGAGCCTGAAAAGCATTTCCAACCCCACTTACAAGTACAACTAGCTAAAATGTGCCTGGCTGCTATTCACTGAAAAGCTCATTCTGTGTATATTTTTAGCATACGTTTGCACCTGCCGGGTCAGCTGAGCAGCGAATTTCTATTTAACCACCTGCTATCATGAGAGACCTCAGGGCTGCATGTTTTGAGCCCAGTACTGAGCCTGAAAAGCATTTCCAACCCCACTTACAAGTAAAACTAGCTAAAATGTGCCTGGCTTCTCTTCACTGAAAAGATCATTCTGAGTACATTTTTAGCATACGTTTGCACCTGCTGGGTCAGCTGAGCAGCGAATTTCTATTTAACCACCTGCTATCATGAGAGACATCAGGGCTGCATGTTTTGAGCCCAGTACTGATCCTGAAAAGCATTTCCAACCCCACTTACAAGTAAAACTAGCTAAAATGTGCCTGGCTGCTATTCACTGAAAAGCTCATTCTCTGTACATTTTTGGCATACGTTTGCTCCTACCGGATCAGCTGAGCAGCGAATTTCTATTTAACCACCTGCTATCATGAGAGACATCAGGGCTGCATGTTTTGAGCCCAGTACTGATCCTGAAAAGCGTTTCCAACCCCACTTACAAGTAAAACTAGCTAAAATGTGCCTGGCTTCTCTTCACTGGAAAGCTCATTCTGAGTACATTTTTAGCATACATTTGCTCCTACCGGGTCAGCTGAGCAGCGAATTTCTATTTAACCACCTGCTATCATGAGAGACATCAGGGCTGCATGTTTTGAGCCCAGTACTGATCCTGAAAAGCGTTTCCAACCCCACTTACAAGTAAAACTAGCTAAAATGTGCCTGGCTGCTATTCACTGAAAAGCTCATTCTGTGTACATTTTTAGCATACGTTTGCACCTGCCGGGTCAGCTGAGCAGCGAATTTCTATTTAACCACCTGCTATCATGAGAGACATCAGGGCTGCATGTTTTGAGCCCAGTACTGATCCTGAAAAGCGTTTCCAACCCCACTTACAAGTAAAACTAGCTAAAATGTGCCTGGTTGCTATTCACTGAAAAGCTCATTCTGTGTACATTTTTGGCATACGTTTACTCCTACCGGGTCAGCTGAGCAGCGAATTTCTATTTAACCACCTGCTGTCATGGGAGACCTCAGGGCTGCATGTTTTGAGCCCAGTACTGAGCCTGAAAAGCATTTCCAACCCCACTTACAAGTAAAACTAGCTAAAATGTGCCTGGCTGCTATTCACTGAAAAGCTCATTCTGTGTACATTTTTAGCATACGTTTGCACCTGCCGGGTCAGCTGAGCAGCGAATTTCTATTTAACCACCTGCTATCATGAGAGACATCAGGGCTGCATGTTTTGAGCCCAGTACTGATCCTGAAAAGCGTTTCCAACCCCACTTACAAGTAAAACTAGCTAAAATGTGCCTGGCTGCTATTCACTGAAAAGCTCATTCTGTGTACATTTTTGGCATACGTTTGCTCCTACCGGGTCAGCTGAGCAGCGAATTTCTATTTAACCACCTGCTGTCATGGGAGACCTCAGGGCTGCATGTTTTGAGCCCAGTACTGAGCCTGAAAAGCATTTCCAACCCCACTTACAAGTAAAACTAGCTAAAATGTGCCTGGCTGGTATTCACTGAAAAGCTCATTCTGTGTACATTTTTGGCATACGTTTGCTCCTACCGGGTCAGCTGAGCAGCAAATTTCTATTTAACCACCTGCTGTCATGGGAGACCTCAGGGCTGCATGTTTTGAGCCCAGTACTGATCCTGAAAAGCGTTTCCAACCCCACTTACAAGTAAAACTAGCTGAAATGTGCCTGGCTGCTATTCACTGAAAAGCTCATTCTGTGTACATTTTTGGCATACGTTTGCTCCTACCGGGTCAGCTGCACAGCGAATTTCTATTTAACCACCTGCTTTCATGGGAGACCTCAGGGCTGCATGTTTTGAGCCCAGTACTGATCCTGAAAAGCGTTTCCAACCCCACTTACAAGTAAAACTAGCTAAAATGTGCTTGGCTTCTCTTCACTGAAAAGCTCATTCTGAGTACATTTTTAGAATACGTTTGCACCTGCCGGGTCAGCTGAGCAGCGAATTTCTATTTAACCACCTGCTATCATGAGAGACCTCAGGGCTGCATGTTTTGAGCCCAGTACTGAGCCTGAAAAGCATTTCCAACCCCACTTACAAGTAAAACTAGCTAAAATGTGCCTGGCTTCTCTTCACTGAAAAGCTCATTCTGAGTAAATTTTTAGCATACGTTTGCACCTGCCGGGTCAGCTGAGCAGCGAATTTCTATTTAACCACCTGCTGTCATGGGAGACCTCTGGGCTGCATGTTTTGAGCCCAGTACTGATCCTGAAAAGCGTTTCCAACCCCAGTTACAAGTAAAACTAGCTAAAATGTGCCTGGCTGCTATTCACTGAAAAGCTCATTCTGTGTACATTTTTGGCATACGTTTGCTCCTACCGGGTCAGCTGAGAAGCGAATTTCTATTTAACCACCTGCTGTCATGGGAGACCTCAGGACTGCATGTTTTGAGCCCAGTACTGATCCTGAAAAGCGTTCCCAACCCCACTTACAAGTAAAACTAGCTAAAATGTGCCTGGCTGCTATTCACTGAAAAGCTTATTCTGTGTACATTTTTGGCATACGTTTGCTCCTACCGGGTCAGCTGAGCAGAGAATTTCTATTTAACCACCTGCTGTCATGGGAGACCTCAGGGCTGCATGTTTTGAGCCCTGTACTGAGCCTGAAAAGCATTTCCAACCCCACTTACAAGTAAAACTAGCTAAAATGTGCCTGGCTTCTCTTCACTGAAAAGCTCATTCTGAGTACATTTTTAGCATACGTTTGCACCTGCCGGGTCAGCTGAGCAGCGAATTTCTATTTAACCACCTGCTATCATGAGATACATCAGGGCTGCATGTTTTGAGCCCAGTGCTGATCCTGAAAAGCGTTTCCAAACCCACTTACAAGTAAAACTAGCTAAAATGTGCCTGGCTGCTATTCACTGAAAAGCTCATTCTGTGTACATTTTTGGCATACGTTTGCTCCTACCGGGTCAGCTGAGCAGCGAATTTCTATTTAACCACCTGCTGTCATGGGAGACCTCAGGGCTGCATGTTTTGAGCCCAGTACTGAGCCTGAAAAGCGTTTCCAACCCCACTTACAAGTAAAACTAGCTAAAATGTGCCTGGCTGCTATTCACTGAAAAGCTCATTCTGTGTACATTTTTGGCATACGTTTGCTCCTACCGGGTCAGCTGAGCAGCGAATTTCTATTTAACCACCTGCTTTCATGAGAGACCTCAGGGCTGCATGTTTTGAGCCCAGTACTGAGCCTGAAAAGCATTTCCAACCCCACTTACAAGTAAAACTAGCTAAAATGTGCCTGGCTTCTCTTCACTGAAAAGCTCATTCTGAGTACATTTTTAGCATACGTTTGCACCTGCCGGGTCAGCTGAGCAGCGAATTTCTATTTAACCACCTGCTATCATGAGAGACCTCAGGGCTGCATGTTTTGAGCCCAGTACTGAGCCTGAAAAGCATTTCCAACCCCACTTACAAGTAAAACTAGCTAAAATGTGCCTGGCTTCTCTTCACTGAAAAGCTCATTCTGAGTACATTTTTAGCATACATTTGCACCTGCCGGGTCCGCTGAGCAGCGAATTTCTATTTAACCACCTGCTATCAAGAGAGACATCAGGGCTGCATGTTTTGAGCCCAGTACTGATCCTGAAAAGCGTTTCCAACCCCACTTACAAGTAAAAGTAGCTAAAATGTGCCTGGCTGCTATTCACTGAAAAGCTCATTCTGTGTACATTTTTGGCATACGTTTGCTCCTACCGGGTCAGCTGAGCAGCGAATTTCTATTTAACCACCTGCTGTCATGGGAGACCTCAGGGCTGCATGTTTTGAGCCCAGTACTGAGCCTGAAAAGCATTTCCAACCCCACTTACAAGTAAAACTAGCTAAAATGTGCCTGGCTGCTATTCACTGAAAAGCTCATTCTGTGTACATTTTTAGCATACGTTTGCACCTGCCGGGTCAGCTGAGCAGCGAATTTCTATTTAACCACCTGCTATCATGAGAGACCTCAGGGCTGCATGTTTTGAGCCCAGTACTGAGCCTGAAAAGCATTTCCAACCCCACTTACAAGTAAAACTAGCTAAAATGTGCCTGGCTTCTCTTCACTGAAAAGCTCATTCTGAGTACATTTTTAGCATACGTTTGCACCTGCCGGGTCAGCTGAGCAGCGAATTTCTATTTAACCACCTGCTATCATGAGAGACATCAGGGCTGCATGTTTTGAGCCCAGTACTGATCCTGAAAAGCGTTTCCAACCCCACTTACAAGTAAAACTAGCTAAAATGTGCCTGGCTGCTATTCACTGAAAAGCTCATTCTGTGTACATTTTTGGCATACGTTTGCTCCTACCGGGTCAGCTGAGCAGCGAATTTCTATTTAACCACCTGCTGTCATGGGAGACCTCAGGGCTGCATGTTTTGAGCCCTGTACTGAGCCTGAAAAGCATTTCCAACCCCACTTACAAGTAAAACTAGCTAAAATGTGCCTGGCTTCTCTTCACTGAAAAGCTCATTCTGAGTACATTTTTAGCATACGTTTGCACCTGCCGGGTCAGCTGAGCAGCGGATTTCTATTTAACCACCTGCTATCATGAGATACATCAGGGCTGCATGTTTTGAGCCCAGTGCTGATCCTGAAAAGCGTTTCCAACCCCACTTACAAGTAAAACTAGCTAAAATGTGCCTGGCTGCTATTCACTGAAAAGCTCATTCTGTGTACATTTTTGGCATACGTTTGCTCCTACCGGGTCAGCTGAGCAGCGAATTTCTATTTAACCACCTGCTGTCATGGGAGACCTCAGGGCTGCATGTTTTGAGCCCAGTACTGAGCCTGAAAAGCATTTCCAACCCCACTTACAAGTAAAACTAGCTAAAATGTGCCTGGCTGCTATTCACTGAAAAGCTCATTCTGTGTACATTTTTGGCATACGTTTGCTCCTACCGGGTCAGCTGAGCAGCGAATTTCTATTTAACCACCTGCTTTCATGAGAGACCTCAGGGCTGCATGTTTTGAGCCCAGTACTGAGCCTGAAAAGCATTTCCAACCCCACTTACAAGTAAAACTAGCTAAAATGTGCCTGGCTTCTCTTCACTGAAAAGCTCATTCTGAGTACATTTTTAGCATACGTTTGCACCTGCCGGGTCAGCTGAGCAGCGAATTTCTATTTAACCACCTGCTATCATGAGAGACCTCAGGGCTGCATGTTTTGAGCCCAGTACTGAGCCTGAAAAGCATTTCCAACCCCACTTACAAGTAAAACTAGCTAAAATGTGCCTGGCTTCTCTTCACTGAAAAGCTCATTCTGAGTACATTTTTAGCGTACATTTGCACCTGCCGGGTCCGCTGAGCAGCGAATTTCTATTTAACCACCTGCTATCAAGAGAGACATCAGGGCTGCATGTTTTGAGCCCAGTACTGATCCTGAAAAGCGTTTCCAACCCCACTTACAAGTAAAACTAGCTAAAATGTGCCTGGCTGCTATTCACTGAAAAGCTCATTCTGTGTACATTTTTGGCATACGTTTGCTCCTACCGGGTCAGCTGAGCAGCGAATTTCTATTTAACCACCTGCTGTCATGGGAGACCTCAGGGCTGCATGTTTTGAGCCCAGTACTGAGCCTGAAAAGCATTTCCAACCCCACTTACAAGTAAAACTAGCTAAAATGTGCCTGGCTGCTATTCACTGAAAAGCTCATTCTGTGTACATTTTTAGCATACGTTTGCACCTGCCGGGTCAGCTGAGCAGCGAATTTCTATTTAACCACCTGCTATCATGAGAGACCTCAGGGCTGCATGTTTTGAGCCCAGTACTGAGCCTGAAAAGCATTTCCAACCCCACTTACAAGTAAAACTAGCTAAAATGTGCCTGGCTTCTCTTCACTGAAAAGCTCATTCTGAGTACATTTTTAGCATACGTTTGCACCTGCCGGGTCAGCTGAGCAGCGAATTTCTATTTAACCACCTGCTATCATGAGAGACATCAGGGCTGCATGTTTTGAGCCCAGTACTGATCCTGAAAAGCGTTTCCAACCCCACTTACAAGTAAAACTAGCTAAAATGTGCCTGGCTGCTATTCACTGAAAAGCTCATTCTGTGTACATTTTTGGCATACGTTTGCTCCTACCGGGTCAGCTGAGCAGCGAATTTCTATTTAACCACCTGCTGTCATGGGAGACCTCAGGGCTGCATGTTTTGAGCCCAGTACTGAGCCTGAAAAGCGTTTCCAACCCCACTTACAAGTAAAACTAGCTAAAATGTGCCTGGCTGCTATTCACTGAAAAGCTCATTCTGTGTACATTTTTGGCATACGTTTGCTCCTACCGGGTCAGCTGAGCAGCGAATTTCTATTTAACCACCTGCTTTCATGAGAGACCTCAGGGCTGCATGTTTTGAGCCCAGTACTGAGCCTGAAAAGCATTTCCAACCCCACTTACAAGTAAAACTAGCTAAAATGTGCCTGGCTTCTCTTCACTGAAAAGCTCATTCTGAGTACATTTTTAGCATACGTTTGCACCTGCCGGGTCAGCTGAGCAGCGAATTTCTATTTAACCACCTGCTATCATGAGAGACCTCAGGGCTGCATGTTTTGAGCCCAGTACTGAGCCTGAAAAGCATTTCCAACCCCACTTACAAGTAAAACTAGCTAAAATGTGCCTGGCTTCTCTTCACTGAAAAGCTTATTCTGAGTACATTTTTAGCATACATTTGCACCTGCCGGGTCCGCTGAGCAGCGAATTTCTATTTAACCACCTGCTATCAAGAGAGACATCAGGGCTGCATGTTTTGAGCCCAGTACTGATCCTGAAAAGCGTTTCCAACCCCACTTACAAGTAAAACTAGCTAAAATGTGCCTGGCTGCTATTCACTGAAAAGCTCATTCTGTGTACATTTTTGGCATACGTTTGCTCCTACCGGGTCAGCTGAGCAGCGAATTTCTATTTAACCACCTGCTGTCATGGGAGACCTCAGGGCTGCATGTTTTGAGCCCAGTACTGAGCCTGAAAAGCATTTCCAACCCCACTTACAAGTAAAACTAGCTAAAATGTGCCTGGCTGCTATTCACTGAAAAGCTCATTCTGTGTACATTTTTAGCATACGTTTGCACCTGCCGGGTCAGCTGAGCAGCGAATTTCTATTTAACCACCTGCTATCATGAGAGACCTCAGGGCTGCATGTTTTGAGCCCAGTACTGAGCCTGAAAAGCATTTCCAACCCCACTTACAAGTAAAACTAGCTAAAATGTGCCTGGCTTCTCTTCACTGAAAAGCTCATTCTGAGTACATTTTTAGCATACGTTTGCACCTGCCGGGTCAGCTGAGCAGCGAATTTCTATTTAACCACCTGCTATCATGAGAGACATCAGGGCTGCATGTTTTGAGCCCAGTACTGATCCTGAAAAGCGTTTCCAACCCCACTTACAAGTAAAACTAGCTAAAATGTGCCTGGCTGCTATTCACTGAAAAGCTCATTCTGTGTACATTTTTGGCATACGTTTGCTCCTACCGGGTCAGCTGAGCAGCGAATTTCTATTTAACCACCGGCTGTCATGGGAGACCTCAGGGCTGCATGTTTTGAGCCCTGTACTGAGCCTGAAAAGCATTTCCAACCCCACTTACAAGTAAAACTAGCTAAAATGTGCCTGGCTTCTCTTCACTGAAAAGCTCATTCTGAGTACATTTTTAGCATACGTTTGCACCTGCCGGGTCAGCTGAGCAGCGAATTTCTATTTAACCACCTGCTATCATGAGATACATCAGGGCTGCATGTTTTGAGCCCAGTGCTGATCCTGAAAAGCGTTTCCAACCCCACTTACAAGTAAAACTAGCTAAAATGTGCCTGGCTGCTATTCACTGAAAAGCTCATTCTGTGTACATTTTTGGCATACGTTTGCTCCTACCGGGTCAGCTGAGCAGCGAATTTCTATTTAACCACCTGCTGTCATGGGAGACCTCAGGGCTGCATGTTTTGAGCCCAGTACTGAGCCTGAAAAGCGTTTCCAACCCCACTTACAAGTAAAACTAGCTAAAATGTGCCTGGCTGCTATTCACTGAAAAGCTCATTCTGTGTACATTTTTGGCATACGTTTGCTCCTACCGGGTCAGCTGAGCAGCGAATTTCTATTTAACCACCTGCTTTCATGAGAGACCTCAGGGCTGCATGTTTTGAGCCCAGTACTGAGCCTGAAAAGCATTTCCAACCCCACTTACAAGTAAAACTAGCTAAAATGTGCCTGGCTTCTCTTCACTGAAAAGCTCATTCTGAGTACATTTTTAGCATACGTTTGCACCTGCCGGGTCAGCTGAGCAGCGAATTTCTATTTAACCACCTGCTATCATGAGAGACCTCAGGGCTGCATGTTTTGAGCCCAGTACTGAGCCTGAAAAGCATTTCCAACCCCACTTACAAGTAAAACTAGCTAAAATGTGCCTGGCTTCTCTTCACTGAAAAGCTCATTCTGAGTACATTTTTAGCATACATTTGCACCTGCCGGGTCCGCTGAGCAGCAAATTTCTATTTAACCACCTGCTATCAAGAGAGACATCAGGGCTGCATGTTTTGAGCCCAGTACTGATCCTGAAAAGCGTTTCCAACCCCACTTACAAGTAAAACTAGCTAAAATGTGCCTGGCTGCTACTCACTGAAAAGCTCATTCTGTGTACATTTTTGGCATACGTTTGCTCCTACCGGGTCAGCTGAGCAGCGAATTTCTATTTAACCACCTGCTGTCATGGGAGACCTCAGGGCTGCATGTTTTGAGCCCAGTACTGAGCCTGAAAAGCATTTCCAACCCCACTTACAAGTAAAACTAGCTAAAATGTGCCTGGCTGCTATTCACTGAAAAGCTCATTCTGTGTACATTTTTAGCATACGTTTGCACCTGCCGGGTCAGCTGAGCAGCGAATTTCTATTTAACCACCTGCTATCATGAGAGACCTCAGGGCTGCATGTTTTGAGCCCAGTACTGAGCCTGAAAAGCATTTCCAACCCCACTTACAAGTAAAACTAGCTAAAATGTGCCTGGCTTCTCTTCACTGAAAAGCTCATTCTGAGTACATTTTTAGCATACGTTTGCACCTGCCGGGTCAGCTGAGCAGCGAATTTCTATTTAACCACCTGCTATCATGAGAGACATCAGGGCTGCATGTTTTGAGCCCAGTACTGATCCTGAAAAGCGTTTCCAACCCCACTTACAAGTAAAACTAGCTAAAATGTGCCTGGCTGCTATTCACTGAAAAGCTCATTCTGTGTACATTTTTGGCATACGTTTGCTCCTACCGGGTCAGCTGAGCAGCGAATTTCTATTTAACCACCTGCTGTCATGGGAGACCTCAGGGCTGCATGTTTTGAGCCCAGTACTGATCCTGAAAAGCGTTTCCAACCCCACTTACAAGTAAAACTAGCTAAAATGTGCCTGGCTGCTATTCACTGAAAAGCTCATTCTGAGTACATTTTTAGCATACGTTTGCACCTGCCGGGTCAGCTGAGCAGCAAATTTCTATTTAACCACCTGCTATCATGAGAGACATCAGGGCTGCATGTTTTGAGCCCAGTACTGATCCTGAAAAGCGTTTCCAACCCCACTTACAAGTAAAACTAGCTAAAATGTGCCTGGCTGCTATTCACTGAAAAGCTCATTCTCTGTACATTTTTGGCATACGTTTGCTCCTACCGGATCAGCTGAGCAGCGAATTTCTATTTAACCACCTGCTGTCATGGGAGACCTCAGGGCTGCATGTTTTGAGCCCAGTACTGAGCCTGAAAAGCATTTCCAACCCCACTTACAAGTAAAACTAGCTAAAATGTGCCTGGCTGCTATTCACTGAAAAGCTCATTCTGTGTACATTTTTAGCATACGTTTGCACCTGCCGGGTCAGCTGAGCAGCGAATTTCTATTTAACCACCTGCTATCATGAGAGACCTCAGGGCTACATGTTTTGAGCCCAGTACTGAGCCTGAAAAGCATTTCCAACCCCACTTACAAGTAAAACTAGCTAAAATGTGCCTGGCTGCTCTTCATTGAAAAGCTCATTCTGAGTACATTTTTAGCATACGTTTGCACCTGCTGGGTCAGCTGAGCAGCGAATTTCTATTTAACCACCTGCTATCATGAGAGACATCAGGGCTGCATGTTTTGAGCCCAGTACTGATCCTGAAAAGCGTTTCCAACCCCACTTACAAGTAAAACTAGCTAAAATGTGCCTGGCTGCTATTCACTGAAAAGCTCATTCTGTGTATATTTTTAGCATACGTTGCACCTGCCGGGTCAGCTGAGCAGCGAATTTATATTTAACCACCTGCTATCATGAGAGACCTCAGGGCTGCATGTTTTGAGCCCAGTACTGAGCCTGAAAAGCATTTCCAACCCCACTTACAAGTAAAACTAGCTAAAATGTGCCTGGCTTCTCTTCACTGAAAAGATCATTCTGAGTACATTTTTAGCATACGTTTGCACCTGCCGGGTCAGCTGAGCAGCGAATTTCTATTTAACCACCTGCTATCATGAGAGACCTCAGGGCTACATGTTTTGAGCCCAGTACTGAGCCTGAAAAGCATTTCCAACCCCACTTACAAGTAAAACTAGCTAAAATTTGCCTGGCTTCTCTTCATTGAAAAGCTCATTCTGAGTACATTTTTAGCATACGTTTGCACCTGCTGGGTCAGCTGAGCAGCGAATTTCTATTTAACCACCTGCTATCATGAGAGACATCAGGGCTGCATGTTTTGAGCCCAGTACTGATCCTGAAAAGCATTTCCAACCCCACTTACAAGTAAAACTAGCTAAAATGTGCCTGGCTGCTATTCACTGAAAAGCTCATTCTCTGTACATCTTTGGCATACGTTTGCTCCTACCGGATCAGCTGAGCAGCGAATTTCTATTTAACCACCTGCTATCATGAGAGACATCAGGGCTGCATGTTTTGAGCCCAGTACTGATCCTGAAAAGCGTTTCCAACCCCACTTACAAGTAAAACTAGCTAAAATGTGCCTGGCTGCTATTCACTGAAAAGCTCATTCTGTGTACATTTTTGGCATACGTTTGCTCCTACCGGGTCAGCTGAGCAGCGAATTTCTATTTAACCACCTGCTGTCAAGGGAGACCTCAGGGCTGCATGTTTTGAGCCCAGTACTGAGCCTGAAAAGCATTTCCAACCCCACTTACAAGTAAAACTAGCTAAAATGTGCCTGGCTTCTCTTCACTAAAAAGCTCATTCTGAGTACATTTTTAGCATACGTTTGCACCTGCCAGGTCAGCTGAGCAGCGAATTTCTATTTAACCACCTGCTATCATGAGAGACATCAGGGCTGCATGTTTTGAGCCCAGTACTGATCCTGAAAAGCGTTTCCAACCCCACTTACAAGTAAAACTAGCTAAAATGTGCCTGGCTGCTATTCACTGAAAAGCTCATTCTGTGTACATTTTTAGCATACGTTTGCACCTGCCGGGTCAGCTGAGCAGCGAATTTCTATTTAACCACCTGCTATCATGGGAGACCTCAGGGCTGCATGTTTTGAGCCCAGTACTGAGCCTGAAAAGCATTTCCAACCCCACTTACAAGTAAAACTAGCTAAAATGTGCCTGGCTTCTCTTCACTGAAAAGCTCATTCTGAGTACATTTTTAGCATACGTTTGCACCTGCCGGGTCAGCTGAGCAGCGAATTTCTATTTAACCACCTGCTATCATGAGAGACATCAGGGCTGCATGTTTTGAGCCCAGTACTGATCCTGAAAAGCGTTTCCAACCCCACTTACAAGTAAAACTAGCTAAAATGTGCCTGGCTGCTATTCACTGAAAAGCTCATTCTGTGTACATTTTTGGCATACGTTTACTCCTACCGGCTCAGCTGAGCAGCGAATTTCTATTTAACCACCTGCTGTCATGGGAGACCTCAGGGCTGCATGTTTTGAGCCCAGTACTGATCCTGAAAAGCGTTTCCAACCCCACTTACAAGTAAAACTAGCTAAAATGTGCCTGGCTGCTATTCACTGAAAAGCTCATTCTGTGTACATTTTTGGCATACGTTTGCTCCTACCGGGTCAGCTGAGCAGCGAATTTCTATTTAACCACCTGCTGTCATGGGAGACCTCAGGGCTGCATGTTTTGAGCCCAGTACTGAGCCTGAAAAGCATTTCCAACCCCACTTACAAGTAAAACTAGCTAAAATGTGCCTGGCTTCTCTTCACTGAAAAGCTCATTCTGAGTACATTTTTAGCATACGTTTGCACCTGCCGGGTCAGCTGAGCAGCGAATTTCTATTTAACCACCTGCTATCATGAGAGACATCAGGGCTGCATGTTTTGAGCCCAGTACTGATTCTGAAAAGCGTTTCCAACCCCACTTACAAGTAAAACTAGCTAAAATGTGCCTGGCTGCTATTCACTGAAAAGCTCATTCTGTGTACATTTTTGGCATACGTTTACTCCTACCGGGTCAGCTGAGCAGCAAATTTCGATTTAACCACCTGCTGTCATGGGAGACTTCAGGGCTGCATGTTTTGAGCCCAGTACTGATCCTGAAAAGCGTTTCCAACCCCACTTACAAGTAAAACTAGCTAAAATGTGCCTGGCTGCTATTCACTGAAAAGCTCATTCTGTGTACATTTTTGGCATACGTTTGCTCCTACCGGGTCAGCTGAGCAGCGAATTTCTATTTAACCACCTGCTGTCATGGGAGACCTCAGGGCTGCATGTTTTGAGCCCAGTACTGATCCTGAAAAGCATTTCCAACCCCACTTACAAGTAAAACTAGCTAAAATGTGCCTGGCTGCTATTCACTGAAAAGCTCATTCTGTGTACATTTTTGGCATACGTTTGCTCCTACCGGGTCAGCTGAGCAGCGAATTTCTATTTAACCACCTGCTTTCATGAGAGACCTCAGGGCTGCATGTTTTGAGCCCAGTACTGAGCCTGAAAAGCATTTCCAACCCCACTTACAAGTAAAACTAGCTAAAATGTGCCTGGCTTCTCTTCACTGAAAAGCTCATTCTGAGTAAATTTTTAGCATACGTTTGCACCTGCCGGGTCAGCTGAGCAGCGAATTTCTATTTAACCACCTGCTATCATGAGAGACCTCAGGGCTGAATGTTTTGAGCCCAGTACTGAGCCTGAAAAGCATTTCCAACCCCACTTACAAGTAAAACTAGCTAAAATGTGCCTGGCTTCTCTTCACTGAAAAGCTCATTCTGAGTACATTTTTAGCATACTTTTGCACCTGCCGGGTCAGCTGAGCAGCGAATTTCTATTTAACCTCCTGCTATCATGAGAGACATCAGGGCTGCATGTTTTGAGCCCAGTACTGATTCTGAAAAGCGTTTCCAACCCTACTTACAAGTAAAACTAGCTAAAATGTGCCTGGCTGCTATTCACTGAAAAGCTCATTCTGTGTACATTTTTGGCATACGTTTGCTCCTACCAGGTCAGCTGAGCAGCGAATTTCTATTTAACCACCTGCTGTCATGGGAGACCTCAGGGCTGCATGTTTTGAGCCCAGTACTGAGCCTGAAAAGCATTTCCAACCCCACTTACAAGTAAAACTAGCTAAAATGTGCCTGGCTGCTATTCACTGAAAAGCTCATTCTGTGTACATTTTTAGCATACGTTTGCACCTGCCGGGTCAGCTGAGCAGCGAATTTCTATTTAACCACCTGCTATCATGAGAGACATCAGGGCTGCATGTTTTGAGCCCAGTACTGATCCTGAAAAGCGTTTCCAACCCCACTTACAAGTAAAACTAGCTAAAATGTGCCTGGCTGCTATTCACTGAAAAGCTCATTCTGTGTACATTTTTGGCATACGTTTGCTCCTACCGGGTCAGCTGAGCAGCGAATTTCTATTTAACCACCTGCTGTCATGGGAGACCTCAGGGCTGCATGTTTTGAGCCCAGTACTGAGCCTGAAAAGCATTTCCAACCCCACTTACAAGTAAAACTAGCTAAAATGTGCCTGGCTGCTATTCACTGAAAAGCTCATTCTGTGTACATTTTTGGCATACGTTTGCTCCTACCGGGTCAGCTGAGCAGCGAATTTCTATTTAACCACCTGCTGTCATGGGAGACCTCAGGGCTGCATGTTTTGAGCCCAGTACTGATCCTGAAAAGCGTTTCCAACCCCACTTACAAGTAAAACTAGCTAAAATGTGCCTGGCTGCTATTCACTGAAAAGCTCATTCTGTGTACATTTTTGGCATACGTTTGCTCCTACCGGGTCAGCTGCGCAGCAAATTTCTATTTAACCACCTGCTGTCATGGGAGACCTCTGGGCTGCATGTTTTGAGCCCAGTACTGATCCTGAAAAGCGTTTCCAACCCCACTTACAAGTAAAACTAGCTAAAATGTGCCTGGCTGCTATTCACTGAAAAGCTCATTCTGTGTACATTTTTGGCATACGTTTGCTCCTACCGGGTCAGCTGAGCAGCGAATTTCTATTTAACCACCTGCTGTCATGGGAGACCTCAGGACTGCATGTTTTGAGCCCAGTACTGATCCTGAAAAGTGTTTCCAACCCCACTTACAAGTAAAACTAGCTAAAATGTGCCTGGCTGCTATTCACTGAAAAGCTCATTCTGTGTACATTTTTGCCATACGTTTGCTCCTACCGGGTCAGCTGAGCAGCGAATTTCTATTTAACCACCTGCTGTCATGGGAAACCTCAGGGCTGCATGTTTTGAGCCCTGTACTGAGCCTGAAAAGCATTTCCAACCCCACTTACAAGTAAAACTAGCTAAAATGTGCCTGGCTGCTATTCACTGAAAAGCTCATTCTGTGTACATTTTTGGCATACGTTTGCTCCTACCGGGTCAGCTGAGCAGCGAATTTCTATTTAACCACCTGCTGTCATGGGAGACCTCAGGACTGCATGTTTTGAGCCCAGTACTGATCCTGAAAAGTGTTTCCAACCCCACTTACAAGTAAAACTAGCTAAAATGTGCCTGGCTGCTATTCACTGAAAAGCTCATTCTGTGTACATTTTTGGCATACGTTTGCTCCTACCGGGTCAGCTGAGCAGCGAATTTCTATTTAACCACCTGCTGTCATGGGAGACCTCAGGACTGCATGTTTTGAGCCCAGTACTGATCCTGAAAAGTGTTTCCAACCCCACTTACAAGTAAAACTAGCTAAAATGTGCCTGGCTGCTATTCACTGAAAAGCTCATTCTGTGTACATTTTTGGCATACGTTTGCTCCTACCGGGTCAGCTGAGCAGCGAATTTCTATTTAACCACCTGCTGTCATGGGAAACCTCAGGGCTGCATGTTTTGAGCCCTGTACTGAGCCTGAAAAGCATTTCCAACCCCACTTACAAGTAAAACTAGCTAAAAGGTGCCTGGCTGCTATTCACTGAAAAGCTCATTCTGTGTACATTTTTGGCATACGTTTGCACCTGCCGGGTCAGCTGAGCAGCGAATTTCTATTTAACCACCTGCTATCATGAGAGACCTCAGGGCTGCATGTTTTGAGCCCAGTACTGAGCCTGAAAAGCATTTCCAACCCCACTTACAAGTAAAACTAGCTAAAATGTGCCTGGCTTCTCTTCACTGAAAAGCTCATTCTGAGTACATTTTTAGCATACATTTGCACCTGCCGGGTCCGCTGAGCAGCGAATTTCTATTTAACCACCTGCTATCATGAGAGACCTCAGGGCTGCATGTTTTGAGCCCAGTACTGAGCCTGAAAAGCATTTCCAACCCCACTTACAAGTAAAACTAGCTAAAATGTGCCTGGCTTCTCTTCACTGAAAAGCTCATTCTGAGTACATTTTTAGCATACGTTTGCACCTGCCGGGTCAGCTTAGCAGCGAATTTCTATTTAACCACCTGCTATCATGAGAGACCTCAGGGCTGCATGTTTTGAGCCCAGTACTGATCCTGAAAAGCATTTCCAACCCCACTTACAAGTAAAACTAGCTAAAATGTGCCTGGCTTCTCTTCACTGAAAAGCTCATTCTGAGTACATTTTTAGCATACGTTTGCACCTGCCGGGTCAGCTGAGCAGCGAATTTCTATTTAACCACCTGCTGTCATGGGAGACCTCTGGGCTGCATGTTTTGAGCCCAGTACTGATCCTGAAATGCGTTTCCAACCCCATTTACAAGTAAAACTAGCTAAAATGTGCCTGGCTGCTATTCACTGAAAAGCTCATTCTGTGTACATTTTTGGCATACGTTTGCTCCTACCGGGTCAGCTGAGCAGCAAATTTCTATTTAACCACCTGATTTCATGAGAGACCTCAGGGCTGCATGTTTTGAGCCCAGTACTGAGCCTGAAAAGCATTTCCAACCCCACTTACAAGTAAAACTAGCTAAAATGTGCCTGGCTTCTCTTCACTGAAAAGCTCATTCTGAGTACATTTTTAGCATACGTTTGCACCTGCCGGGTCAGCTGAGCAGCGAATTTCTATTTAACCACCTGCTATCATGAGAGACCTCAGGGCTGCATGTTTTGAGCCCAGTACTGAGCCTGAAAAGCATTTCCAACCCCACTTACAAGTAAAACTAGCTAAAATGTGCCTGGCTTCTCTTCACTGAAAAGCTCATTCTGAGTACATTTTTAGCATACATTTGCACCTGCCGGGTCCGCTGAGCAGCGAATTTCTATTTAACCACCTGCTATCATGAGAGACCTCAGGGCTGCATGTTTTGAGCCCAGTACTGAGCCTGAAAAGCATTTCCAACCCCACTTACAAGTAAAACTAGCTAAAATGTGCCTGGCTTCTCTTCACTGAAAAGCTCATTCTGAGTACATTTTTAGCATACGTTTGCACCTGCCGGGTCAGCTGAGCAGCGAATTTCTATTTAACCACCTGCTATCATGAGATACATCAGGGCTGCATGTTTTGAGCCCAGTGCTGATCCTGAAAAGCGTTTCCAACCCCACTTACAAGTAAAACTAGCTAAAATGTGCCTGGCTGCTATTCACTGAAAAGCTCATTCTGTGTACATTTTTGGCATACGTTTGCTCCTACCGGGTCAGCTGAGCAGCGAATTTCTATTTAACCACCTGCTGTCATGGGAGACCTCAGGGCTGCATGTGTTGAGCCCAGTACTGAGCCTGAAAAGCGTTTCCAACCCCACTTACAAGTAAAACTAGCTAAAATGTGCCTGGCTGCTATTCACTGAAAAGCTCATTCTGTGTACATTTTTGGCATACGTTTGCTCCTACCGGGTCAGCTGAGCAGCGAATTTCTATTTAACCACCTGCTTTCATGAGAGACCTTAGGGCTGCATGTTTTGAGCCCAGTACTGAGCCTGAAAAGCATTTCCAACCCCACTTACAAGTAAAACTAGCTAAAATGTGCCTGGCTTCTCTTCACTGAAAAGCTAATTCTGAGTACATTTTTAGCATACATTTGCACCTGCCGTGTCCGCTGAGCAGCGAATTTCTATTTAACCACCTGCTATCATGAGAGACCTCAGGGCTGCATGTTTTGAGCCCAGTACTGAGCCTGAAAAGCATTTCCAACCCCACTTACAAGTAAAACTAGCTAAAATGTGCCTGGCTTCTCTTCACTGAAAAGCTCATTCTGAGTACATTTTTAGCATACGTTTGCACCTGCCGGGTCAGCTGAGCAGCGAATTTCTATTTAACCACCTGCTATCATGAGAGACCTCAGGGCTGCATGTTTTGAGCCCAGTACTGAGCCTGAGAAGCATTTCCAACCCCACTTACAAGTAAAACTAGCTAAAATGTGCCTGGCTTCTCTTCACTGAAAAGCTCATTCTGAGTACATTTTTAGCATACGTTTGCACCTGCCGGGTCAGCTGAGCAGCGAATTTCTATTTAACCACCTGCTATCATGAGATACATCAGGGCTGCATGTTTTGAGCCCAGTGCTGATCCTGAAAAGCGTTTCCAACCCCACTTACAAGTAAAACTAGCTAAAATGTGCCTGGCTTCTCTTCACTGAAAAGCTCATTCTGAGTACATTTTTAGCATACGTTTGCACCTGCCGGGTCAGCTGAGCAGCGAATTTCCATTTAACCACCTGCTATCATGAGAGACCTCAGGGCTGCATGTTTTGAGCCCAGTACTGAGCCTGAAAAGCATTTCCAAAGCATACGTTTGCAATTGCCGGGTCAGCTGAGCAGCGAATTTCTATTTAACCACCTGCTATCATGAGAGACCTCAGGGCTGCATGTTTTGAGCCCAGTACTGATCCTGAAAAGCATTTCCAACCCCACTTACAAGTAAAACTAGCTAAAATGTGCCTGGCTTCTCTTCACTGAAAAGCTCATTCTGAGTACATTTTTTGCACCTGCCCGGTCAGCTGAGCAGCGAATTTCTATTTAACCACCTGCTGTCATGGGAGACCTCTGGGCTGCATGTTTTGAGCCCAGTACTGATCCTGAAATGCGTTTCCAACCCCACTTACAAGTAAAACTAGCTAAAATGTGCCTGGCTGCTATTCACTGAAAAGCTCATTCTGTGTACATTTTTGGCATACGTTTGCTCCTACCGGGTCAGCTGAGCAGCAAATTTCTATTTAACCACCTGCTTTCATGAGAGACCTCAGGGCTGCATGTTTTGAGCCCAGTACTGAGCCTGAAAAGCATTTCCAACCCCACTTACAAGTAAAACTAGCTAAAATGTGCCTGGCTTCTCTTCACTGAAAAGCTCATTCTGAGTACATTTTTAGCATACATTTGCACCTGCCGGGTCCGCTGAGCAGCGAATTTCTATTTAACCACCTGCTATCATGAGAGACCTCAGGGCTGCATGTTTTGAGCCCAGTACTGAGCCTGAAAAGCATTTCCAACCCCACTTACAAGTAAAACTAGCTAAAATGTGCCTGGCTTCTCTTCACTGAAAAGCTCATTCTGAGTACATTTTTAGCATACGTTTGCACCTGCAGGGTCAGCTGAGCAGCGAATTTCTATTTAACCACCTGCTATCATGAGATACATCAGGGCTGCATGTTTTGAGCCCAGTGCTGATCCTGAAAAGCGTTTCCAACCCCACTTACAAGTAAAACTAGCTAAAATGTGCCTGGCTGCTATTCACTGAAAAGCTCATTCTGTGTACATTTTTGGCATATGTTTGCTCCTACCGGGTCAGCTGAGCAGCGAATTTCTATTTAACCACCTGCTTTCATGAGAGACCTTAGGGCTGCATGTTTTGAGCCCAGTACTGAGCCTGAAAAGCATTTCCAACCCCACTTACAAGTAAAACTAGCTAAAATGTGCCTGGCTTCTCTTCACTGAAAAGCTAATTCTGAGTACATTTTTAGCATACGTTTGCACCTGCCGGGTCAGCTGAGCAGCGAATTTCTATTTAACCACCTGCTATCATGAGAGACCTCAGGGCTGCATGTTTTGAGCCCAGTACTTAGCCTGAAAAGCATTTCCAACCCCACTTACAAGTAAAACTAGCTAAAATGTGCCTGGCTTCTCTTCACTGAAAAGCTCAATCTGAGTACATTTTTAGCATACATTTGCACCTGCCGGGTCCGCTGAGCAGCGAATTTCTATTTAACCACCTGCTATCAAGAGAGACATCAGGGCTGCATGTTTTGAGCCCAGTACTGATCCTGAAAAGCGTTTCCAACCCCACTTACAAGTAAAACTAGCTAAAATGTGCCTGGCTGCTATTCACTGAAAAGCTCATTCTGTGTACATTTTTGGCATACGTTTGCTCCTACCGGGTCAGCTGAGCAGCGAATTTCTATTTAACCACCTGCTGTCATGGGAGACCTCAGGGCTGCATGTTTTGAGCCCAGTACTGAGCCTGAAAAGCATTTCCAACCCCACTTACAAGTAAAACTAGCTAAAATGTGCCTGGCTGCTATTCACTGAAAAGCTCATTCTGTGTACATTTTTAGCATACGTTTGCACCTGCCGGGTCAGCTGAGCAGCGAATTTCTATTTAACCACCTGCTATCATGAGAGACCTCAGGGCTGCTTGTTTTGAGCCCAGTACTGAGCCTGAAAAGCATTTCCAACCCCACTTACAAGTAAAACTAGCTAAAATGTGCCTGGCTTCTCTTCACTGAAAAGCTCATTCTGAGTACATTTTTAGCATACGTTTGCACCTGCCGGGTCAGCTGAGCAGCGAATTTCTATTTAACCACCTGCTATCACGAGAGACATCAGGGCTGCATGTTTTGAGCCCAGTACTGATCCTGAAAAGCGTTTCCAACCCCACTTACAAGTAAAACTAGCTCAAATGTGCCTGGCTGCTATTCACTGAAAAGCTCATTCTGTGTACATTTTTGGCATACGTTTGCTCCTACCGGGTCAGCTGAGCAGCGAATTTCTATTTAACCACCTGCTGTCATGGGAGACCTCAGGGCTGCATGTTTTGAGCCCAGTACTGATCCTGAAAAGCGTTTCCAACCCCACTTACAAGTAAAACTAGCTAAAATGTGCCTGGCTGCTATTCACTGAAAAGCTCATTCTGAGTACATTTTTAGCATACGTTTGCACCTGCCGGGTCAGCTGAGCAGCGAATTTCTATTTAACCACCTGCTATCATGAGAGACATCAGGGCTGCATGTTTTGAGCCCAGTACTGATCCTGAAAAGCGTTTCCAACCCCACTTACAAGTAAAACTAGCTAAAATGTGCCTGGCTGCTATTCACTGAAAAGCTCATTCTCTGTACATTTTTGGCATACGTTTGCTCCTACCGGATCAGCTGAGCAGCGAATTTCTATTTAACCACCTGCTGTCATGGGAGACCTCAGGGCTGCATGTTTTGAGCCCAGTACTGAGCCTGAAAAGCATTTCCAACCCCACTTACAAGTAAAACTAGCTAAAATGTGCCTGGCTGCTATTCACTGAAAAGCTCATTCTGTGTACATTTTTAGCATACGTTTGCACCTGCCGGGTCAGCTGAGCAGCGAATTTCTATTTAACCACCTGCTATCATGAGAGACATCAGGGCTGCATGTTTTGAGCCCAGTACTGATCCTGAAAAGCGTTTCCAACCCCACTTACAAGTAAAACTAGCTAAAATGTGCCTGGCTGCTATTCACTGAAAAGCTCATTCTGTGTACATTTTTGGCATACGTTTGCTCCTACCGGGTCAGCTGAGCAGCGAATTTCTATTTAACCACCTGCTGTCATGGGAGACCTCAGGGCTGCATGTTTTGAGCCCAGTACTGAGCCTGAAAAGCATTTCCAACCCCACTTACAAGTAAAACTAGCTAAAATGTGCCTGGCTTCTCTTCACTGAAAAGATCATTCTGAGTACATTTTTAGCATACGTTTGCACCTGCCGGGTCAGCTGAGCAGCGAATTTCTATTTAACCACCTGCTATCATGAGAGACCTCAGGGCTGCATGTTTTGAGCCCAGTACTGAGCCTGAAAAGCATTTCCAACCCCACTTACAAGTAAAACTAGCTAAAATGTGCCTGGCTGCTATTCACTGAAAAGCTCATTCTGTGTACATTTTTGGCATACGTTTGCTCCTACCGGGTCAGCTGAGCAGCGAATTTCTATTTAACCACCTGCTGTCATGGGAGACCTCAGGGCTGCATGTTTTGAGCCCAGTACTGATCCTGAAAAGCGTTTCCAACCCCACTTACAAGTAAAACTAGCTAAAATGTGCCTGGCTGCTATTCACTGAAAAGCTCATTCTGTGTACATTTTTGGCATACGTTTGCTCCTACCGGGTCAGCTGCGCAGCGAATTTCTATTTAACCACCTGCTTTCATGGGAGACCTCAGGGCTGCATGTTTTGAGCCCAGTACTGATCCTGAAAAGCGTTTCCAACCCCACTTACAAGTAAAACTAGCTAAAATGTGCTTGGCTTCTCTTTCACTGAAAAGCTCATTCTGAGTACATTTTTAGAATACGTTTGCACCTGCCAGGTCAGCTGAGCAGCGAATTTCTATTTAACCACCTGCTATCATGAGAGACCTCAGGGCTGCATGTTTTGAGCCCAGTACTGAGCCTGAAAAGCATTTCCAACCCCACTTACAAGTAAAACTAGCTAAAATGTGCCTGGCTTCTCTTCACTGAAAAGATCATTCTGAGTACATTTTTAGCATACGTTTGCACCTGCCGGGTCAGCTGAGCAGCGAATTTCTATTTAACCACCTGCTATCATGAGAGACCTCAGGGCTGCATGTTTTGAGCCCAGTACTGAGCCTGAAAAGCATTTCCAACCCCACTTACAAGTAAAACTAGCTAAAATGTGCCTGGCTGCTATTCACTGAAAAGCTCATTCTGTGTACATTTTTGGCATACGTTTGCTCCTACCGGGTCAGCTGAGCAGCGAATTTCTATTTAACCACCTGCTATCATGAGAGACCTCAGGGCTGCATGTTTTGAGCCCAGTACTGAGCCTGAAAAGCATTTCCAACCCCACTTACAAGTAAAACTAGCTAAAATGTGCCTGGCTTCTCTTCACTGAAAAGCTCATTCTGAGTACATTTTTAGCATACATTTGCACCTGCCGGGTCCGCTGAGCAGCGAATTTCTATTTAACCACCTGCTATCAAGAGAGACATCAGGGCTGCATGTTTTGAGCCCAGTACTGATCCTGAAAAGCGTTTCCAACCCCACTTACAAGTAAAACTAGCTAAAATGTGCCTGGCTGCTATTCACTGAAAAGCTCATTCTGTGTACATTTTTGGCATACGTTTGCTCCTACCGGGTCAGCTGAGCAGCGAATTTCTATTTAACCACCTGCTGTCATGGGAGACCTCAGGGCTGCATGTTTTGAGCCCAGTACTGAGCCTGAAAAGCATTTCCAACCCCACTTACAAGTAAAACTAGCTAAAATGTGCCTGGCTGCTATTCACTGAAAAGCTCATTCTGTGTACATTTTTAGCATACGTTTGCACCTGCCGGGTCAGCTGAGCAGCGAATTTCTATTTAACCACCTGCTATCATGAGAGACCTCAGGGCTGCATGTTTTGAGCCCAGTACTGAGCCTGAAAAGCATTTCCAACCCCACTTACAAGTAAAACTAGCTAAAATGTGCCTGGCTTCTCTTCACTGAAAAGCTCATTCTGAGTACATTTTTAGCATACGTTTGCACCTGCCGGGTCAGCTGAGCAGCGAATTTCTATTTAACCACCTGCTATCATGAGAGACATCAGGGCTGCATGTTTTGAGCCCAGTACTGATCCTGAAAAGCGTTTCCAACCCCACTTACAAGTAAAACTAGCTAAAATGTGCCTGGCTGCTATTCACTGAAAAGCTCATTCTGTGTACATTTTTGGCATACGTTTGCTCCTACCGCGTCAGCTGAGCAGCGAATTTCTATTTAACCACCTGCTGTCATGGGAGACCTCAGGGCTGCATGTTTTGAGCCCTGTACTGAGCCTGAAAAGCATTTCCAACCCCACTTACAAGTAAAACTAGCTAAAATGTGCCTGGCTTCTCTTCACTGAAAAGCTCATTCTGAGTACATTTTTAGCATACGTTTGCACCTGCCGGGTCAGCTGAGCAGCGGATTTCTATTTAACCACCTGCTATCATGAGATACATCAGGGCTGCATGTTTTGAGCCCAGTGCTGATCCTGAAAAGCGTTTCCAACCCCACTTACAAGTAAAACTAGCTAAAATGTGCCTGGCTGCTATTCACTGAAAAGCTCATTCTGTGTACATTTTTGGCATACGTTTGCTCCTACCGGGTCAGCTGAGCAGCGAATTTCTATTTAACCACCTGCTGTCATGGGAGACCTCAGGGCTGCATGTTTTGAGCCCAGTACTGAGCCTGAAAAGCGTTTCCAACCCCACTTACAAGTAAAACTAGCTAAAATGTGCCTGGCTGCTATTCACTGAAAAGCTCATTCTGTGTACATTTTTGGCATACGTTTGCTCCTACCGGGTCAGCTGAGCAGCGAATTTCTATTTAACCACCTGCTTTCATGAGAGACCTCAGGGCTGCATGTTTTGAGCCCAGTACTGAGCCTGAAAAGCATTTCCAACCCCACTTACAAGTAAAACTAGCTAAAATGTGCCTGGCTTCTCTTCACTGAAAAGCTCATTCTGAGTACATTTTTAGCATACGTTTGCACCTGCCGGGTCAGCTGAGCAGCGAATTTCTATTTAACCACCTGCTATCATGAGAGACCTCAGGGCTGCATGTTTTGAGCCCAGTACTGAGCCTGAAAAGCATTTCCAACCCCACTTACAAGTAAAACTAGCTAAAATGTGCCTGGCTTCTCTTCACTGAAAAGCTCATTCTGAGTACATTTTTAGCGTACATTTGCACCTGCCGGGTCCGCTGAGCAGCGAATTTCTATTTAACCACCTGCTATCAAGAGAGACATCAGGGCTGCATGTTTTGAGCCCAGTACTGATCCTGAAAAGCGTTTCCAACCCCACTTACAAGTAAAACTAGCTAAAATGTGCCTGGCTGCTATTCACTGAAAAGCTCATTCTGTGTACATTTTTGGCATACGTTTGCTCCTACCGGGTCAGCTGAGCAGCGAATTTCTATTTAACCACCTGCTGTCATGGGAGACCTCAGGGCTGCATGTTTTGAGCCCAGTACTGAGCCTGAAAAGCATTTCCAACCCCACTTACAAGTAAAACTAGCTAAAATGTGCCTGGCTGCTATTCACTGAAAAGCTCATTCTGTGTACATTTTTAGCATACGTTTGCACCTGCCGGGTCAGCTGAGCAGCGAATTTCTATTTAACCACCTGCTATCATGAGAGACCTCAGGGCTGCATGTTTTGAGCCCAGTACTGAGCCTGAAAAGCATTTCCAACCCCACTTACAAGTAAAACTAGCTAAAATGTGCCTGGCTTCTCTTCACTGAAAAGCTCATTCTGAGTAAATTTTTAGCATACGTTTGCACCTGCCGGGTCAGCTGAGCAGCGAATTTCTATTTAACCACCTGCTATCATGAGAGACATCAGGGCTGCATGTTTTGAGCCCAGTACTGATCCTGAAAAGCGTTTCCAACCCCACTTACAAGTAAAACTAGCTAAAATGTGCCTGGCTGCTATTCACTGAAAAGCTCATTCTGTGTACATTTTTGGCATACGTTTGCTCCTACCGGGTCAGCTGAGCAGCGAATTTCTATTTAACCACCTGCTGTCATGGGAGACCTCAGGGCTGCATGTTTTGAGCCCAGTACTGAGCCTGAAAAGCGTTTCCAACCCCACTTACAAGTAAAACTAGCTAAAATGTGCCTGGCTGCTATTCACTGAAAAGCTCATTCTGTGTACATTTTTGGCATACGTTTGCTCCTACCGGGTCAGCTGAGCAGCGAATTTCTATTTAACCACCTGCTTTCATGAGAGACCTCAGGGCTGCATGTTTTGAGCCCAGTACTGAGCCTGAAAAGCATTTCCAACCCCACTTACAAGTAAAACTAGCTAAAATGTGCCTGGCTTCTCTTCACTGAAAAGCTCATTCTGAGTACATTTTTAGCATACGTTTGCACCTGCCGGGTCAGCTGAGCAGCGAATTTCTATTTAACCACCTGCTATCATGAGAGACCTCAGGGCTGCATGTTTTGAGCCCAGTACTGAGCCTGAAAAGCATTTCCAACCCCACTTACAAGTAAAACTAGCTAAAATGTGCCTGGCTTCTCTTCACTGAAAAGCTTATTCTGAGTACATTTTTAGCATACATTTGCACCTGCCGGGTCCGCTGAGCAGCGAATTTCTATTTAACCACCTGCTATCAAGAGAGACATCAGGGCTGCATGTTTTGAGCCCAGTACTGATCCTGAAAAGCGTTTCCAACCCCACTTACAAGTAAAACTAGCTAAAATGTGCCTGGCTGCTATTCACTGAAAAGCTCATTCTGTGTACATTTTTGGCATACGTTTGCTCCTACCGGGTCAGCTGAGCAGCGAATTTCTATTTAACCACCTGCTGTCATGGGAGACCTCAGGGCTGCATGTTTTGAGCCCAGTACTGAGCCTGAAAAGCATTTCCAACCCCACTTACAAGTAAAACTAGCTAAAATGTGCCTGGCTGCTATTCACTGAAAAGCTCATTCTGTGTACATTTTTAGCATACGTTTGCACCTGCCGGGTCAGCTGAGCAGCGAATTTCTATTTAACCACCTGCTATCATGAGAGACCTCAGGGCTGCATGTTTTGAGCCCAGTACTGAGCCTGAAAAGCATTTCCAACCCCACTTACAAGTAAAACTAGCTAAAATGTGCCTGGCTTCTCTTCACTGAAAAGCTCATTCTGAGTACATTTTTAGCATACGTTTGCACCTGCCGGGTCAGCTGAGCAGCGAATTTCTATTTAACCACCTGCTATCATGAGAGACATCAGGGCTGCATGTTTTGAGCCCAGTACTGATCCTGAAAAGCGTTTCCAACCCCACTTACAAGTAAAACTAGCTAAAATGTGCCTGGCTGCTATTCACTGAAAAGCTCATTCTGTGTACATTTTTGGCATACGTTTGCTCCTACCGGGTCAGCTGAGCAGCGAATTTCTATTTAACCACCTGCTGTCATGGGAGACCTCAGGGCTGCATGTTTTGAGCCCTGTACTGAGCCTGAAAAGCATTTCCAACCCCACTTACAAGTAAAACTAGCTAAAATGTGCCTGGCTTCTCTTCACTGAAAAGCTCATTCTGAGTACATTTTTAGCATACGTTTGCACCTGCCGGGTCAGCTGAGCAGCGAATTTCTATTTAACCACCTGCTATCATGAGATACATCAGGGCTGCATGTTTTGAGCCCAGTGCTGATCCTGAAAAGCGTTTCCAACCCCACTTACAAGTAAAACTAGCTAAAATGTGCCTGGCTGCTATTCACTGAAAAGCTCATTCTGTGTACATTTTTGGCATACGTTTGCTCCTACCGGGTCAGCTGAGCAGCGAATTTCTATTTAACCACCTGCTGTCATGGGAGACCTCAGGGCTGCATGTTTTGAGCCCAGTACTGAGCCTGAAAAGCGTTTCCAACCCCACTTACAAGTAAAACTAGCTAAAATGTGCCTGGCTGCTATTCACTGAAAAGCTCATTCTGTGTACATTTTTGGCATACGTTTGCTCCTACCGGGTCAGCTGAGCAGCGAATTTCTATTTAACCACCTGCTTTCATGAGAGACCTCAGGGCTGCATGTTTTGAGCCCAGTACTGAGCCTGAAAAGCATTTCCAACCCCACTTACAAGTAAAACTAGCTAAAATGTGCCTGGCTTCTCTTCACTGAAAAGCTCATTCTGAGTACATTTTTAGCATACGTTTGCACCTGCCGGGTCAGCTGAGCAGCGAATTTCTATTTAACCACCTGCTATCATGAGAGACCTCAGGGCTGCATGTTTTGAGCCCAGTACTGAGCCTGAAAAGCATTTCCAACCCCACTTACAAGTAAAACTAGCTAAAATGTGCCTGGCTTCTCTTCACTGAAAAGCTCATTCTGAGTACATTTTTAGCATACATTTGCACCTGCCGGGTCCGCTGAGCAGCAAATTTCTATTTAACCACCTGCTATCAAGAGAGACATCAGGGCTGCATGTTTTGAGCCCAGTACTGATCCTGAAAAGCGTTTCCAACCCCACTTACAAGTAAAACTAGCTAAAATGTGCCTGGCTGCTATTCACTGAAAAGCTCATTCTGTGTACATTTTTGGCATACGTTTGCTCCTACCGGGTCAGCTGAGCAGCGAATTTCTATTTAACCACCTGCTGTCATGGGAGACCTCAGGGCTGCATGTTTTGAGCCCAGTACTGAGCCTGAAAAGCATTTCCAACCCCACTTACAAGTAAAACTAGCTAAAATGTGCCTGGCTGCTATTCACTGAAAAGCTCATTCTGTGTACATTTTTAGCATACGTTTGCACCTGCCGGGTCAGCTGAGCAGCGAATTTCTATTTAACCACCTGCTATCATGAGAGACCTCAGGGCTGCATGTTTTGAGCCCAGTACTGAGCCTGAAAAGCATTTCCAACCCCACTTACAAGTAAAACTAGCTAAAATGTGCCTGGCTTCTCTTCACTGAAAAGCTCATTCTGAGTACATTTTTAGCATACGTTTGCACCTGCCGGGTCAGCTGAGCAGCGAATTTCTATTTAACCACCTGCTATCATGAGAGACATCAGGGCTGCATGTTTTGAGCCCAGTACTGATCCTGAAAAGCGTTTCCAACCCCACTTACAAGTAAAACTAGCTAAAATGTGCCTGGCTGCTATTCACTGAAAAGCTCATTCTGTGTACATTTTTGGCATACGTTTGCTCCTACCGGGTCAGCTGAGCAGCGAATTTCTATTTAACCACCTGCTGTCATGGGAGACCTCAGGGCTGCATGTTTTGAGCCCAGTACTGATCCTGAAAAGCGTTTCCAACCCCACTTACAAGTAAAACTAGCTAAAATGTGCCTGGCTGCTATTCACTGAAAAGCTCATTCTGAGTACATTTTTAGCATACGTTTGCACCTGCCGGGTCAGCTGAGCAGCAAATTTCTATTTAACCACCTGCTATCATGAGAGACATCAGGGCTGCATGTTTTGAGCCCAGTACTGATCCTGAAAAGCGTTTCCAACCCCACTTACAAGTAAAACTAGCTAAAATGTGCCTGGCTGCTATTCACTGAAAAGCTCATTCTCTGTACATTTTTGGCATACGTTTGCTCCTACCGGATCAGCTGAGCAGCGAATTTCTATTTAACCACCTGCTGTCATGGGAGACCTCAGGGCTGCATGTTTTGAGCCCAGTACTGAGCCTGAAAAGCATTTCCAACCCCACTTACAAGTAAAACTAGCTAAAATGTGCCTGGCTGCTATTCACTGAAAAGCTCATTCTGTGTACATTTTTAGCATACGTTTGCACCTGCCGGGTCAGCTGAGCAGCGAATTTCTATTTAACCACCTGCTATCATGAGAGACCTCAGGGCTACATGTTTTGAGCCCAGTACTGAGCCTGAAAAGCATTTCCAACCCCACTTACAAGTAAAACTAGCTAAAATGTGCCTGGCTGCTCTTCATTGAAAAGCTCATTCTGAGTACATTTTTAGCATACGTTTGCACCTGCTGGGTCAGCTGAGCAGCGAATTTCTATTTAACCACCTGCTATCATGAGAGACATCAGGGCTGCATGTTTTGAGCCCAGTACTGATCCTGAAAAGCGTTTCCAACCCCACTTACAAGTAAAACTAGCTAAAATGTGCCTGGCTGCTATTCACTGAAAAGCTCATTCTGTGTATATTTTTAGCATACGTTGCACCTGCCGGGTCAGCTGAGCAGCGAATTTATATTTAACCACCTGCTATCATGAGAGACCTCAGGGCTGCATGTTTTGAGCCCAGTACTGAGCCTGAAAAGCATTTCCAACCCCACTTACAAGTAAAACTAGCTAAAATGTGCCTGGCTTCTCTTCACTGAAAAGATCATTCTGAGTACATTTTTAGCATACGTTTGCACCTGCCGGGTCAGCTGAGCAGCGAATTTCTATTTAACCACCTGCTATCATGAGAGACCTCAGGGCTACATGTTTTGAGCCCAGTACTGAGCCTGAAAAGCATTTCCAACCCCACTTACAAGTAAAACTAGCTAAAATTTGCCTGGCTTCTCTTCATTGAAAAGCTCATTCTGAGTACATTTTTAGCATACGTTTGCACCTGCTGGGTCAGCTGAGCAGCGAATTTCTATTTAACCACCTGCTATCATGAGAGACATCAGGGCTGCATGTTTTGAGCCCAGTACTGATCCTGAAAAGCATTTCCAACCCCACTTACAAGTAAAACTAGCTAAAATGTGCCTGGCTGCTATTCACTGAAAAGCTCATTCTCTGTACATCTTTGGCATACGTTTGCTCCTACCGGATCAGCTGAGCAGCGAATTTCTATTTAACCACCTGCTATCATGAGAGACATCAGGGCTGCATGTTTTGAGCCCAGTACTGATCCTGAAAAGCGTTTCCAACCCCACTTACAAGTAAAACTAGCTAAAATGTGCCTGGCTGCTATTCACTGAAAAGCTCATTCTGTGTACATTTTTGGCATACGTTTGCTCCTACCGGGTCAGCTGAGCAGCGAATTTCTATTTAACCACCTGCTGTCAAGGGAGACCTCAGGGCTGCATGTTTTGAGCCCAGTACTGAGCCTGAAAAGCATTTCCAACCCCACTTACAAGTAAAACTAGCTAAAATGTGCCTGGCTTCTCTTCACTAAAAAGCTCATTCTGAGTACATTTTTAGCATACGTTTGCACCTGCCAGGTCAGCTGAGCAGCGAATTTCTATTTAACCACCTGCTATCATGAGAGACATCAGGGCTGCATGTTTTGAGCCCAGTACTGATCCTGAAAAGCGTTTCCAACCCCACTTACAAGTAAAACTAGCTAAAATGTGCCTGGCTGCTATTCACTGAAAAGCTCATTCTGTGTACATTTTTAGCATACGTTTGCACCTGCCGGGTCAGCTGAGCAGCGAATTTCTATTTAACCACCTGCTATCATGGGAGACCTCAGGGCTGCATGTTTTGAGCCCAGTACTGAGCCTGAAAAGCATTTCCAACCCCACTTACAAGTAAAACTAGCTAAAATGTGCCTGGCTTCTCTTCACTGAAAAGCTCATTCTGAGTACATTTTTAGCATACGTTTGCACCTGCCGGGTCAGCTGAGCAGCGAATTTCTATTTAACCACCTGCTATCATGAGAGACATCAGGGCTGCATGTTTTGAGCCCAGTACTGATCCTGAAAAGCGTTTCCAACCCCACTTACAAGTAAAACTAGCTAAAATGTGCCTGGCTGCTATTCACTGAAAAGCTCATTCTGTGTACATTTTTGGCATACGTTTACTCCTACCGGGTCAGCTGAGCAGCGAATTTCTATTTAACCACCTGCTGTCATGGGAGACCTCAGGGCTGCATGTTTTGAGCCCAGTACTGATCCTGAAAAGCGTTTCCAACCCCACTTACAAGTAAAACTAGCTAAAATGTGCCTGGCTGCTATTCACTGAAAAGCTCATTCTGTGTACATTTTTGGCATACGTTTGCTCCTACCGGGTCAGCTGAGCAGCGAATTTCTATTTAACCACCTGCTGTCATGGGAGACCTCAGGGCTGCATGTTTTGAGCCCAGTACTGAGCCTGAAAAGCATTTCCAACCCCACTTACAAGTAAAACTAGCTAAAATGTGCCTGGCTTCTCTTCACTGAAAAGCTCATTCTGAGTACATTTTTAGCATACGTTTGCACCTGCCGGGTCAGCTGAGCAGCGAATTTCTATTTAACCACCTGCTATCATGAGAGACATCAGGGCTGCATGTTTTGAGCCCAGTACTGATTCTGAAAAGCGTTTCCAACCCCACTTACAAGTAAAACTAGCTAAAATGTGCCTGGCTGCTATTCACTGAAAAGCTCATTCTGTGTACATTTTTGGCATACGTTTACTCCTACCGGGTCAGCTGAGCAGCAAATTTCGATTTAACCACCTGCTGTCATGGGAGACTTCAGGGCTGCATGTTTTGAGCCCAGTACTGATCCTGAAAAGCGTTTCCAACCCCACTTACAAGTAAAACTAGCTAAAATGTGCCTGGCTGCTATTCACTGAAAAGCTCATTCTGTGTACATTTTTGGCATACGTTTGCTCCTACCGGGTCAGCTGAGCAGCGAATTTCTATTTAACCACCTGCTGTCATGGGAGACCTCAGGGCTGCATGTTTTGAGCCCAGTACTGATCCTGAAAAGCATTTCCAACCCCACTTACAAGTAAAACTAGCTAAAATGTGCCTGGCTGCTATTCACTGAAAAGCTCATTCTGTGTACATTTTTGGCATACGTTTGCTCCTACCGGGTCAGCTGAGCAGCGAATTTCTATTTAACCACCTGCTTTCATGAGAGACCTCAGGGCTGCATGTTTTGAGCCCAGTACTGAGCCTGAAAAGCATTTCCAACCCCACTTACAAGTAAAACTAGCTAAAATGTGCCTGGCTTCTCTTCACTGAAAAGCTCATTCTGAGTACATTTTTAGCATACGTTTGCACCTGCCGGGTCAGCTGAGCAGCGAATTTCTATTTAACCACCTGCTATCATGAGAGACCTCAGGGCTGAATGTTTTGAGCCCAGTACTGAGCCTGAAAAGCATTTCCAACCCCACTTACAAGTAAAACTAGCTAAAATGTGCCTGGCTTCTCTTCACTGAAAAGCTCATTCTGAGTACATTTTTAGCATACTTTTGCACCTGCCGGGTCAGCTGAGCAGCGAATTTCTATTTAACCTCCTGCTATCATGAGAGACATCAGGGCTGCATGTTTTGAGCCCAGTACTGATTCTGAAAAGCGTTTCCAACCCTACTTACAAGTAAAACTAGCTAAAATGTGCCTGGCTGCTATTCACTGAAAAGCTCATTCTGTGTACATTTTTGGCATACGTTTGCTCCTACCAGGTCAGCTGAGCAGCGAATTTCTATTTAACCACCTGCTGTCATGGGAGACCTCAGGGCTGCATGTTTTGAGCCCAGTACTGAGCCTGAAAAGCATTTCCAACCCCACTTACAAGTAAAACTAGCTAAAATGTGCCTGGCTGCTATTCACTGAAAAGCTCATTCTGTGTACATTTTTAGCATACGTTTGCACCTGCCGGGTCAGCTGAGCAGAGAATTTCTATTTAACCACCTGCTATCATGAGAGACATCAGGGCTGCATGTTTTGAGCCCAGTACTGATCCTGAAAAGCGTTTCCAACCCCACTTACAAGTAAAACTAGCTAAAATGTGCCTGGCTGCTATTCACTGAAAAGCTCATTCTGTGTACATTTTTGGCATACGTTTGCTCCTACCGGGTCAGCTGAGCAGCAAATTTCTATTTAACCACCTGCTGTCATGGGAGACCTCAGGGCTGCATGTTTTGAGCCCAGTACTGAGCCTGAAAAGCATTTCCAACCCCACTTACAAGTAAAACTAGCTAAAATGTGCCTGGCTGCTATTCACTGAAAAGCTCATTCTGTGTACATTTTTGGCATACGTTTGCTCCTACCGGGTCAGCTGAGCAGCGAATTTCTATTTAACCACCTGCTGTCATGGGAGACCTCAGGGCTGCATGTTTTGAGCCCAGTACTGATCCTGAAAAGCGTTTCCAACCCCACTTACAAGTAAAACTAGCTAAAATGTGCCTGGCTGCTATTCACTGAAAAGCTCATTCTGTGTACATTTTTGGCATACGTTTGCTCCTACCGGGTCAGCTGCGCAGCAAATTTCTATTTAACCACCTGCTGTCATGGGAGACCTCTGGGCTGCATGTTTTGAGCCCAGTACTGATCCTGAAAAGCGTTTCCAACCCCACTTACAAGTAAAACTAGCTAAAATGTGCCTGGCTGCTATTCACTGAAAAGCTCATTCTGTGTACATTTTTGGCATACGTTTGCTCCTACCGGGTCAGCTGAGCAGCGAATTTCTATTTAACCACCTGCTGTCATGGGAGACCTCAGGACTGCATGTTTTGAGCCCAGTACTGATCCTGAAAAGTGTTTCCAACCCCACTTACAAGTAAAACTAGCTAAAATGTGCCTGGCTGCTATTCACTGAAAAGCTCATTCTGTGTACATTTTTGCCATACGTTTGCTCCTACCGGGTCAGCTGAGCAGCGAATTTCTATTTAACCACCTGCTGTCATGGGAAACCTCAGGGCTGCATGTTTTGAGCCCTGTACTGAGCCTGAAAAGCATTTCCAACCCCACTTACAAGTAAAACTAGCTAAAATGTGCCTGGCTGCTATTCACTGAAAAGCTCATTCTGTGTACATTTTTGGCATACGTTTGCTCCTACCGGGTCAGCTGAGCAGCGAATTTCTATTTAACCACCTGCTGTCATGGGAGACCTCAGGACTGCATGTTTTGAGCCCAGTACTGATCCTGAAAAGTGTTTCCAACCCCACTTACAAGTAAAACTAGCTAAAATGTGCCTGGCTGCTATTCACTGAAAAGCTCATTCTGTGTACATTTTTGGCATACGTTTGCTCCTACCGGGTCAGCTGAGCAGCGAATTTCTATTTAACCACCTGCTGTCATGGGAGACCTCAGGACTGCATGTTTTGAGCCCAGTACTGATCCTGAAAAGTGTTTCCAACCCCACTTACAAGTAAAACTAGCTAAAATGTGCCTGGCTGCTATTCACTGAAAAGCTCATTCTGTGTACATTTTTGGCATACGTTTGCTCCTACCGGGTCAGCTGAGCAGCGAATTTCTATTTAACCACCTGCTGTCATGGGAAACCTCAGGGCTGCATGTTTTGAGCCCTGTACTGAGCCTGAAAAGCATTTCCAACCCCACTTACAAGTAAAACTAGCTAAAAGGTGCCTGGCTGCTATTCACTGAAAAGCTCATTCTGTGTACATTTTTGGCATACGTTTGCACCTGCCGGGTCAGCTGAGCAGCGAATTTCTATTTAACCACCTGCTATCATGAGAGACCTCAGGGCTGCATGTTTTGAGCCCAGTACTGAGCCTGAAAAGCATTTCCAACCCCACTTACAAGTAAAACTAGCTAAAATGTGCCTGGCTTCTCTTCACTGAAAAGCTCATTCTGAGTACATTTTTAGCATACATTTGCACCTGCCGGGTCCGCTGAGCAGCGAATTTCTATTTAACCACCTGCTATCATGAGAGACCTCAGGGCTGCATGTTTTGAGCCCAGTACTGAGCCTGAAAAGCATTTCCAACCCCACTTACAAGTAAAACTAGCTAAAATGTGCCTGGCTTCTCTTCACTGAAAAGCTCATTCTGAGTACATTTTTAGCATACGTTTGCACCTGCCGGGTCAGCTTAGCAGCGAATTTCTATTTAACCACCTGCTATCATGAGAGACCTCAGGGCTGCATGTTTTGAGCCCAGTACTGATCCTGAAAAGCATTTCCAACCCCACTTACAAGTAAAACTAGCTAAAATGTGCCTGGCTTCTCTTCACTGAAAAGCTCATTCTGAGTACATTTTTAGCATACGTTTGCACCTGCCGGGTCAGCTGAGCAGCGAATTTCTATTTAACCACCTGCTGTCATGGGAGACCTCTGGGCTGCATGTTTTGAGCCCAGTACTGATCCTGAAATGCGTTTCCAACCCCATTTACAAGTAAAACTAGCTAAAATGTGCCTGGCTGCTATTCACTGAAAAGCTCATTCTGTGTACATTTTTGGCATACGTTTGCTCCTACCGGGTCAGCTGAGCAGCAAATTTCTATTTAACCACCTGATTTCATGAGAGACCTCAGGGCTGCATGTTTTGAGCCCAGTACTGAGCCTGAAAAGCATTTCCAACCCCACTTACAAGTAAAACTAGCTAAAATGTGCCTGGCTTCTCTTCACTGAAAAGCTCATTCTGAGTACATTTTTAGCATACGTTTGCACCTGCCGGGTCAGCTGAGCAGCGAATTTCTATTTAACCACCTGCTATCATGAGAGACCTCAGGGCTGCATGTTTTGAGCCCAGTACTGAGCCTGAAAAGCATTTCCAACCCCACTTACAAGTAAAACTAGCTAAAATGTGCCTGGCTTCTCTTCACTGAAAAGCTCATTCTGAGTACATTTTTAGCATACATTTGCACCTGCCGGGTCCGCTGAGCAGCGAATTTCTATTTAACCACCTGCTATCATGAGAGACCTCAGGGCTGCATGTTTTGAGCCCAGTACTGAGCCTGAAAAGCATTTCCAACCCCACTTACAAGTAAAACTAGCTAAAATGTGCCTGGCTTCTCTTCACTGAAAAGCTCATTCTGAGTACATTTTTAGCATACGTTTGCACCTGCCGGGTCAGCTGAGCAGCGAATTTCTATTTAACCACCTGCTATCATGAGATACATCAGGGCTGCATGTTTTGAGCCCAGTGCTGATCCTGAAAAGCGTTTCCAACCCCACTTACAAGTAAAACTAGCTAAAATGTGCCTGGCTGCTATTCACTGAAAAGCTCATTCTGTGTACATTTTTGGCATACGTTTGCTCCTACCGGGTCAGCTGAGCAGCGAATTTCTATTTAACCACCTGCTGTCATGGGAGACCTCAGGGCTGCATGTGTTGAGCCCAGTACTGAGCCTGAAAAGCGTTTCCAACCCCACTTACAAGTAAAACTAGCTAAAATGTGCCTGGCTGCTATTCACTGAAAAGCTCATTCTGTGTACATTTTTGGCATGCGTTTGCTCCTACCGGGTCAGCTGAGCAGCGAATTTCTATTTAACCACCTGCTTTCATGAGAGACCTTAGGGCTGCATGTTTTGAGCCCAGTACTGAGCCTGAAAAGCATTTCCAACCCCACTTACAAGTAAAACTAGCTAAAATGTGCCTGGCTTCTCTTCACTGAAAAGCTAATTCTGAGTACATTTTTAGCATACATTTGCACCTGCCGTGTCCGCTGAGCAGCGAATTTCTATTTAACCACCTGCTATCATGAGAGACCTCAGGGCTGCATGTTTTGAGCCCAGTACTGAGCCTGAAAAGCATTTCCAACCCCACTTACAAGTAAAACTAGCTAAAATGTGCCTGGCTTCTCTTCACTGAAAAGCTCATTCTGAGTACATTTTTAGCATACGTTTGCACCTGCCGGGTCAGCTGAGCAGCGAATTTCTATTTAACCACCTGCTATCATGAGAGACCTCAGGGCTGCATGTTTTGAGCCCAGTACTGAGCCTGAGAAGCATTTCCAACCCCACTTACAAGTAAAACTAGCTAAAATGTGCCTGGCTTCTCTTCACTGAAAAGCTCATTCTGAGTACATTTTTAGCATACGTTTGCACCTGCCGGGTCAGCTGAGCAGCGAATTTCTATTTAACCACCTGCTATCATGAGATACATCAGGGCTGCATGTTTTGAGCCCAGTGCTGATCCTGAAAAGCGTTTCCAACCCCACTTACAAGTAAAACTAGCTAAAATGTGCCTGGCTTCTCTTCACTGAAAAGCTCATTCTGAGTACATTTTTAGCATACGTTTGCACCTGCCGGGTCAGCTGAGCAGCGAATTTCCATTTAACCACCTGCTATCATGAGAGACCTCAGGGCTGCATGTTTTGAGCCCAGTACTGAGCCTGAAAAGCATTTCCAAAGCATACGTTTGCAATTGCCGGGTCAGCTGAGCAGCGAATTTCTATTTAACCACCTGCTATCATGAGAGACCTCAGGGCTGCATGTTTTGAGCCCAGTACTGATCCTGAAAAGCATTTCCAACCCCACTTACAAGTAAAACTAGCTAAAATGTGCCTGGCTTCTCTTCACTGAAAAGCTCATTCTGAGTACATTTTTTGCACCTGCCCGGTCAGCTGAGCAGCGAATTTCTATTTAACCACCTGCTGTCATGGGAGACCTCTGGGCTGCATGTTTTGAGCCCAGTACTGATCCTGAAATGCGTTTCCAACCCCACTTACAAGTAAAACTAGCTAAAATGTGCCTGGCTGCTATTCACTGAAAAGCTCATTCTGTGTACATTTTTGGCATACGTTTGCTCCTACCGGGTCAGCTGAGCAGCAAATTTCTATTTAACCACCTGCTTTCATGAGAGACCTCAGGGCTGCATGTTTTGAGCCCAGTACTGAGCCTGAAAAGCATTTCCAACCCCACTTACAAGTAAAACTAGCTAAAATGTGCCTGGCTTCTCTTCACTGAAAAGCTCATTCTGAGTACATTTTTAGCATACATTTGCACCTGCCGGGTCCGCTGAGCAGCGAATTTCTATTTAACCACCTGCTATCATGAGAGACCTCAGGGCTGCATGTTTTGAGCCCAGTACTGAGCCTGAAAAGCATTTCCAACCCCACTTACAAGTAAAACTAGCTAAAATGTGCCTGGCTTCTCTTCACGGAAAAGCTCATTCTGAGTACATTTTTAGCATACGTTTGCACCTGCAGGGTCAGCTGAGCAGCGAATTTCTATTTAACCACCTGCTATCATGAGATACATCAGGGCTGCATGTTTTGAGCCCAGTGCTGATCCTGAAAAGCGTTTCCAACCCCACTTACAAGTAAAACTAGCTAAAATGTGCCTGGCTGCTATTCACTGAAAAGCTCATTCTGTGTACATTTTTGGCATATGTTTGCTCCTACCGGGTCAGCTGAGCAGCGAATTTCTATTTAACCACCTGCTTTCATGAGAGACCTTAGGGCTGCATGTTTTGAGCCCAGTACTGAGCCTGAAAAGCATTTCCAACCCCACTTACAAGTAAAACTAGCTAAAATGTGCCTGGCTTCTCTTCACTGAAAAGCTAATTCTGAGTACATTTTTAGCATACGTTTGCACCTGCCGGGTCAGCTGAGCAGCGAATTTCTATTTAACCACCTGCTATCATGAGAGACCTCAGGGCTGCATGTTTTGAGCCCAGTACTTAGCCTGAAAAGCATTTCCAACCCCACTTACAAGTAAAACTAGCTAAAATGTGCCTGGCTTCTCTTCACTGAAAAGCTCAATCTGAGTACATTTTTAGCATACATTTGCACCTGCCGGGTCCGCTGAGCAGCGAATTTCTATTTAACCACCTGCTATCAAGAGAGACATCAGGGCTGCATGTTTTGAGCCCAGTACTGATCCTGAAAAGCGTTTCCAACCCCACTTACAAGTAAAACTAGCTAAAATGTGCCTGGCTGCTATTCACTGAAAAGCTCATTCTGTGTACATTTTTGGCATACGTTTGCTCCTACCGGGTCAGCTGAGCAGCGAATTTCTATTTAACCACCTGCTGTCATGGGAGACCTCAGGGCTGCATGTTTTGAGCCCAGTACTGAGCCTGAAAAGCATTTCCAACCCCACTTACAAGTAAAACTAGCTAAAATGTGCCTGGCTGCTATTCACTGAAAAGCTCATTCTGTGTACATTTTTAGCATACGTTTGCACCTGCCGGGTCAGCTGAGCAGCGAATTTCTATTTAACCACCTGCTATCATGAGAGACCTCAGGGCTGCTTGTTTTGAGCCCAGTACTGAGCCTGAAAAGCATTTCCAACCCCACTTACAAGTAAAACTAGCTAAAATGTGCCTGGCTTCTCTTCACTGAAAAGCTCATTCTGAGTACATTTTTAGCATACGTTTGCACCTGCCGGGTCAGCTGAGCAGCGAATTTCTATTTAACCACCTGCTATCACGAGAGACATCAGGGCTGCATGTTTTGAGCCCAGTACTGATCCTGAAAAGCGTTTCCAACCCCACTTACAAGTAAAACTAGCTCAAATGTGCCTGGCTGCTATTCACTGAAAAGCTCATTCTGTGTACATTTTTGGCATACGTTTGCTCCTACCGGGTCAGCTGAGCAGCGAATTTCTATTTAACCACCTGCTGTCATGGGAGACCTCAGGGCTGCATGTTTTGAGCCCAGTACTGATCCTGAAAAGCGTTTCCAACCCCACTTACAAGTAAAACTAGCTAAAATGTGCCTGGCTGCTATTCACTGAAAAGCTCATTCTGAGTACATTTTTAGCATACGTTTGCACCTGCCGGGTCAGCTGAGCAGCGAATTTCTATTTAACCACCTGCTATCATGAGAGACATCAGGGCTGCATGTTTTGAGCCCAGTACTGATCCTGAAAAGCGTTTCCAACCCCACTTACAAGTAAAACTAGCTAAAATGTGCCTGGCTGCTATTCACTGAAAAGCTCATTCTCTGTACATTTTTGGCATACGTTTGCTCCTACCGGATCAGCTGAGCAGCGAATTTCTATTTAACCACCTGCTGTCATGGGAGACCTCAGGGCTGCATGTTTTGAGCCCAGTACTGAGCCTGAAAAGCATTTCCAACCCCACTTACAAGTAAAACTAGCTAAAATGTGCCTGGCTGCTATTCACTGAAAAGCTCATTCTGTGTACATTTTTAGCATACGTTTGCACCTGCCGGGTCAGCTGAGCAGCGAATTTCTATTTAACCACCTGCTATCATGAGAGACATCAGGGCTGCATGTTTTGAGCCCAGTACTGATCCTGAAAAGCGTTTCCAACCCCACTTACAAGTAAAACTAGCTAAAATGTGCCTGGCTGCTATTCACTGAAAAGCTCATTCTGTGTACATTTTTGGCATACGTTTGCTCCTACCGGGTCAGCTGAGCAGCGAATTTCTATTTAACCACCTGCTGTCATGGGAGACCTCAGGGCTGCATGTTTTGAGCCCAGTACTGAGCCTGAAAAGCATTTCCAACCCCACTTACAAGTAAAACTAGCTAAAATGTGCCTGGCTTCTCTTCACTGAAAAGATCATTCTGAGTACATTTTTAGCATACGTTTGCACCTGCCGGGTCAGCTGAGCAGCGAATTTCTATTTAACCACCTGCTATCACGAGAGACCTCAGGGCTGCATGTTTTGAGCCCAGTACTGAGCCTGAAAAGCATTTCCAACCCCACTTACAAGTAAAACTAGCTAAAATGTGCCTGGCTGCTATTCACTGAAAAGCTCATTCTGTGTACATTTTTGGCATACGTTTGCTCCTACCGGGTCAGCTGAGCAGCGAATTTCTATTTAACCACCTGCTGTCATGGGAGACCTCAGGGCTGCATGTTTTGAGCCCAGTACTGATCCTGAAAAGCGTTTCCAACCCCACTTACAAGTAAAACTAGCTAAAATGTGCCTGGCTGCTATTCACTGAAAAGCTCATTCTGTGTACATTTTTGGCATACGTTTGCTCCTACCGGGTCAGCTGCGCAGCGAATTTCTATTTAACCACCTGCTTTCATGGGAGACCTCAGGGCTGCATGTTTTGAGCCCAGTACTGATCCTGAAAAGCGTTTCCAACCCCACTTACAAGTAAAACTAGCTAAAATGTGCTTGGCTTCTCTTCACTGAAAAGCTCATTCTGAGTACATTTTTAGAATACGTTTGCACCTGCCAGGTCAGCTGAGCAGCGAATTTCTATTTAACCACCTGCTATCATGAGAGACCTCAGGGCTGCATGTTTTGAGCCCAGTACTGAGCCTGAAAAGCATTTCCAACCCCACTTACAAGTAAAACTAGCTAAAATGTGCCTGGCTTCTCTTCACTGAAAAGATCATTCTGAGTACATTTTTAGCATACGTTTGCACCTGCCGGGTCAGCTGAGCAGCGAATTTCTATTTAACCACCTGCTATCATGAGAGACCTCAGGGCTGCATGTTTTGAGCCCAGTACTGAGCCTGAAAAGCATTTCCAACCCCACTTACAAGTAAAACTAGCTAAAATGTGCCTGGCTGCTATTCACTGAAAAGCTCATTCTGTGTACATTTTTGGCATACGTTTGCTCCTACCGGGTCAGCTGAGCAGCGAATTTCTATTTAACCACCTGCTGTCATGGGAGACCTCAGGGCTGCATGTTTTGAGCCCAGTACTGATCCTGAAAAGCGTTTCCAACCCCACTTACAAGTAAAACTAGCTAAAATGTGCCTGGCTGCTATTCACTGAAAAGCTCATTCTGTGTACATTTTTGGCATACGTTTGCTCCTACCGGGTCAGCTGCGCAGCGAATTTCTATTTAACCACCTGCTTTCATGGGAGACCTCAGGGCTGCATGTTTTGAGCCCAGTACTGATCCTGAAAAGCGTTTCCAACCCCACTTACAAGTAAAACTAGCTAAAATGTGCTTGGCTTCTCTTCACTGAAAAGCTCATTCTGAGTACATTTTTAGAATACGTTTGCACCTGCCAGGTCAGCTGAGCAGCGAATTTCTATTTAACCACCTGCTATCATGAGAGACCTCAGGGCTGCATGTTTTGAGCCCAGTACTGAGCCTGAAAAGCATTTCCAACCCCACTTACAAGTAAAACTAGCTAAAATGTGCCTGGCTTCTCTTCACTGAAAAGCTCATTCTGAGTACATTTTTAGCATACGTTTGCACCTGCCGGGTCAGCTGAGCAGCGAATTTCTATTTAACCACCTGCTGTCATGGGAGACCTCTGGGCTGCATGTTTTGAGCCCAGTACTGATCCTGAAAAGCGTTTCCAACCCCACTTACAAGTAAAACTAGCTAAAATGTGCCTGGCTGCTATTCACTGAAAAGCTCATTCTGTGTACATTTTTGGCATACGTTTGCTCCTACCGGGTCAGCTGAGCAGCGAATTTCTATTTAACCACCTGCTGTCATGGGAGACCTCAGGACTGCATGTTTTGAGCCCAGTACTGATCCTGAAAAGTGTTTCCAACCCCACTTACAAGTAAAACTAGCTAAAATGTGCCTGGCTGCTATTCACTGAAAAGCTCATTCTGAGTACATATTTAGCATAGGTTTGCTCCTACCGGGTCAGCTGAGCAGCGAATTTCTATTTAACCACCTGCTGTCATGGGAGACCTCTGGGCTGCATGTTTTGAGCCCAGTACTGATCCTGAAATGCGTTTCCAACCCCATTTACAAGTAAAACTAGCTAAAATGTGCCTGGCTGCTATTCACTGAAAAGCTCATTCTGTGTACATTTTTGGCATACGTTTGCTCCTACCGGGTCAGCTGCGCAGCGAATTTCTATTTAACCACCTGCTTTCATGAGAGACCTCAGGGCTGCATGTTTTGAGCCCAGTACTGAGCCTGAAAAGCATTTCCAACCCCACTTACAAGTAAAACTAGCTAAAATGTGCCTGGCTTCTCTTCACTGAAAAGCTCATTCTGAGTACATTTTTAGCATACGTTTGCACCTGCCGGGTCAGCTGAGCAGCGAATTTCTATTTAACCACCTGCTATCATGAGAGACCTCAGGGCTGCATGTTTTGAGCCCAGTACTGAGCCTGAAAAGCATTTCCAACCCCACTTACAAGTAAAACTAGCTAAAATGTGCCTGGCTTCTCTTCACTGAAAAGCTCATTCTGAGTAAATTTTTAGCATACATTTGCACCTGCCGGGTCCGCTGAGCAGCGAATTTCTATTTAACCACCTGCTATCATGAGAGACCTCAGGGCTGCATGTTTTGAGCCCAGTACTGAGCCTGAAAAGCATTTCCAACCCCACTTACAAGTAAAACTAGCTAAAATGTGCCTGGCTTCTCTTCACTGAAAAGCTCATTCTGAGTACATTTTTAGCATACGTTTGCACCTGCCGGGTCAGCTGAGCAGCGAATTTCTATTTAACCACCTGCTATCATGAGATACATCAGGGCTGCATGTTTTGAGCCCAGTGCTGATCCTGAAAAGCGTTTCCAACCCCACTTACAAGTAAAACTAGCTAAAATGTGCCTGGCTGCTATTCACTGAAAAGCTCATTCTGTGTACATTTTTGGCATACGTTTGCTCCTACCGGGTCAGCTGAGCAGCGAATTTCTATTTAACCACCTGCTGTCATGGGAGACCTCAGGGCTGCATGTTTTGAGGCCAGTACTGAGCCTGAAAAGCGTTTCCAACCCCACTTACAAGTAAAACTAGCTAAAATGTGCCTGGCTGCTATTCACTGAAAAGCTCATTCTGTGTACATTTTTGGCATACGTTTGCTCCTACCGGGTCAGCTGAGCAGCGAATTTCTATTTAACCACCTGCTTTCATGAGAGACCTTAGGGCTGCATGTTTTGAGCCCAGTACTGAGCCTGAAAAGCATTTCCAACCCCACTTACAAGTAAAACTAGCTAAAATGTGCCTGGCTTCTCTTCACTGAAAAGCTCATTCTGAGTACATTTTTAGCATACATTTGCACCTGCCGGGTCCGCTGAGCAGCGAATTTCTATTTAACCACCTGCTATCATGAGAGACCTCAGGGCTGCATGTTTTGAGCCCAGTACTGATCCTGAAAAGCGTTTCCAACCCCACTTACAAGTAAAACTAGCTAAAATGTGCCTGGCTGCTATTCACTGAAAAGCTCATTCTGTGTACATTTTTGGCATACGTTTGCTCCTACCAGGTCAGCTGAGCAGCGAATTTCTATTTAACCACCTGCTGTCATGGGAGACCTCAGGGCTGCATGTTTTGAGCCCAGTACTGAGCCTGAAAAGCATTTCCAACCCCACTTACAAGTAAAACTAGCTAAAATGTGCCTGGCTTCTCTTCACTGAAAAGATCATTCTGAGTACATTTTTAGCATACGTTTGCACCTGCCGGGTCAGCTGAGCAGCGAATTTCTATTTAACCACCTGCTATCATGAGAGACCTCAGGGCTGCATGTTTTGAGCCCAGTACTGAGCCTGAAAAGCATTTCCAACCCCACTTACAAGTAAAACTAGCTAAAATGTGCCTGGCTTCTCTTCACTGAAAAGCTCATTCTGAGCACATTTTTAGCATACGTTTGCACCTGCCGGGTCAGCTGAGCAGCGAATTTCTATTTAACCACCTGCTGTCATGGGAGACCTCTGGGCTGCATGTTTTGAGCCCAGTACTGATCCTGAAAAGCGTTTCCAACCCCACTTACAAGTAAAACTAGCTAAAATGTGCCTGGCTGCTATTCACTGAAAAGCTCATTCTGTGTACATTTTTGGCATACGTTTGCTCCTACCGGGTCAGCTGAGCAGCGAATTTCTATTTAACCACCTGCTGTCATGGGAGACCTCAGGACTGCATGTTTTGAGCCCAGTACTGATCCTGAAAAGTGTTTCCAACCCCACTTACAAGTAAAACTAGCTAAAATGTGCCTGGCTGCTATTCACTGAAAAGCTCATTCTGAGTACATTTTTAGCATAGGTTTGCTCCTACCGGGTCAGCTGAGCAGCGAATTTCTATTTAACCACCTGCTGTCATGGGAGACCTCTGGGCTGCATGTTTTGAGCCCAGTACTGATCCTGAAATGCGTTTCCAACCCCATTTACAAGTAAAACTAGCTAAAATGTGCCTGGCTGCTATTCACTGAAAAGCTCATTCTGTGTACATTTTTGGCATACGTTTGCTCCTACCGGGTCAGCTGAGCAGCAAATTTCTATTTAACCACCTGCTTTCATGAGAGACCTCAGGGCTGCATGTTTTGAGCCCAGTACTGAGCCTGAAAAGCATTTCCAACCCCACTTACAAGTAAAACTAGCTAAAATGTGCCTGGCTTCTCTTCACTGAAAAGCTCATTCTGAGTACATTTTTAGCATACGTTTGCACCTGCCGGGTTAGCTGAGCAGCAAATTTCTATTTAACCACCTGCTATCATGAGAGACCTCAGGGCTGCATGTTTTGAGCCCAGTACTGAGCCTGAAAAGCATTTCCAACCCCACTTACAAGTAAAACTAGCTAAAATGTGCCTGGCTTCTCTTCACTGAAAAGCTCATTCTGAGTAAATTTTTAGCATACATTTGCACCTGCCGGGTCCGCTGAGCAGCGAATTTCTATTTAACCACCTGCTATCATGAGAGACCTCAGGGCTGCATGTTTTGAGCCCAGTACTGAGCCTGAAAAGCATTTCCAACCCCACTTACAAGTAAAACTAGCTAAAATGTGCCTGGCTTCTCTTCACTGAAAAGCTCATTCTGAGTACATTTTTAGCATACGTTTGCACCTGCCGGGTCAGCTGAGCAGCGAATTTCTATTTAACCACCTGCTATCATGAGATACATCAGGGCTGCATGTTTTGAGCCCAGTGCTGATCCTGAAAAGCGTTTCCAACCCCACTTACAAGTAAAACTAGCTAAAATGTGCCTGGCTGCTATTCACTGAAAAGCTCATTCTGTGTACATTTTTGGCATACGTTTGCTCCTACCGGGTCAGCTGAGCAGCGAATTTCTATTTAACCACCTGCTGTCATGGGAGACCTCAGGGCTGCATGTTTTGAGGCCAGTACTGAGCCTGAAAAGCGTTTCCAACCCCACTTACAAGTAAAACTAGCTAAAATGTGCCTGGCTGCTATTCACTGAAAAGCTCATTCTGTGTACATTTTTGGCATACGTTTGCTCCTACCGGGTCAGCTGAGCAGCGAATTTCTATTTAACCACCTGCTTTCATGAGAGACCTTAGGGCTGCATGTTTTGAGCCCAGTACTGAGCCTGAAAAGCATTTCCAACCCCACTTACAAGTAAAACTAGCTAAAATGTGCCTGGCTTCTCTTCACTGAAAAGCTCATTCTGAGTACATTTTTAGCATACATTTGCACCTGCCGGGTCCGCTGAGCAGCGAATTTCTATTTAACCACCTGCTATCATGAGAGACCTCAGGGCTGCATGTTTTGAGCCCAGTACTGAGCCTGAAAAGCATTTCCAACCCCACTTACAAGTAAAACTAGCTAAAATGTGCCTGGCTTCTCTTCACTGAAAAGCTCATTCTGAGTACATTTTTAGCATACGTTTGCACCTGCCGGGTCAGCTGAGCAGCGAATTTCTATTTAACCACCTGCTATCATGAGAGACCTCAGGGCTGCATGTTTTGAGCCCAGTACTGAGCCTGAGAAGCATTTCTAACCCCACTTACAAGTAAAACTAGCTAAAATGTGCCTGGCTTCTCTTCACTGAAAAGCTCATTCTGAGTACATTTTTAGCATACGTTTGCACCTGCCGGGTCAGCTGAGCAGCGAATTTCTATTTAACCACCTGCTATCATGAGATACATCAGGGCTGCATGTTTTGAGCCCAGTGCTGATCCTGAAAAGCGTTTCCAACCCCACTTACAAGTAAAACTAGCTAAAATGTGCCTGGCTTCTCTTCACTGAAAAGCTCATTCTGAGTACATTTTTAGCATACGTTTGCACCTGCCGGGTCAGCTGAGCAGCGAATTTCCATTTAACCACCTGCTATCATGAGAGACCTCAGGGCTGCATGTTTTGAGCCCAGTACTGAGCCTGAAAAGCATTTCCAAAGCATACGTTTGCACCTGCCGGGTCAGCTGAGCAGCGAATTTCTATTTAACCACCTGCTATCATGAGAGACCTCAGGGCTGCATGTTTTGAGCCCAGTACTGATCCTGAAAAGCATTTCCAACCCCACTTACAAGTAAAACTAGCTAAAATGTGCCTGGCTTCTCTTCACTGAAAAGCTCATTCTGAGTACATTTTTAGCATACGTTTGCACCTGCCGAGTCAGCTGAGCAGCGAATTTCTATTTAACCACCTGCTGTCATGGGAGACCTCTGGGCTGCATGTTTTGAGCCCAGTACTGATCCTGAAATGCGTTTCCAACCCCACTTACAAGTAAAACTAGCTAAAATGTGCCTGGCTGCTATTCACTGAAAAGCTCATTCTGTGTACATTTTTGGCATACGTTTGCTCCTACCGGGTCAGCTGAGCAGCAAATTTCTATTTAACCACCTGCTTTCATGAGAGACCTCAGGGCTGCATGTTTTGAGCCCAGTACTGAGCCTGAAAAGCATTTCCAACCCCACTTACAAGTAAAACTAGCTAAAATGTGCCTGGCTTCTCTTCACTGAAAAGCTCATTCTGAGTACATTTTTAGCATACGTTTGCACCTGCCGGGTCAGCTGAGCAGCGAATTTCTATTTAACCACCTGCTATCATGAGAGACCTCAGGGCTGCATGTTTTGAGCCCAGTACTGAGCCTGAAAAGCATTTCCAACCCCACTTACAAGTAAAACTAGCTAAAATGTGCCTGGCTTCTCTTCACTGAAAAGCTCATTCTGAGTACATTTTTAGCATACATTTGCACCTGCCGGGTCCGCTGAGCAGCGAATTTCTATTTAACCACCTGCTATCATGAGAGACCTCAGGGCTGCATGTTTTGAGCCCAGTACTGAGCCTGAAAAGCATTTCCAACCCCACTTACAAGTAAAACTAGCTAAAATGTGCCTGGCTTCTCTTCACTGAAAAGCTCATTCTGAGTACATTTTTAGCATACGTTTGCACCTGCCGGGTCAGCTGAGCAGCGAATTTCTATTTAACCACCTGCTATCATGAGATACATCAGGCCTGTTGTTTTGAGCCCAGTGCTGATCCTGAAAAGCGTTTCCAACCCCACTTACAAGTAAAACTAGCTAAAATGTGCCTGGCTGCTATTCACTGAAAAGCTCATTCTGTGTACATTTTTGGCATACGTTTGCTCCTACTGGGTCAGCTGAGCAGCGAATTTCTATTTAACCACCTGCTGTCATGGGAGACCTCAGGGCTGCATGTTTTGAGCCCAGTACTGAGCCTGAAAAGCGTTTCCAACCCCACTTACAAGTAAAACTAGCTAAAATGTGCCTGGCTGCTATTCACTGAAAAGCTTATTCTGTGTACATTTTTGGTATACGTTTGCTCCTACCGGGTCAGCTGAGCAGCGAATTTCTATTTAACCACCTGCTTTCATGAGAGACCTTAGGGCTGCATGTTTTGAGCCCAGTACTGAGCCTCAAAAAGCATTTCCAACCCCACTTACAAGTAAAACTAGCTAAAATGTGCCTGGCTTCTCTTCACTGAAAAGCTAATTCTGAGTACATTTTTAGCATACGTTTGCACCTGCCGGGTCAGCTGAGCAGCGAATTTCTTTTTAACCACCTGCTATCATGAGAGACCTCAGGGCTGCATGTTTTGAGCCCAGTACTGAGCCTGAAAAGCATTTCCAAAGCATACGTTTGCACCTGCCGGGTCAGCTGAGCAGCGAATTTCTATTTAACCACCTGCTATCATGAGAGACCTCAGGGCTGCATGTTTTGAGCCCAGTACTGATCCTGAAAAGCATTTCCAACCCCACTTACAAGTAAAACTAGCTAAAATGTGCCTGGCTTCTCTTCACTGAAAAGCTCATTCTGAGTACATTTTTTGCACCTGCCCGGTCAGCTGAGCAGCGAATTTCTATTTAACCACCTGCTGTCATGGGAGACCTCTGGGCTGCATGTTTTGAGCCCAGTACTGATCCTGAAATGCGTTTCCAACCCCACTTACAAGTAAAACTAGCTAAAATGTGCCTGTCTGCTATTCACTGAAAAGCTCATTCTGTGTACATTTTTGGCATACGTTTGCTCCTACCGGGTCAGCTGAGCAGCAAATTTCTATTTAACCACCTGCTTTCATGAGAGACCTCAGGGCTGCATGTTTTGAGCCCAGTACTGAGCCTGAAAAGCATTTCCAACCCCACTTACAAGTAAAACTAGCTAAAATGTGCCTGGCTTCTCTTCACTGAAAAGCTCATTCTGAGTACATTTTTAGCATACGTTTGCACCTGCTGGGTCAGCTGAGCAGCAAATTTCTATTTAACCACCTGCTATCATGAGAGACCTCAGGGCTGCATGTTTTGAGCCCAGTACTGAGCCTGAAAAGCATTTCCAACCCCACTTACAAGTAAAACTAGCTAAAATGTGCCTGGCTTCTCTTCACTGAAAAGCTCATTCTGAGTACATTTTTAGCATACATTTGCACCTGCCGGGTCCGCTGAGCAGCGAATTTCTATTTAACCACCTGCTATCATGAGAGACCTCAGGGCTGCATGTTTTGAGCAAAGTACTGAGCCTGAAAAGCATTTCCAACCCCACTTACAAGTAAAACTAGCTAAAATGTGCCTGGCTTCTCTTCACTGAAAAGCTCATTCTGAGTACATTTTTAGCATACGTTTGCACCTGCAGGGTCAGCTGAGCAGCGAATTTCTATTTAACCACCTGCTATCATGAGATACATCAGGGCTGCATGTTTTGAGCCCAGTGCTGATCCTGAAAAGCGTTTCCAACCCCACTTACAAGTAAAACTAGCTAAAATGTGCCTGGCTGCTATTCACTGAAAAGCTCATTCTGTGTACATTTTTGGCATACGTTTGCTCCTACCGGGTCAGCTGAGCAGCAAATTTCTATTTAACCACCTGCTTTCATGAGAGACCTTAGGGCTGCATGTTTTGAGCCCAGTACTGAGCCTGAAAAGCATTTCCAACCCCACTTACAAGTAAAACTAGCTAAAATGTGCCTGGCTTCTCTTCACTGAAAAGCTAATTCTGAGTACATTTTTAGCATACGTTTGCACCTGCCGGGTCAGCTGAGCAGCGAATTTCTATTTAACCACCTGCTATCATGAGAGACCTCAGGGCTGCATGTTTTGAGCCCAGTACTTAGCCTGAAAAGCATTTCCAACCCCACTTACAAGTAAAACTAGCTAAAATGTGCCTGGCTTCTCTTCACTGAAAAGCTCAATCTGAGTACATTTTTAGCATACATTTGCACCTGCCGGGTCCGCTGAGCAGCGAATTTCTATTTAACCACCTGCTATCAAGAGAGACATCAGGGCTGCATGTTTTGAGCCCAGTACTGATCCTGAAAAGTGTTTCCAACCCCACTTACAAGTAAACTAGCTAAAATGTGCCTGGCTGCTATTCACTGAAAAGCTCATTCTGTGTACATTTTTGGCATACGTTTGCTCCTACCGGGTCAGCTGAGCAGCGAATTTCTATTTAACCACCTGCTGTCATGGGAGACCTCAGGGCTGCATGTTTTGAGCCCAGTACTGAGCCTGAAAAGCATTTCCAACCCCACTTACAAGTAAAACTAGCTAAAATGTGCCTGGCTGCTATTCACTGAAAAGCTCATTCTGTGTGCATTTTTAGCATACGTTTGCACCTGCCGGGTCAGCTGAGCAGCGAATTTCTATTTAACCACCTGCTATCATGAGAGACCTCAGGGCTGCATGTTTTGAGCCCAGTACTGAGCCTGAAAAGCATTTCCAACCCCACTTACAAGTAAAACTAGCTAAAATGTGCCTGGCTTCTCTTCACTGAAAAGCTCATTCTGAGTACATTTTTAGCATACGTTTGCACCTGCCGGGTCAGCTGAGCAGCGAATTTCTATTTAACCACCTGCTATCACGAGAGACATCAGGGCTGCATGTTTTGAGCCCAGTACTGATCCTGAAAAGCGTTTCCAACCCCACTTACAAGTAAAACTAGCTAAAATGTGCCTGGCTGCTATTCACTGAAAAGCTCATTCTGTGTACATTTTTGGCATACGTTTGCTCCTACCGGGTCAGCTGAGCAGCGAATTTCTATTTAACCACCTGCTGTCATGGGAGACCTCAGGGCTGCATGTTTTGAGCCCAGTACTGATCCTGAAAAGCGTTTCCAACCCCACTTACAAGTAAAACTAGCTAAAATGTGCCTGGCTGCTATTCACTGAAAAGCTCATTCTGAGTACATTTTTAGCATACGTTTGCACCTGCCGGGTCAGCTGAGCAGCGAATTTCTATTTAACCACTTGCTATCATAGACATCAGGGCTGCATGTTTTGAGCCCAGTACTGATCCTGAAAAGCGTTTCCAACCCCACTTACAAGTAAAACTAGCTAAAATGTGCCTGGCTGCTATTCACTGAAAAGCTCATTCTCTGTACATTTTTGGCATACGTTTGCTCCTACCGGATCAGCTGAGCAGCGAATTTCTATTTAACCACCTGCTGTCATGGGAGACCTCAGGGCTGCATGTTTTGAGCCCAGTACTGAGCCTGAAAAGCATTTCCAACCCCACTTACAAGTAAAACTAGCTAAAATGTGCCTGGCTGCTATTCACTGAAAAGCTCATTCTGTGTACATTTTTAGCATACGTTTGCACCTGCCGGGTCAGCTGAGCAGCGAATTTCTATTTAACCACCTGCTATCATGAGAGACATCAGGGCTGCATGTTTTGAGCCCAGTACTGATCCTGAAAAGCGTTTCCAACCCCACTTACAAGTAAAACTAGCTAAAATGTGCCTGGCTGCTATTCACTGAAAAGCTCATTCTGTGTACATTTTTGGCATACGTTTGCTCCTACCGGGTCAGCTGAGCAGCGAATTTCTATTTAACCACCTGCTGTCATGGGAGACCTCAGGGCTGCATGTTTTGAGCCCAGTACTGAGCCTGAAAAGCATTTCCAACCCCACTTACAAGTAAAACTAGCTAAAATGTGCCTGGCTTCTCTTCACTGAAAAGATCATTCTGAGTACATTTTTAGCATACGTTTGCACCTGCCGGGTCAGCTGAGCAGCGAATTTCTATTTAACCACCTGCTATCATGAGAGACCTCAGGGCTGCATGTTTTGAGCCCAGTACTGAGCCTGAAAAGCATTTCCAACCCCACTTACAAGTAAAACTAGCTAAAATGTGCCTGGCTGCTATTCACTGAAAAGCTCATTCTGTGTACATTTTTGGCATACGTTTGCTCCTACCGGGTCAGCTGAGCAGCGAATTTCTATTTAACCACCTGCTGTCATGGGAGACCTCAGGGCTGCATGTTTTGAGCCCAGTACTGATCCTGAAAAGCGTTTCCAACACCACTTACAAGTAAAACTAGCTAAAATGTGCCTGGCTGCTATTCACTGAAAAGCTCATTCTGTGTACATTTTTGGCATACGTTTGCTCCTACCGGGTCAGCTGCGCAGCGAATTTCTATTTAACCACCTGCTTTCATGGGAGACCTCAGGGCTGCATGTTTTGAGCCCAGTACTGATCCTGAAAAGCGTTTCCAACCCCACTTACAAGTAAAACTAGCTAAAATGTGCTTGGCTTCTCTTCACTGAAAAGCTCATTCTGAGTACATTTTTAGAATACGTTTGCACCTGCCAGGTCAGCTGAGCAGCGAATTTCTATTTAACCACCTGCTATCATGAGAGACCTCAGGGCTGCATGTTTTGAGCCCAGTACTGAGCCTGAAAAGCATTTCCAACCCCACTTACAAGTAAAACTAGCTAAAATGTGCCTGGCTTCTCTTCACTGAAAAGCTCATTCTGAGTACATTTTTAGCATACGTTTGCACCTGCCGGGTCAGCTGAGCAGCGAATTTCTATTTAACCACCTGCTGTCATGGGAGACCTCTGGGCTGCATGTTTTGAGCCCAGTACTGATCCTGAAAAGCGTTTCCAACCCCACTTACAAGTAAAACTAGCTAAAATGTGCCTGGCTGCTATTCACTGAAAAGCTCATTCTGTGTACATTTTTGGCATACGTTTGCTCCTACCGGGTCAGCTGAGCAGCGAATTTCTATTTAACCACCTGCTGTCATGGGAGACCTCAGGACTGCATGTTTTGAGCCCAGTACTGATCCTGAAAAGTGTTTCCAACCCCACTTACAAGTAAAACTAGCTAAAATGTGCCTGGCTGCTATTCACTGAAAAGCTCATTCTGAGTACATTTTTAGCATACGTTTGCTCCTACCGGGTCAGCTGAGCAGCGAATTTCTATTTAACCACCTGCTGTCATGGGAGACCTCTGGGCTGCATGTTTTGAGCCCAGTACTGATCCTGAAATGCGTTTCCAACCCCATTTACAAGTAAAACTAGCTAAAATGTGCCTGGCTGCTATTCACTGAAAAGCTCATTCTGTGTACATTTTTGGCATACGTTTGCTCCTACCGGGTCAGCTGAGCAGCAAATTTCTATTTAACCACCTGCTTTCATGAGAGACCTCAGGGCTGCATGTTTTGAGCCCAGTACTGAGCCTGAAAAGCATTTCCAACCCCACTTACAAGTAAAACTAGCTAAAATGTGCCTGGCTTCTCTTCACTGAAAAGCTCATTCTGAGTACATTTTTAGCATACGTTTGCACCTGCCGGGTCAGCTGAGCAGCGAATTTCTATTTAACCACCTGCTATCATGAGAGACCTCAGGGCTGCATGTTTTGAGCCCAGTACTGAGCCTGAAAAGCATTTCCAACCCCACTTACAAGTAAAACTAGCTAAAATGTGCCTGGCTTCTCTTCACTGAAAAGCTCATTCTGAGTAAATTTTTAGCATACATTTGCACCTGCCGGGTCCGCTGAGCAGCGAATTTCTATTTAACCACCTGCTATCATGAGAGACCTCAGGGCTGCATGTTTTGAGCCCAGTACTGAGCCTGAAAAGCATTTCCAACCCCACTTACAAGTAAAACTAGCTAAAATGTGCCTGGCTTCTCTTCACTGAAAAGCTCATTCTGAGTACATTTTTAGCATACGTTTGCACCTGCCGGGTCAGCTGAGCAGCGAATTTCTATTTAACCACCTGCTATCATGAGATACATCAGGGCTGCATGTTTTGAGCCCAGTGCTGATCCTGAAAAGCGTTTCCAACCCCACTTACAAGTAAAACTAGCTAAAATGTGCCTGGCTGCTATTCACTGAAAAGCTCATTCTGTGTACATTTTTGGCATACGTTTGCTCCTACCGGGTCAGCTGAGCAGCGAATTTCTATTTAACCACCTGCTGTCATGGGAGACCTCAGGGCTGCATGTTTTGAGGCCAGTACTGAGCCTGAAAAGCGTTTCCAACCCCACTTACAAGTAAAACTAGCTAAAATGTGCCTGGCTGCTATTCACTGAAAAGCTCATTCTGTGTACATTTTTGGCATACGTTTGCTCCTACCGGGTCAGCTGAGCAGCAAATTTCTATTTAACCACCTGCTTTCATGAGAGACCTTAGGGCTGCATGTTTTGAGCCCAGTACTGAGCCTGAAAAGCATTTCCAACCCCACTTACAAGTAAAACTAGCTAAAATGTGCCTGGCTTCTCTTCACTGAAAAGCTCATTCTGAGTACATTTTTAGCATACATTTGCACCTGCCGGGTCCGCTGAGCAGCGAATTTCTATTTAACCACCTGCTATCATGAGAGACCTCAGGGCTGCATGTTTTGAGCCCAGTACTGAGCCTGAAAAGCATTTCCAACCCCACTTACAAGTAAAACTAGCTAAAATGTGCCTGGCTTCTCTTCACTGAAAAGCTCATTCTGAGTACATTTTTAGCATACGTTTGCACCTGCCGGGTCAGCTGAGCAGCGAATTTCTATTTAACCACCTGCTATCATGAGAGACCTCAGGGCTGCATGTTTTGAGCCCAGTACTGAGCCTGAGAAGCATTTCTAACCCCACTTACAAGTAAAACTAGCTAAAATGTGCCTGGCTTCTCTTCACTGAAAAGCTCATTCTGAGTACATTTTTAGCATACGTTTGCACCTGCCGGGTCAGCTGAGCAGCGAATTTCTATTTAACCACCTGCTATCATGAGATACATCAGGGCTGCATGTTTTGAGCCCAGTGCTGATCCTGAAAAGCGTTTCCAACCCCACTTACAAGTAAAACTAGCTAAAATGTGCCTGGCTTCTCTTCACTGAAAAGCTCATTCTGAGTACATTTTTAGCATACGTTTGCACCTGCCGGGTCAGCTGAGCAGCGAATTTCCATTTAACCACCTGCTATCATGAGAGACCTCAGGGCTGCATGTTTTGAGCCCAGTACTGAGCCTGAAAAGCATTTCCAAAGCATACGTTTGCACCTGCCGGGTCAGCTGAGCAGCGAATTTCTATTTAACCACCTGCTATCATGAGAGACCTCAGGGCTGCATGTTTTGAGCCCAGTACTGATCCTGAAAAGCATTTCCAACCCCACTTACAAGTAAAACTAGCTAAAATGTGCCTGGCTTCTCTTCACTGAAAAGCTCATTCTGAGTACATTTTTAGCATACGTTTGCACCTGCCGGGTCAGCTGAGCAGCGAATTTCTATTTAACCACCTGCTGTCATGGGAGACCTCTGGGCTGCATGTTTTGAGCCCAGTACTGATCCTGAAATGCGTTTCCAACCCCACTTACAAGTAAAACTAGCTAAAATGTGCCTGGCTGCTATTCACTGAAAAGCTCATTCTGTGTACATTTTTGGCATACGTTTGCTCCTACCGGGTCAGCTGAGCAGCAAATTTCTATTTAACCACCTGCTTTCATGAGAGACCTCAGGGCTGCATGTTTTGAGCCCAGTACTGAGCCTGAAAAGCATTTCCAACCCCACTTACAAGTAAAACTAGCTAAAATGTGCCTGGCTTCTCTTCACTGAAAAGCTCATTCTGAGTACATTTTTAGCATACGTTTGCACCTGCCGGGTCAGCTGAGCAGCGAATTTCTATTTAACCACCTGCTATCATGAGAGACCTCAGGGCTGCATGTTTTGAGCCCAGTACTGAGCCTGTAAAGCATTTCCAACCCCACTTACAAGTAAAACTAGCTAAAATGTGCCTGGCTTCTCTTCACTGAAAAGCTCATTCTGAGTACATTTTTAGCATACATTTGCACCTGCCGGGTCCGCTGAGCAGCGAATTTCTATTTAACCACCTGCTATCATGAGAGACCTCAGGGCTGCATGTTTTGAGCCCAGTACTGAGCCTGAAAAGCATTTCCAACCCCACTTACAAGTAAAACTAGCTAAAATGTGCCTGGCTTCTCTTCACTGAAAAGCTCATTCTGAGTACATTTTTAGCATACGTTTGCACCTGCCGGGTCAGCTGAGCAGCGAATTTCTATTTAACCACCTGCTATCATGAGATACATCAGGCCTGTTGTTTTGAGCCCAGTGCTGATCCTGAAAAGCGTTTCCAACCCCACTTACAAGTAAAACTAGCTAAAATGTGCCTGGCTGCTATTCACTGAAAAGCTCATTCTGTGTACATTTTTGGCATACGTTTGCTCCTACCGGGTCAGCTGAGCAGCGAATTTCTATTTAACCACCTGCTGTCATGGGAGACCTCAGGGCTGCATGTTTTGAGCCCAGTACTGAGCCTGAAAAGCTTTTCCAACCCCACTTACAAGTAAAACTAGCTAAAATGTGCCTGGCTGCTATTCACTGAAAAGCTCATTCTGTGTACATTTTTGGTATACGTTTGCTCCTACCGGGTCAGCTGAGCAGCGAATTTCTATTTAACCACCTGCTTTCATGAGAGACCTTAGGGCTGCATGTTTTGAGCCCAGTACTGAGCCTCAAAAAGCATTTCCAACCCCACTTACAAGTAAAACTAGCTAAAATGTGCCTGGCTTCTCTTCACTGAAAAGCTAATTCTGAGTACATTTTTAGCATACGTTTGCACCTGCCGGGTCAGCTGAGCAGCGAATTTCTTTTTAACCACCTGCTATCATGAGAGACCTCAGGGCTGCATTTTTTGAGCCCAGTATTTAGCCTGAAAAGCATTTCCAACCCCACTTACAAGTAAAACTAGCTAAAATGTGCCTGGCTTCTCTTCACTGAAAAGCTCATTCTGAGTACATTTTTAGCATACATTTGCACCTGCCGGGTCCGCTGAGCAGCGAATTTCTATTTAACCACCTGCTATCAAGAGAGACATCAGGGCTGCATGTTTTGAGCCCAGTACTGATCCTGAAAAGCGTTTCCAACCCCACTTACAAGTAAAACTAGCTAAAATGTGCCTAGCTGCTATTCACTGAAAAGCTCATTCTGTGTACATTTTTGGCATACGTTTGCTCCTACCGGGTCAGCTGAGCAGCGAATTTCTATTTAACCACCTGCTGTCATGGGAGACCTCAGGGCTGCATGTTTTGAGCCCAGTACTGAGCCTGAAAAGCATTTCCAACCCCACTTACAAGTAAAACTAGCTAAAATGTGCCTGGCTGCTATTCACTGAAAAGCTCATTCTGTGTACATTTTTAGCATACGTTTGCACCTGCCGGGTCAGCTGAGCAGCGAATTTCTATTTAACCACCTGCTATCATGAGAGACCTCAGGGCTGCATGTTTTGAGCCCAGTACTGAGCCTGAAAAGCATTTCCAACCACACTTACAAGTAAAACTAGCTAAAATGTGCCTGGCTTCTCTTCACTGAAAAGCTCATTCTGAGTACATTTTTAGCATACGTTTGCACCTGCCGGGTCAGCTGAGCAGCGAATTTCTATTTAACCACCTGCTATCATGAGAGACATCAGGGCTGCATGTTTTGAGCCCAGTACTGATCCTGAAAAGCGTTTCCAACCCCACTTACAAGTAAAACTAGCTAAAATGTGCCTGGCTGCTATTCACTGAAAAGCTCATTCTGTGTACATTTTTGGCATACGTTTGCTCCTACCGGGTCAGCTGAGCAGCGAATTTCTATTTAACCACCTGCTGTCATGGGAGACCTCAGGGCTGCATGTTTTGAGCCCAGTACTGATCCTGAAAAGCGTTTCCAACCCCACTTACAAGTAAAACTAGCTAAAATGTGCCTGGCTGCTATTCACTGAAAAGCTCATTCTGAGTACATTTTTAGCATACGTTTGCACCTGCCGGGTCAGCTGAGCAGCGAATTTCTATTTAACCACCTGCTATCATGAGAGACATCAGGGCTGCATGTTTTGAGCCCAGTACTGATCCTGAAAAGCGTTTCCAACCCCACTTACGAGTAAAACTAGCTAAAATGTGCCTGGCTGCTATTCACTGAAAAGCTCATTCTCTGTACATTTTTGGCATACGTTTGCTCCTACCGGATCAGCTGAGCAGCGAATTTCTATTTAACCACCTGCTGTCATGGGAGACCTCAGGGCTGCATGTTTTGAGCCCAGTACTGAGCCTGAAAAGCATTTCCAACCCCACTTACAAGTAAAACTAGCTAAAATGTGCCTGGCTGCTATTCACTGAAAAGCTCATTCTGTGTACATTTTTAGCATACGTTTGCACCTGCCGGGTCAGCTAAGCAGCGAATTTCTATTTAACCACCTGCTATCATGAGAGACATCAGGGCTGCATGTTTTGAGCCCAGTACTGATCCTGAAAAGCGTTTCCAACCCCACTTACAAGTAAAACTAGCTAAAATGTGCCTGGCTGCTATTCACTGAAAAGCTCATTCTGTGTACATTTTTGGCATACGTTTGCTCCTACCGGGTCAGCTGAGCAGCGAATTTCTATTTAACCACCTGCTGTCATGGGAGACCTCAGGGCTGCATGTTTTGAGCCCAGTACTGAGCCTGAAAAGCATTTCCAACCCCACTTACAAGTAAAACTAGCTAAAATGTGCCTGGCTTCTCTTCACTGAAAAGATCATTCTGAGTACATTTTTAGCATACGTTTGCACCTGCCGGGTCAGCTGAGCAGCGAATTTCTATTTAACCACCTGCTATCATGAGAGACCTCAGGGCTGCATGTTTTGAGCCCAGTACTGAGCCTGAAAAGCGTTTCCAACCCCACTTACAAGTAAAACTAGCTAAAATGTGCTTGGCTTCTCTTCACTGAAAAGCTCATTCTGAGTAAATTTTTAGCATACATTTGCACCTGCCGGGTCCGCTGAGCAGCGAATTTCTATTTAACCACCTGCTATCATGAGAGACCTCAGGGCTGCATGTTTTGAGCCCAGTACTGAGCCTGAAAAGCATTTCCAACCCCACTTACAAGTAAAACTAGCTAAAATGTGCCTGGCTTCTCTTCACTGAAAAGCTCATTCTGAGTACATTTTTAGCATACGTTTGCACCTGCCGGGTCAGCTGAGCAGCGAATTTCTATTTAACCACCTGCTATCATGAGAGACCTCAGGGCTGCATGTTTTGAGCCCAGTACTGAGCCTGAGAAGCATTTCCAACCCCACTTACAAGTAAAACTAGCTAAAATGTGCCTGGCTTCTCTTCACTGAAAAGCTCATTCTGAGTACATTTTTAGCATACGTTTGCACCTGCCGGGTCAGCTGAGCAGCGAATTTCTATTTAACCACCTGCTATCATGAGATACATCAGGGCTGCATGTTTTGAGCCCAGTGCTGATCCTGAAAAGCGTTTCCAACCCCACTTACAAGTAAAACTAGCTAAAATGTGCCTGGCTTCTCTTCACTGAAAAGCTCATTCTGAGTACATTTTTAGCATACGTTTGCACCTGCCGGGTCAGCTGAGCAGCGAATTTCCATTTAACCACCTGCTATCATGAGAGACCTCAGGGCTGCATGTTTTGAGCCCAGTACTGATCATGAAAAGCATTTCCAACCCCACTTACAAGTAAAACTAGCTAAAATGTGCCTGGCTTCTCTTCACTGAAAAGCTCATTCTGAGTACATTTTTAGCATACGTTTGCACCTGCCGGGTCAGCTGAGCAGCGAATTTCTATTTAACCACCTGCTGTCATGGGAGACCTCTGGGCTGCATGTTTTGAGCCCAGTACTGATCCTGAAATGCGTTTCCAACCCCACTTACAAGTAAAACTAGCTAAAATGTGCCTGGCTGCTATTCACTGAAAAGCTCATTCTGTGTACATTTTTGGCATACGTTTGCTCCTACCGGGTCAGCTGAGCAGCAAATTTCTATTTAACCACCTGCTTTCATGAGAGACCTCAGGGCTGCATGTTTTGAGCCCAGTACTGAGCCTGAAAAGCATTTCCAACCCCACTTACAAGTAAAACTAGCTAAAATGTGCCTGGCTTCTCTTCACTGAAAAGCTCATTCTGAGTACATTTTTAGCATACGTTTGCACCTGCATAGTCAGCTGAGCAGCGAATTTCTATTTAACCACCTGCTATCATGAGAGACCTCAGGGCTGCATGTTTTGAGCCCAGTACTGAGCCCGAAAAGCATTTCCAACCCCACTTACAAGTAAAACTAGCTAAAATGTGCCTGGCTTCTCTTCACTGAAAAGCTCATTCTGAGTACATTTTTAGCATACATTTGCACCTGCCGGGTCCGCTGAGCAGCGAATTTCTATTTAACCACCTGCTATCATGAGAGACCTCAGGGCTGCATGTTTTGAGCCCAGTACTGAGCCTGAAAAGCATTTCCAACCCCACTTACAAGTAAAACTAGCTAAAATGTGCCTGGCTTCTCTTCACTGAAAAGCTCATTCTGAGTACATTTTTAGCATACGTTTGCACCTGCCGGGTCAGCTGAGCAGCGAATTTCTATTTAACCACCTGCTATCATGAGATACATCAGGGCTGCATGTTTTGAGCCCAGTGCTGATCCTGAAAAGCGTTTCCAACCCCACTTACAAGTAAAACTAGCTAAAATGTGCCTGGCTGCTATTCACTGAAAAGCTCATTCTGTGTACATTTTTGGCATACGTTTGCTCCTACCGGGTCAGCTGAGCAGCGAATTTCTATTTAACCACCTGCTGTCATGGGAGACCTCAGGGCTGCATGTTTTGAGCCCAGTACTGAGCCTGAAAAGCGTTTCCAACCCCACTTACAAGTAAAACTAGCTAAAATGTGCCTGGCTGCTATTCACTGAAAAGCTCATTCTGTGTACATTTTTGGCATACGTTTGCTCCTACCGGGTCAGCTGAGCAGCGAATTTCTATTTAACCACCTGCTTTCATGAGAGACCTTAGGGCTGCATGTTTTGAGCCCAGTACTGAGCCTGAAAAGCATTTCCAACCCCACTTACAAGTAAAACTAGCTAAAATGTGCCTGGCTTCTCTTCACTGAAAAGCTAATTCTGAGTACATTTTTAGCATACGTTTGCACCTGCCGGGTCAGCTGAGCAGCGAATTTCTATTTAACCACCTGCTATCATGAGAGACCTCAGGGCTGCATGTTTTGAGCCCAGTACTTAGCCTGAAAAGCATTTCCAACCCCACTTACAAGTAAAACTAGCTAAAATGTGCCTGGCTGCTATTCACTGAAAAGCTCATTCTGTGTACATTTTTGGCATACGTTTGCTCCTACCGGGTCAGCTGAGCAGCGAATTTCTATTTAACCACCTGCTGTCATGGGAGACCTCAGGGCTGCATGTTTTGAGCCCAGTACTGAGCCTGAAAAGCATTTCCAACCCCACTTACAAGTAAAACTAGCTAAAATGTGCCTGGCTGCTATTCACTGAAAAGCTCATTCTGTGTACATTTTTAGCATACGTTTGCACCTGCCGGGTCAGCTGAGCAGCGAATTTCTATTTAACCACCTGCTATCATGAGAGACCTCAGGGCTGCATGTTTTGAGCCCAGTACTGAGCCTGAAAAGCATTTCCAACCCCACTTACAAGTAAAACTAGCTAAAATGTGCCTGGCTTCTCTTCACTGAAAAGCTCATTCTGAGTAAATTTTTAGCATACATTTGCACCTGCCGGGTCCGCTGAGCAGCGAATTTCTATTTAACCACCTGCTATCATGAGAGACCTCAGGGCTGCATGTTTTGAGCCCAGTACTGAGCCTGAAAAGCATTTCCAACCCCACTTACAAGTGAAACTAGCTAAAATGTGCCTGGCTTCTCTTCACTGAAAAGCTCATTCTGAGTACATTTTTAGCATACGTTTGCACCTGCCGGGTCAGCTGAGCAGCGAATTTCTATTTAACCACCTGCTATCATGAGAGACATCAGGGCTGCATGTTTTGAGCCCAGTACTGATCCTGAAAAGCGTTTCCAACCCCACTTACAAGTAAAACTAGCTAAAATGTGCCTGGCTGCTATTCACTGAAAAGCTCATTCTGTGTACATTTTTGGCATACGTTTGCTCCTACCGGGTCAGCTGAGCAGCGAATTTCTATTTAACCACCTGCTGTCATGGGAGACCTCAGGGCTGCATGTTTTGAGCCCAGTACTGATTCTGAAAAGCGTTTCCAACCCCACTTACAAGTAAAACTAGCTAAAATGTGCCTGGCTGCTATTCACTGAAAAGCTCATTCTGAGTACATTTTTAGCATACGTTTGCACCTGCCAGGTCAGCTGAGCAGCGAATTTCTATTTAACCACCTGCTATCATGAGAGACCTCAGGGCTGCATGTTTTGAGCCCAGTACTGATCCTGAAATGCATTTCCAACCCCACTTACAAGTAAAACTAGCTAAAATGTGCCTGGCTTCTCTTCACTGAAAAGCTCATTCTGAGTACATTTTTTGCACCTGCCCGGTCAGCTGAGCAGCGAATTTCTATTTAACCACCTGCTGTCATGGGAGACCTCTGGGCTGCATGTTTTGAGCCCAGTACTGATCCTGAAATGCGTTTCCAACCCCACTTACAAGTAAAACTAGCTAAAATGTGCCTGGCTGCTATTCACTGAAAAGCTCATTCTGTGTACATTTTTGGCATACGTTTGCTCCTACCGGGTCAGCTGAGCAGCAAATTTCTATTTAACCACCTGCTTTCATGAGAGACCTCAGGGCTGCATGTTTTGAGCCCAGTACTGAGCCTGAAAAGCATTTCCAACCCCACTTACAAGTAAAACTAGCTAAAATGTGCCTGGCTTCTCTTCACTGAAAAGCTCATTCTGAGTACATTTTTAGCATACGTTTGCACCTGCTGGGTCAGCTGAGCAGCGAATTTCTATTTAACCACCTGCTATCATGAGAGACCTCAGGGCTGCATGTTTTGAGCCCAGTACTGAGCCTGAAAAGCATTTCCAACCCCACTTACAAGTAAAACTAGCTAAAATGTGCCTGGCTTCTCTTCACTGAAAAGCTCATTCTGAGTACATTTTTAGCATACATTTGCACCTGCCGGGTCCGCTGAGCAGCGAATTTCTATTTAACCACCTGCTATCATGAGAGACCTCAGGGCTGCATGTTTTGAGCCCAGTACTGAGCCTGAAAAGCATTTCCAACCCCACTTACAAGTAAAACTAGCTAAAATGTGCCTGGCTTCTCTTCACTGAAAAGCTCATTCTGAGTACATTTTTAGCATACGTTTGCACCTGCAGGGTCAGCTGAGCAGCGAATTTCTATTTAACCACCTGCTATCATGAGATACATCAGGGCTGCATGTTTTGAGCCCAGTGCTGATCCTGAAAAGCGTTTCCAACCCCACTTACAAGTAAAACTAGCTAAAATGTGCCTGGCTGCTATTCACTGAAAAGCTCATTCTGTGTACATTTTTGGCATACGTTTGCTCCTACCGGGTCAGCTGAGCAGCGAATTTCTATTTAACCACCTGCTTTCATGAGAGACCTTAGGGCTGCATGTTTTGAGCCCAGTACTGAGCCTGAAAAGCATTTCCAACCCCACTTACAAGTAAAACTAGCTAAAATGTGCCTGGCTTCTCTTCACTGAAAAGCTAATTCTGAGTACATTTTTAGCATACGTTTGCACCTGCCGGGTCAGCTGAGCAGCGAATTTCTATTTAACCACCAGCTATCATGAGAGACCTCAGGGCTGCATGTTTTGAGCCCAGTACTTAGCCTGAAAAGCATTTCCAACCCCACTTACAAGTAAAACTAGCTAAAATGTGCCTGGCTTCTCTTCACTGAAAAGCTCAATCTGAGTACATTTTTAGCATACATTTGCACCTGCCGGGTCCGCTGAGCAGCGAATTTCTATTTAACCACCTGCTATCAAGAGAGACATCAGGGCTGCATGTTTTGAGCCCAGTACTGATCCTGAAAAGCATTTCCAACCCCACTTACAAGTAAAACTAGCTAAAATGTGCCTGGCTGCTATTCACTGAAAAGCTCATTCTGTGTACATTTTTGGCATACGTTTGCTCCTACCGGGTCAGCTGAGCAGCGAATTTCTATTTAACCACCTGCTGTCATGGGAGACCTCAGGGCTGCATGTTTTGAGCCCAGTACTGAGCCTGAAAAGCATTTCCAACCCCACTTACAAGTAAAACTAGCTAAAATGTGCCTGGCTGCTATTCACTGAAAAGCTCATTCTGTGTACATTTTTAGCATACGTTTGCACCTGCCGGGTCAGCTGAGCAGCGAATTTCTATTTAACCACCTGCTATCATGAGAGACCTCAGGGCTGCATGTTTTGAGCCCAGTACTGAGCCTGAAAAGCATTTCCAACCCCACTTACAAGTAAAACTAGCTAAAATGTGCCTGGCTTCTCTTCACTGAAAAGCTCATTCTGAGTACATTTTTAGCATACGTTTGCACCTGCCGGGTCAGCTGAGCAGCGAATTTCTATTTAACCACCTGCTATCACGAGAGACATCAGGGCTGCATGTTTTGAGCCCAGTACTGATCCTGAAAAGCGTTTCTAACCCCACTTACAAGTAAAACTAGCTAAAATGTGCCTGGCTGCTATTCACTGAAAAGCTCATTCTGTGTACATTTTTGGCATACGTTTGCTCCTACCGGGTCAGCTGAGCAGCGAATTTCTATTTAACCACCTGCTGTCATGGGAGACCTCAGGGCTGCATGTTTTGAGCCCAGTACTGATCCTGAAAAGCGTTTCCAACCCCACTTACAAGTAAAACTAGCTAAAATGTGCCTGGCTGCTATTCACTGAAAAGCTCATTCTGAGTACATTTTTAGCATACGTTTGCACCTGCCGGGTCAGCTGAGCAGCGAATTTCTATTTAACCACCTGCTATCATGAGAGACATCAGGGCTGCATGTTTTGAGCCCAGTACTGATCCTGAAAAGCGTTTCCAACCCCACTTACAAGTAAAACTAGCTAAAATGTGCCTGGCTGCTATTCACTGAAAAGCTCATTCTCTGTACATTTTTGGCATACGTTTGCTCCTACCGGATCAGCTGAGCAGCGAATTTCTATTTAACCACCTGCTGTCATGGGAGACCTCAGGGCTGCATGTTTTGAGCCCAGTACTGAGCCTGAAAAGCATTTCCAACCCCACTTACAAGTAAAACTAGCTAAAATGTGCCTGGCTGCTATTCACTGAAAAGCTCATTCTGTGTACATTTTTAGCATACGTTTGCACCTGCCGGGTCAGCTGAGCAGCGAATTTCTATTTAACCACCTGCTATCATGAGAGACCTCAGGGCTGCATGTTTTGAGCCCAGTACTGAGCCTGAAAAGCATTTCCAACCCCACTTACAAGTAAAACTAGCTAAAATGTGCCTGGCTGCTATTCACTGAAAAGCTCATTCTGTGTACATTTTTGGCATACGTTTGCTCCTACCGGGTCAGCTGAGCAGCGAATTTCTATTTAACCACCTGCTGTCATGGGAGACCTCAGGGCTGCATGTTTTGAGCCCAGTACTGATCCTGAAAAGCGTTTCCAACCCCACTTACAAGTAAAACTAGCTAAAATGTGCCTGGCTGCTATTCACTGAAAAGCTCATTCTGTGTACATTTTTGGCATACGTTTGCTCCTACCGGGTCAGCTGCGCAGCGAATTTCTATTTAACCACCTGCTTTCATGGGAGACCTCAGGGCTGCATGTTTTGAGCCCAGTACTGATCCTGAAAAGCGTTTCCAACCCCACTTACAAGTAAAACTAGCTAAAATGTGCTTGGCTTCTCTTCACTGAAAAGCTCATTCTGAGTACATTTTTAGAATACGTTTGCACCTGCCAGGTCAGCTGAGCAGCGAATTTCTATTTAACCACCTGCTATCATGAGAGACCTCAGGGCTGCATGTTTTGAGCCCAGTACTGAGCCTGAAAAGCATTTCCAACCCCACTTACAAGTAAAACTAGCTAAAATGTGCCTGGCTTCTCTTCACTGAAAAGCTCATTCTGAGTACATTTTTAGCATACGTTTGCACCTGCCGGGTCAGCTGAGCAGCGAATTTCTATTTAACCACCTGCTGTCATGGGAGACCTCTGGGCTGCATGTTTTGAGCCCAGTACTGATCCTGAAAAGCGTTTCCAACCCCACTTACAAGTAAAACTAGCTAAAATGTGCCTGGCTGCTATTCACTGAAAAGCTCATTCTGTGTACATTTTTGGCATACGTTTGCTCCTACCGGGTCAGCTGAGCAGCGGATTTCTATTTAACCACCTGCTGTCATGGGAGACCTCAGGACTGCATGTTTTGAGCCCAGTACTGATCCTGAAAAGTGTTTCCAACCCCACTTACAAGTAAAACTAGCTAAAATGTGCCTGGCTGCTATTCACTGAAAAGCTCATTCTGAGTACATTTTTAGCATACGTTTGCTCCTACCGGGTCAGCTGAGCAGCGAATTTCTATTTAACCACCTGCTGTCATGGGAGACCTCTGGGCTGCATGTTTTGAGCCCAGTACTGATCCTGAAATGCGTTTCCAACCCCATTTACAAGTAAAACTAGCTAAAATGTGCCTGGCTGCTATTCACTGAAAAGCTCATTCTGTGTACATTTTTAGCATACGTTTGCACCTGCAGGGTCAGCTGAGCAGCGAATTTCTATTTAACCACCTGCTATCATGAGATACATCAGGGCTGCATGTTTTGAGCCCAGTGCTGATCCTGAAAAGCGTTTCCAACCCCACTTACAAGTAAAACTAGCTAAAATGTGCCTGGCTGCTATTCACTGAAAAGCTCATTCTGTGTACATTTTTGGCATACGTTTGCTCCTACCGGGTCAGCTGAGCAGCGAATTTCTATTTAACCACCTGCTTTCATGAGAGACCTTAGGGCTGCATGTTTTGAGCCCAGTACTGAGCCTGAAAAGCATTTCCAACCCCACTTACAAGTAAAACTAGCTAAAATGTGCCTGGCTTCTCTTCACTGAAAAGCTAATTCTGAGTACATTTTTAGCATACGTTTGCACCTGCCGGGTCAGCTGAGCAGCGAATTTCTATTTAACCACCAGCTATCATGAGAGACCTCAGGGCTGCATGTTTTGAGCCCAGTACTTAGCCTGAAAAGCATTTCCAACCCCACTTACAAGTAAAACTAGCTAAAATGTGCCTGGCTTCTCTTCACTGAAAAGCTCAATCTGAGTACATTTTTAGCATACATTTGCACCTGCCGGGTCCGCTGAGCAGCGAATTTCTATTTAACCACCTGCTATCAAGAGAGACATCAGGGCTGCATGTTTTGAGCCCAGTACTGATCCTGAAAAGCATTTCCAACCCAACTTACAAGTAAAACTAGCTAAAATGTGCCTGGCTGCTATTCACTGAAAAGCTCATTCTGTGTACATTTTTGGCATACGTTTGCTCCTACCGGGTCAGCTGAGCAGCGAATTTCTATTTAACCACCTGCTGTCATGGGAGACCTCAGGGCTGCATGTTTTGAGCCCAGTACTGAGCCTGAAAAGCATTTCCAACCCCACTTACAAGTAAAACTAGCTAAAATGTGCCTGGCTGCTATTCACTGAAAAGCTCATTCTGTGTACATTTTTAGCATACGTTTGCACCTGCCGGGTCAGCTGAGCAGCGAATTTCTATTTAACCACCTGCTATCATGAGAGACCTCAGGGCTGCATGTTTTGAGCCCAGTACTGAGCCTGAAAAGCATTTCCAACCCCACTTACAAGTAAAACTATCTAAAATGTGCCTGGCTTCTCTTCACTGAAAAGCTCATTCTGAGTACATTTTTAGCATACGTTTGCACCTGCCGGGTCAGCTGAGCAGCGAATTTCTATTTAACCACCTGCTATCACGAGAGACATCAGGGCTGCATGTTTTGAGCCCAGTACTGATCCTGAAAAGCGTTTCCAACCCCACTTACAAGTAAAACTAGCTAAAATGTGCCTGGCTGCTATTCACTGAAAAGCTCATTCTGTGTACATTTTTGGCATACGTTTGCTCCTACCGGGTCAGCTGAGCAGCGAATTTCTATTTAACCACCTGCTGTCATGGGAGACCTCAGGGCTGCATGTTTTGAGCCCAGTACTGATCCTGAAAAGCGTTTCCAACCCCACTTACAAGTAAAACTAGCTAAAATGTGCCTGGCTGCTATTCACTGAAAAGCTCATTCTGAGTACATTTTTAGCATACGTTTGCACCTGCCGGGTCAGCTGAGCAGCGAATTTCTATTTAACCACCTGCTATCATGAGAGACATCAGGGCTGCATGTTTTGAGCCCAGTACTGATCCTGAAAAGCGTTTCCAACCCCACTTACAAGTAAAACTAGCTAAAATGTGCCTGGCTGCTATTCACTGAAAAGCTCATTCTCTGTACATTTTTGGCATACGTTTGCTCCTACCGGATCAGCTGAGCAGCGAATTTCTATTTAACCACCTGCTGTCATGGGAGACCTCAGGGCTGCATGTTTTGAGCCCAGTACTGAGCCTGAAAAGCATTTCCAACCCCACTTACAAGTAAAACTAGCTAAAATGTGCCTGGCTGCTATTCACTGAAAAGCTCATTCTGTGTACATTTTTAGCATACGTTTGCACCTGCCGGGTCAGCTGAGCAGCGAATTTCTATTTAACCACCTGCTATCATGAGAGACCTCAGGGCTGCATGTTTTGAGCCCAGTACTGAGCCTGAAAAGCATTTCCAACCCCACTTACAAGTAAAACTAGCTAAAATGTGCCTGGCTGCTATTCACTGAAAAGCTCATTCTGTGTACATTTTTGGCATACGTTTGCTCCTACCGGGTCAGCTGAGCAGCGAATTTCTATTTAACCACCTGCTGTCATGGGAGACCTCAGGGCTGCATGTTTTGAGCCCAGTACTGATCCTGAAAAGCGTTTCCAACCCCACTTACAAGTAAAACTAGCTAAAATGTGCCTGGCTGCTATTCACTGAAAAGCTCATTCTGTGTACATTTTTGGCATACGTTTGCTCCTACCGGGTCAGCTGCGCAGCGAATTTCTATTTAACCACCTGCTTTCATGGGAGACCTCAGGGCTGCATGTTTTGAGCCCAGTACTGATCCTGAAAAGCGTTTCCAACCCCACTTACAAGTAAAACTAGCTAAAATGTGCTTGGCTTCTCTTCACTGAAAAGCTCATTCTGAGTACATTTTTAGAATACGTTTGCACCTGCCAGGTCAGCTGAGCAGCGAATTTCTATTTAACCACCTGCTATCATGAGAGACCTCAGGGCTGCATGTTTTGAGCCCAGTACTGAGCCTGAAAAGCATTTCCAACCCCACTTACAAGTAAAACTAGCTAAAATGTGCCTGGCTTCTCTTCACTGAAAAGCTCATTCTGAGTACATTTTTAGCATACGTTTGCACCTGCCGGGTCAGCTGAGCAGCGAATTTCTATTTAACCACCTGCTGTCATGGGAGACCTCTGGGCTGCATGTTTTGAGCCCAGTACTGATCCTGAAAAGCGTTTCCAACCCCACTTACAAGTAAAACTAGCTAAAATGTGCCTGGCTGCTATTCACTGAAAAGCTCATTCTGTGTACATTTTTGGCATACGTTTGCTCCTACCGGGTCAGCTGAGCAGCGGATTTCTATTTAACCACCTGCTGTCATGGGAGACCTCAGGACTGCATGTTTTGAGCCCAGTACTGATCCTGAAAAGTGTTTCCAACCCCACTTACAAGTAAAACTAGCTAAAATGTGCCTGGCTGCTATTCACTGAAAAGCTCATTCTGAGTACATTTTTAGCATACGTTTGCTCCTACCGGGTCAGCTGAGCAGCGAATTTCTATTTAACCACCTGCTGTCATGGGAGACCTCTGGGCTGCATGTTTTGAGCCCAGTACTGATCCTGAAATGCGTTTCCAACCCCATTTACAAGTAAAACTAGCTAAAATGTGCCTGGCTGCTATTCACTGAAAAGCTCATTCTGTGTACATTTTTGGCATACGTTTGCTCCTACCGGGTCAGCTGAGCAGCAAATTTCTATTTAACCACCTGCTTTCATGAGAGACCTCAGGGCTGCGTGTTTTGAGCCCAGTACTGAGCCTGAAAAGCATTTCCAACCCCACTTACAAGTAAAACTAGCTAAAATGTGCCTGGCTTCTCTTCACTGAAAAGCTCATTCTGAGTAAATTTTTAGCATACATTTGCACCTGCCGGGTCCGCTGAGCAGCGAATTTCTATTTAACCACCTGCTATCATGAGAGACCTCAGGGCTGCATGTTTTGAGCCCAGTACTGAGCCTGAAAAGCATTTCCAACCCCACTTACAAGTAAAACTAGCTAAAATGTGCCTGGCTTCTCTTCACTGAAAAGCTCATTCTGAGTACATTTTTAGCATACGTTTGCACCTGCCGGGTCAGCTGAGCAGCGAATTTCTATTTAACCACCTGCTATCATGAGATACATCAGGGCTGCATGTTTTGAGCCCAGTGCTGATCCTGAAAAGCGTTTCCAACCCCACTTACAAGTAAAACTAGCTAAAATGTGCCTGGCTGCTATTCACTGAAAAGCTCATTCTGTGTACATTTTTGGCATACGTTTGCTCCTACCGGGTCAGCTGAGCAGCGAATTTCTATTTAACCACCTGCTGTCATGGGAGACCTCAGGGCTGCATGTTTTGAGGCCAGTACTGAGCCTGAAAAGCGTTTCCAACCCCACTTACAAGTAAAACTAGCTAAAATGTGCCTGGCTGCTATTCACTGAAAAGCTCATTCTGTGTACATTTTTGGCATACGTTTGCTCCTACCGGGTCAGCTGAGCAGCGAATTTCTATTTAACCACCTGCTTTCATGAGAGACCTTAGGGCTGCATGTTTTGAGCCCAGTACTGAGCCTGAAAAGCATTTCCAACCCCACTTACAAGTAAAACTAGCTAAAATGTGCCTGGCTTCTCTTCACTGAAAAGCTCATTCTGAGTACATTTTTAGCATACATTTGCACCTGCCGGGTCCGCTGAGCAGCGAATTTCTATTTAACCACCTGCTATCATGAGAGACCTCAGGGCTGCATGTTTTGAGCCCAGTACTGAGCCTGAAAAGCATTTCCAACCCCACTTACAAGTAAAACTAGCTAAAATGTGCCTGGCTTCTCTTCACTGAAAAGCTCATTCTGAGTACATTTTTAGCATACGTTTGCACCTGCCGGGTCAGCTGAGCAGCGAATTTCTATTTAACCACCTGCTATCATGAGAGACCTCAGGGCTGCATGTTTTGAGCCCAGTACTGAGCCTGAGAAGCATTTCTAACCCCACTTACAAGTAAAACTAGCTAAAATGTGCCTGGCTTCTCTTCACTGAAAAGCTCATTCTGAGTACATTTTTAGCATACGTTTGCACCTGCCGGGTCAGCTGAGCAGCGAATTTCTATTTAACCACCTGCTATCATGAGATACATCAGGGCTGCATGTTTTGAGCCCAGTGCTGATCCTGAAAAGCGTTTCCAACCCCACTTACAAGTAAAACTAGCTAAAATGTGCCTGGCTTCTCTTCACTGAAAAGCTCATTCTGAGTACATTTTTAGCATACGTTTGCACCTGCCGGGTCAGCTGAGCAGCGAATTTCTATTTAACCACCTGCTATCATGAGAGACATCAGGGCTGCATGTTTTGAGCCCAGTACTGAGCCTGAAAAGCATTTCCAACCCCACTTACAAGTAAAACTAGCTAAAATGTGCCTGGCTTCTCTTCACTGAAAAGCTCATTCTGAGTACATTTTTAGCATACGTTTGCACCTGCTGGGTCAGCTGAGCAGCGAATTTCTATTTAACCACCTGCTATCATGAGAGACCTCAGGGCTGCATGTTTTGAGCCCAGTACTGAGCCTGAAAAGCATTTCCAACCCCACTTACAAGTAAAACTAGCTAAAATGTGCCTGGCTTCTCTTCACTGAAAAGCTCATTCTGAGTACATTTTTAGCATACATTTGCACCTGCCGGGTCCGCTGAGCAGCGAATTTCTATTTAACCACCTGCTATCATGAGAGACCTCAGGGCTGCATGTTTTGAGCCCAGTACTGAGCCTGAAAAGCATTTCCAACCCCACTTACAAGTAAAACTAGCTAAAATGTGCCTGGCTTCTCTTCACTGAAAAGCTCATTCTGAGTACATTTTTAGCATACGTTTGCACCTGCAGGGTCAGCTGAGCAGCGAATTTCTATTTAACCACCTGCTATCATGAGATACATCAGGGCTGCATGTTTTGAGCCCAGTGCTGATCCTGAAAAGCGTTTCCAACCCCACTTACAAGTAAAACTAGCTAAAATGTGCCTGGCTGCTATTCACTGAAAAGCTCATTCTGTGTACATTTTTGGCATACGTTTGCTCCTACCGGGTCAGCTGAGCAGCGAATTTCTATTTAACCACCTGCTTTCATGAGAGACCTTAGGGCTGCATGTTTTGAGCCCAGTACTGAGCCTGAAAAGCATTTCCAACCCCACTTACAAGTAAAACTAGCTAAAATGTGCCTGGCTTCTCTTCACTGAAAAGCTAATTCTGAGTACATTTTTAGCATACGTTTGCACCTGCCGGGTCAGCTGAGCAGCGAATTTCTATTTAACCACCAGCTATCATGAGAGACCTCAGGGCTGCATGTTTTGAGCCCAGTACTTAGCCTGAAAAGCATTTCCAACCCCACTTACAAGTAAAACTAGCTAAAATGTGCCTGGCTTCTCTTCACTGAAAAGCTCAATCTGAGTACATTTTTAGCATACATTTGCACCTGCCGGGTCCGCTGAGCAGCGAATTTCTATTTAACCACCTGCTATCAAGAGAGACATCAGGGCTGCATGTTTTGAGCCCAGTACTGATCCTGAAAAGCATTTCCAACCCCACTTACAAGTAAAACTAGCTAAAATGTGCCTGGCTGCTATTCACTGAAAAGCTCATTCTGTGTACATTTTTGGCATACGTTTGCTCCTACCGGGTCAGCTGAGCAGCGAATTTCTATTTAACCACCTGCTGTCATGGGAGACCTCAGGGCTGCATGTTTTGAGCCCAGTACTGAGCCTGAAAAGCATTTCCAACCCCACTTACAAGTAAAACTAGCTAAAATGTGCCTGGCTGCTATTCACTGAAAAGCTCATTCTGTGTACATTTTTAGCATACGTTTGCACCTGCCGGGTCAGCTGAGCAGCGAATTTCTATTTAACCACCTGCTATCATGAGAGACCTCAGGGCTGCATGTTTTGAGCCCAGTACTGAGCCTGAAAAGCATTTCCAACCCCACTTACAAGTAAAACTAGCTAAAATGTGCCTGGCTTCTCTTCACTGAAAAGCTCATTCTGAGTACATTTTTAGCATACGTTTGCACCTGCCGGGTCAGCTGAGCAGCGAATTTCTATTTAACCACCTGCTATCACGAGAGACATCAGGGCTGCATGTTTTGAGCCCAGTACTGATCCTGAAAAGCGTTTCTAACCCCACTTACAAGTAAAACTAGCTAAAATGTGCCTGGCTGCTATTCACTGAAAAGCTCATTCTGTGTACATTTTTGGCATACGTTTGCTCCTACCGGGTCAGCTGAGCAGCGAATTTCTATTTAACCACCTGCTGTCATGGGAGACCTCAGGGCTGCATGTTTTGAGCCCAGTACTGATCCTGAAAAGCGTTTCCAACCCCACTTACAAGTAAAACTAGCTAAAATGTGCCTGGCTGCTATTCACTGAAAAGCTCATTCTGAGTACATTTTTAGCATACGTTTGCACCTGCCGGGTCAGCTGAGCAGCGAATTTCTATTTAACCACCTGCTATCATGAGAGACATCAGGGCTGCATGTTTTGAGCCCAGTACTGATCCTGAAAAGCGTTTCCAACCCCACTTACAAGTAAAACTAGCTAAAATGTGCCTGGGTGCTATTCACTGAAAAGCTCATTCTCTGTACATTTTTGGCATACGTTTGCTCCTACCGGATCAGCTGAGCAGCGAATTTCTATTTAACCACCTGCTGTCATGGGAGACCTCAGGGCTGCATGTTTTGAGCCCAGTACTGAGCCTGAAAAGCATTTCCAACCCCACTTACAAGTAAAACTAGCTAAAATGTGCCTGGCTGCTATTCACTGAAAAGCTCATTCTGTGTACATTTTTAGCATACGTTTGCACCTGCCGGGTCAGCTGAGCAGCGAATTTCTATTTAACCACCTGCTATCATGAGAGACCTCAGGGCTGCATGTTTTGAGCCCAGTACTGAGCCTGAAAAGCATTTCCAACCCCACTTACAAGTAAAACTAGCTAAAATGTGCCTGGCTGCTATTCACTGAAAAGCTCATTCTGTGTACATTTTTGGCATACGTTTGCTCCTACCGGGTCAGCTGAGCAGCGAATTTCTATTTAACCACCTGCTGTCATGGGAGACCTCAGGGCTGCATGTTTTGAGCCCAGTACTGATCCTGAAAAGCGTTTCCAACCCCACTTACAAGTAAAACTAGCTAAAATGTGCCTGGCTGCTATTCACTGAAAAGCTCATTCTGTGTACATTTTTGGCATACGTTTGCTCCTACCGGGTCAGCTGCGCAGCGAATTTCTATTTAACCACCTGCTTTCATGGGAGACCTCAGGGCTGCATGTTTTGAGCCCAGTACTGATCCTGAAAAGCGTTTCCAACCCCACTTACAAGTAAAACTAGCTAAAATGTGCTTGGCTTCTCTTCACTGAAAAGCTCATTCTGAGTACATTTTTAGAATACGTTTGCACCTGCCAGGTCAGCTGAGCAGCGAATTTCTATTTAACCACCTGCTATCATGAGAGACCTCAGGGCTGCATGTTTTGAGCCCAGTACTGAGCCTGAAAAGCATTTCCAACCCCACTTACAAGTAAAACTAGCTAAAATGTGCCTGGCTTCTCTTCACTGAAAAGCTCATTCTGAGTACATTTTTAGCATACGTTTGCACCTGCCGGGTCAGCTGAGCAGCGAATTTCTATTTAACCACCTGCTGTCATGGGAGACCTCTGGGCTGCATGTTTTGAGCCCAGTACTGATCCTGAAAAGCGTTTCCAACCCCACTTACAAGTAAAACTAGCTAAAATGTGCCTGGCTGCTATTCACTGAAAAGCTCATTCTGTGTACATTTTTGGCATACGTTTGCTCCTACCGGGTCAGCTGAGCAGCGGATTTCTATTTAACCACCTGCTGTCATGGAAGACCTCAGGACTGCATGTTTTGAGCCCAGTACTGATCCTGAAAAGTGTTTCCAACCCCACTTACAAGTAAAACTAGCTAAAATGTGCCTGGCTGCTATTCACTGAAAAGCTCATTCTGAGTACATTTTTAGCATACGTTTGCTCCTACCGGGTCAGCTGAGCAGCGAATTTCTATTTAACCACCTGCTGTCATGGGAGACCTCTGGGCTGCATGTTTTGAGCCCAGTACTGATCCTGAAATGCGTTTCCAACCCCATTTACAAGTAAAACTAGCTAAAATGTGCCTGGCTGCTATTCACTGAAAAGCTCATTCTGTGTACATTTTTAGCATACGTTTGCACCTGCAGGGTCAGCTGAGCAGCGAATTTCTATTTAACCACCTGCTATCATGAGATACATCAGGGCTGCATGTTTTGAGCCCAGTGCTGATCCTGAAAAGCGTTTCCAACCCCACTTACAAGTAAAACTAGCTAAAATGTGCCTGGCTGCTATTCACTGAAAAGCTCATTCTGTGTACATTTTTGGCATACGTTTGCTCCTACCGGGTCAGCTGAGCAGCGAATTTCTATTTAACCACCTGCTTTCATGAGAGACCTTAGGGCTGCATGTTTTGAGCCCAGTACTGAGCCTGAAAAGCATTTCCAACCCCACTTACAAGTAAAACTAGCTAAAATGTGCCTGGCTTCTCTTCACTGAAAAGCTAATTCTGAGTACATTTTTAGCATACGTTTGCACCTGCCGGGTCAGCTGAGCAGCGAATTTCTATTTAACCACCAGCTATCATGAGAGACCTCAGGGCTGCATGTTTTGAGCCCAGTACTTAGCCTGAAAAGCATTTCCAACCCCACTTACAAGTAAAACTAGCTAAAATGTGCCTGGCTTCTCTTCACTGAAAAGCTCAATCTGAGTACATTTTTAGCATACATTTGCACCTGCCGGGTCCGCTGAGCAGCGAATTTCTATTTAACCACCTGCTATCAAGAGAGACATCAGGGCTGCATGTTTTGAGCCCAGTACTGATCCTGAAAAGCATTTCCAACCCCACTTACAAGTAAAACTAGCTAAAATGTGCCTGGCTGCTATTCACTGAAAAGCTCATTCTGTGTACATTTTTGGCATACGTTTGCTCCTACCGGGTCAGCTGAGCAGCGAATTTCTATTTAACCACCTGCTGTCATGGGAGACCTCAGGGCTGCATGTTTTGAGCCCAGTACTGAGCCTGAAAAGCATTTCCAACCCCACTTACAAGTAAAACTAGCTAAAATGTGCCTGGCTGCTATTCACTGAAAAGCTCATTCTGTGTACATTTTTAGCATACGTTTGCACCTGCCGGGTCAGCTGAGCAGCGAATTTCTATTTAACCACCTGCTATCATGAGAGACCTCAGGGCTGCATGTTTTGAGCCCAGTACTGAGCCTGAAAAGCATTTCCAACCCCACTTACAAGTAAAACTAGCTAAAATGTGCCTGGCTTCTCTTCACTGAAAAGCTCATTCTGAGTACATTTTTAGCATACGTTTGCACCTGCCGGGTCAGCTGAGCAGCGAATTTCTATTTAACCACCTGCTATCACGAGAGACATCAGGGCTGCATGTTTTGAGCCCAGTACTGATCCTGAAAAGCGTTTCCAACCCCACTTACAAGTAAAACTAGCTAAAATGTGCCTGGCTGCTATTCACTGAAAAGCTCATTCTGTGTACATTTTTGGCATACGTTTGCTCCTACCGGGTCAGCTGAGCAGCGAATTTCTATTTAACCACCTGCTGTCATGGGAGACCTCAGGGCTGCATGTTTTGAGCCCAGTACTGATCCTGAAAAGCGTTTCCAACCCCACTTACAAGTAAAACTAGCTAAAATGTGCCTGGCTGCTATTCACTGAAAAGCTCATTCTGAGTACATTTTTAGCATACGTTTGCACCTGCCGGGTCAGCTGAGCAGCGAATTTCTATTTAACCACCTGCTATCATGAGAGACATCAGGGCTGCATGTTTTGAGCCCAGTACTGATCCTGAAAAGCGTTTCCAACCCCACTTACAAGTAAAACTAGCTAAAATGTGCCTGGCTGCTATTCACTGAAAAGCTCATTCTCTGTACATTTTTGGCATACGTTTGCTCCTACCGGATCAGCTGAGCAGCGAATTTCTATTTAACCACCTGCTGTCATGGGAGACCTCAGGGCTGCATGTTTTGAGCCCAGTACTGAGCCTGAAAAGCATTTCCAACCCCACTTACAAGTAAAACTAGCTAAAATGTGCCTGGCTGCTATTCACTGAAAAGCTCATTCTGTGTACATTTTTAGCATACGTTTGCACCTGCCGGGTCAGCTGAGCAGCGAATTTCTATTTAACCACCTGCTATCATGAGAGACCTCAGGGCTGCATGTTTTGAGCCCAGTACTGAGCCTGAAAAGCATTTCCAACCCCACTTACAAGTAAAACTAGCTAAAATGTGCCTGGCTGCTATTCACTGAAAAGCTCATTCTGTGTACATTTTTGGCATACGTTTGCTCCTACCGGGTCAGCTGAGCAGCGAATTTCTATTTAACCACCTGCTGTCATGGGAGACCTCAGGGCTGCATGTTTTGAGCCCAGTACTGATCCTGAAAAGCGTTTCCAACCCCACTTACAAGTAAAACTAGCTAAAATGTGCCTGGCTGCTATTCACTGAAAAGCTCATTCTGTGTACATTTTTGGCATACGTTTGCTCCTACCGGGTCAGCTGCGCAGCGAATTTCTATTTAACCACCTGCTTTCATGGGAGACCTCAGGGCTGCATGTTTTGAGCCCAGTACTGATCCTGAAAAGCGTTTCCAACCCCACTTACAAGTAAAACTAGCTAAAATGTGCTTGGCTTCTCTTCACTGAAAAGCTCATTCTGAGTACATTTTTAGAATACGTTTGCACCTGCCAGGTCAGCTGAGCAGCGAATTTCTATTTAACCACCTGCTATCATGAGAGACCTCAGGGCTGCATGTTTTGAGCCCAGTACTGAGCCTGAAAAGCATTTCCAACCCCACTTACAAGTAAAACTAGCTAAAATGTGCCTGGCTTCTCTTCACTGAAAAGCTCATTCTGAGTACATTTTTAGCATACGTTTGCACCTGCCGGGTCAGCTGAGCAGCGAATTTCTATTTAACCACCTGCTGTCATGGGAGACCTCTGGGCTGCATGTTTTGAGCCCAGTACTGATCCTGAAAAGCGTTTCCAACCCCACTTACAAGTAAAACTAGCTAAAATGTGCCTGGCTGCTATTCACTGAAAAGCTCATTCTGTGTACATTTTTGGCATACGTTTGCTCCTACCGGGTCAGCTGAGCAGCGGATTTCTATTTAACCACCTGCTGTCATGGGAGACCTCAGGACTGCATGTTTTGAGCCCAGTACTGATCCTGAAAAGTGTTTCCAACCCCACTTACAAGTAAAACTAGCTAAAATGTGCCTGGCTGCTATTCACTGAAAAGCTCATTCTGAGTACATTTTTAGCATACGTTTGCTCCTACCGGGTCAGCTGAGCAGCGAATTTCTATTTAACCACCTGCTGTCATGGGAGACCTCTGGGCTGCATGTTTTGAGCCCAGTACTGATCCTGAAATGCGTTTCCAACCCCATTTACAAGTAAAACTAGCTAAAATGTGCCTGGCTGCTATTCACTGAAAAGCTCATTCTGTGTACATTTTTGGCATACGTTTGCTCCTACCGGGTCAGCTGAGCAGCAAATTTCTATTTAACCACCTGCTTTCATGAGAGACCTCAGGGCTGCGTGTTTTGAGCCCAGTACTGAGCCTGAAAAGCATTTCCAACCCCACTTACAAGTAAAACTAGCTAAAATGTGCCTGGCTTCTCTTCACTGAAAAGCTCATTCTGAGTAAATTTTTAGCATACATTTGCACCTGCCGGGTCCGCTGAGCAGCGAATTTCTATTTAACCACCTGCTATCATGAGAGACCTCAGGGCTGCATGTTTTGAGCCCAGTACTGAGCCTGAAAAGCATTTCCAACCCCACTTACAAGTAAAACTAGCTAAAATGTGCCTGGCTTCTCTTCACTGAAAAGCTCATTCTGAGTACATTTTTAGCATACGTTTGCACCTGCCGGGTCAGCTGAGCAGCGAATTTCTATTTAACCACCTGCTATCATGAGATACATCAGGGCTGCATGTTTTGAGCCCAGTGCTGATCCTGAAAAGCGTTTCCAACCCCACTTACAAGTAAAACTAGCTAAAATGTGCCTGGCTGCTATTCACTGAAAAGCTCATTCTGTGTACATTTTTGGCATACGTTTGCTCCTACCGGGTCAGCTGAGCAGCGAATTTCTATTTAACCACCTGCTGTCATGGGAGACCTCAGGGCTGCATGTTTTGAGGCCAGTACTGAGCCTGAAAAGCGTTTCCAACCCCACTTACAAGTAAAACTAGCTAAAATGTGCCTGGCTGCTATTCACTGAAAAGCTCATTCTGTGTACATTTTTGGCATACGTTTGCTCCTACCGGGTCAGCTGAGCAGCGAATTTCTATTTAACCACCTGCTTTCATGAGAGACCTTAGGGCTGCATGTTTTGAGCCCAGTACTGAGCCTGAAAAGCATTTCCAACCCCACTTACAAGTAAAACTAGCTAAAATGTGCCTGGCTTCTCTTCACTGAAAAGCTCATTCTGAGTACATTTTTAGCATACATTTGCACCTGCCGGGTCCGCTGAGCAGCGAATTTCTATTTAACCACCTGCTATCATGAGAGACCTCAGGGCTGCATGTTTTGAGCCCAGTACTGAGCCTGAAAAGCATTTCCAACCCCACTTACAAGTAAAACTAGCTAAAATGTGCCTGGCTTCTCTTCACTGAAAAGCTCATTCTGAGTACATTTTTAGCATACGTTTGCACCTGCCGGGTCAGCTGAGCAGCGAATTTCTATTTAACCACCTGCTATCATGAGAGACCTCAGGGCTGCATGTTTTGAGCCCAGTACTGAGCCTGAGAAGCATTTCTAACCCCACTTACAAGTAAAACTAGCTAAAATGTGCCTGGCTTCTCTTCACTGAAAAGCTCATTCTGAGTACATTTTTAGCATACGTTTGCACCTGCCGGGTCAGCTGAGCAGCGAATTTCTATTTAACCACCTGCTATCATGAGATACATCAGGGCTGCATGTTTTGAGCCCAGTGCTGATCCTGAAAAGCGTTTCCAACCCCACTTACAAGTAAAACTAGCTAAAATGTGCCTGGCTTCTCTTCACTGAAAAGCTCATTCTGAGTACATTTTTAGCATACGTTTGCACCTGCCGGGTCAGCTGAGCAGCGAATTTCCATTTAACCACCTGCTATCATGAGAGACCTCAGGGCTGCATGTTTTGAGCCCAGTACTGAGCCTGAAAAGCATTTCCAAAGCATACGTTTGCACCTGCCGGGTCAGCTGAGCAGCGAATTTCTATTTAACCACCTGCTATCATGAGAGACCTCAGGGCTGCATGTTTTGAGCCCAGTACTGATCCTGAAAAGCATTTCCAACCCCACTTACAAGTAAAACTAGCTAAAATGTGCCTGGCTTCTCTTCACTGAAAAGCTCATTCTGAGTACATTTTTAGCATACGTTTGCACCTGCCGGGTCAGCTGAGCAGCGAATTTCTATTTAACCACCTGCTGTCATGGGAGACCTCCGGGCTGCATGTTTTGAGCCCAGTACTGATCCTGAAATGCGTTTCCAACCCCACTTACAAGTAAAACTAGCTAAAATGTGCCTGGCTGCTATTCACTGAAAAGCTCATTCTGTGTACATTTTTGGCATACGTTTGCTCCTACCGGGTCAGCTGAGCAGCAAATTTCTATTTAACCACCTGCTTTCATGAGAGACCTCAGGGCTGCATGTTTTGAGCCCAGTACTGAGCCTGAAAAGCATTTCCAACCCCACTTACAAGTAAAACTAGCTAAAATGTGCCTGGCTTCTCTTCACTGAAAAGCTCATTCTGAGTACATTTTTAGCATACGTTTGCACCTGCCGGGTCAGCTGAGCAGCGAATTTCTATTTAACCACCTGCTATCATGAGAGACCTCAGGGCTGCATGTTTTGAGCCCAGTACTGAGCCTGAAAAGCATTTCCAACCCCACTTACAAGTAAAACTAGCTAAAATGTGCCTGGCTTCTCTTCACTGAAAAGCTCATTCTGAGTACATTTTTAGCATACATTTGCACCTGCCGGGTCCGCTGAGCAGCGAATTTCTATTTAACCACCTGCTATCATGAGAGACCTCAGGGCTGCATGTTTTGAGCCCAGTACTGAGCCTGAAAAGCATTTCCAACCCCACTTACAAGTAAAACTAGCTAAAATGTGCCTGGCTTCTCTTCACTGAAAAGCTCATTCTGAGTACATTTTTAGCATACGTTTGCACCTGCCGGGTCAGCTGAGCAGCGAATTTCTATTTAACCACCTGCTATCATGAGATACATCAGGCCTGTTGTTTTGAGCCCAGTGCTGATCCTGAAAAGCGTTTCCAACCCCACTTACAAGTAAAACTAGCTAAAATGTGCCTGGCTGCTATTCACTGAAAAGCTCATTCTGTGTACATTTTTGGCATACGTTTGCTCCTACCGGGTCAGCTGAGCAGCGAATTTCTATTTAACCACCTGCTGTCATGGGAGACCTCAGGGCTGCATGTTTTGAGCCCAGTACTGAGCCTGAAAAGCTTTTCCAACCCCACTTACAAGTAAAACTAGCTAAAATGTGCCTGGCTGCTATTCACTGAAAAGCTCATTCTGTGTACATTTTTGGTATACGTTTGCTCCTACCGGGTCAGCTGAGCAGCGAATTTCTATTTAACCACCTGCTTTCATGAGAGACCTTAGGGCTGCATGTTTTGAGCCCAGTACTTAGCCTGAAAAGCATTTCCAACCCCACTTACAAGTAAAACTAGCTAAAATATGCCTGGCTTCTCTTCACTGAAAAGCTCATTCTGAGTACATTTTTAGCATACATTTGCACCTGCCGGGTCCGCTGAGCAGCGAATTTCTATTTAACCACCTGCTATCAAGAGAGACATCAGGGCTGCATGTTTTGAGCCCAGTACTGATCCTGAAAAGCGTTTCCAACCCCACTTACAAGTAAAACTAGCTAAAATGTGCCTGGCTGCTATTCACTGAAAAGCTCATTCTGTGTACATTTTTGGCATACGTTTGCTCCTACCGGGTCAGCTGAGCAGCGAATTTCTATTTAACCACCTGCTGTCATGGGAGACCTCAGGGCTGCATGTTTTGAGCCCAGTACTGAGCCTGAAAAGCATTTCCAACCCCACTTACAAGTAAAACTAGCTAAAATGTGCCTGGCTGCTATTCACTGAAAAGCTCATTCTGTGTACATTTTTAGCATACGTTTGCACCTGCCGGGTCAGCTGAGCAGCGAATTTCTATTTAACCACCTGCTATCATGAGAGACCTCAGGGCTGCATGTTTTGAGCCCAGTACTGAGCCTGAAAAGCATTTCCAACCCCACTTACAAGTAAAACTAGCTAAAATGTGCCTGGCTTCTCTTCACTGAAAAGCTCATTCTGAGTACATTTTTAGCATACGTTTGCACCTGCCGGGTCAGCTGAGCAGCGAATTTCTATTTAACCACCTGCTATCATGAGAGACATCAGGGCTGCATGTTTTGAGCCCAGTACTGATCCTGAAAAGCGTTTCCAACCCCACTTACAAGTAAAACTAGCTAAAATGTGCCTGGCTGCTATTCACTGAAAAGCTCATTCTGTGTACATTTTTGGCATACGTTTGCTCCTACCGGGTCAGCTGAGCAGCGAATTTCTATTTAACCACCTGCTGTCATGGGAGACCTCAGGGCTGCATGTTTTGAGCCCAGTACTGATCCTGAAAAGCGTTTCCAACCCCACTTACAAGTAAAACTAGCTAAAATGTGCCTGGCTGCTATTCACTGAAAAGCTCATTCTGAGTACATTTTTAGCATACGTTTGCACCTGCCGGGTCAGCTGAGCAGCGAATTTCTATTTAACCACCTGCTATCATGAGAGACATCAGGGCTGCATGTTTTGAGCCCAGTACTGATCCTGAAAAGCGTTTCCAACCCCACTTACGAGTAAAACTAGCTAAAATGTGCCTGGCTGCTATTCACTGAAAAGCTCATTCTCTGTACATTTTTGGCATACGTTTGCTCCTACCGGATCAGCTGAGCAGCGAATTTCTATTTAACCACCTGCTGTCATGGGAGACCTCAGGGCTGCATGTTTTGAGCCCAGTACTGAGCCTGAAAAGCATTTCCAACCCCACTTACAAGTAAAACTAGCTAAAATGTGCCTGGCTGCTATTCACTGAAAAGCTCATTCTGTGTACATTTTTAGCATACGTTTGCACCTGCCGGGTCAGCTAAGCAGCAAATTTCTATTTAACCACCTGCTATCATGAGAGACATCAGGGCTGCATGTTTTGAGCCCAGTACTGATCCTGAAAAGCGTTTCCAACCCCACTTACAAGTAAAACTAGCTAAAATGTGCCTGGCTGCTATTCACTGAAAAGCTCATTCTGTGTACATTTTTGGCATACGTTTGCTCCTACCGGGTCAGCTGAGCAGCGAATTTCTATTTAACCACCTGCTGTCATGGGAGACCTCAGGGCTGCATGTTTTGAGCCCAGTACTGAGCCTGAAAAGCATTTCCAACCCCACTTACAAGTAAAACTAGCTAAAATGTGCCTGGCTTCTCTTCACTGAAAAGATCATTCTGAGTACATTTTTAGCATACGTTTGCACCTGCCGGGTCAGCTGAGCAGCGAATTTCTATTTAACCACCTGCTATCATGAGAGACCTCAGGGCTGCATGTTTTGAGCCCAGTACTGAGCCTGAAAAGCGTTTCCAACCCCACTTACAAGTAAAACTAGCTAAAATGTGCTTGGCTTCTCTTCACTGAAAAGCTCATTCTGAGTAGATTTTTAGCATACATTTGCACCTGCCGGGTCCGCTGAGCAGCGAATTTCTATTTAACCACCTGCTATCATGAGAGACCTCAGGGCTGCATGTTTTGAGCCCAGTACTGAGCCTGAAAAGCATTTCCAACCCCACTTACAAGTAAAACTAGCTAAAATGTGCCTGGCTTCTCTTCACTGAAAAGCTCATTCTGAGTACATTTTTAGCATACGTTTGCACCTGCCGGGTCAGCTGAGCAGCGAATTTCTATTTAACCACCTGCTATCATGAGAGACCTCAGGGCTGCATGTTTTGAGCCCAGTACTGAGAAGCATTTCCAACCCCACTTACAAGTAAAACTAGCTAAAATGTGCCTGGCTTCTCTTCACTGAAAAGCTCATTCTGAGTACATTTTTAGCATACGTTTGCACCTGCCGGGTCAGCTGAGCAGCGAATTTCTATTTAACCACCTGCTATCATGAGATACATCAGGGCTGCATGTTTTGAGCCCAGTGCTGATCCTGAAAAGCGTTTCCAACCCCACTTACAAGTAAAACTAGCTAAAATGTGCCTGGCTTCTCTTCACTGAAAAGCTCATTCTGAGTACATTTTTAGCATACGTTTGCACCTGCCGGGTCAGCTGAGCAGCGAATTTCCATTTAACCACCTGCTATCATGAGAGACCTCAGGGCTGCATGTTTTGAGCCCAGTACTGAGCCTGAAAATTATTTCCAAAGCATACGTTTGCACCTGCCGGGTCAGCTGAGCAGTGAATTTCTATTTAACCACCTGCTATCATGAGAGACCTCAGGGCTGCATGTTTTGAGCCCAGTACTGATCCTGAAAAGCATTTCCAACCCCACTTACAAGTAAAACTAGCTAAAATGTGCCTGGCTTCTCTTCACTGAAAAGCTCATTCTGAGTACATTTTTAGCATACGTTTGCACCTGCCGGGTCAGCTGAGCAGCGAATTTCTATTTAACCACCTGCTGTCATGGGAGACCTCTGGGCTGCATGTTTTGAGCCCAGTACTGATCCTGAAATGCGTTTCCAACCCCACTTACAAGTAAAACTAGCTAAAATGTGCCTGGCTGCTATTCACTGAAAAGCTCATTCTGTGTACATTTTTGGCATACGTTTGCTCCTACCGGGTCAGCTGAGCCGCAAATTTCTATTTAACCACCTGCTTTCATGAGAGACCTCAGGGCTGCATGTTTTGAGCCCAGTACTGAGCCTGAAAAGCATTTCCAACCCCACTTACAAGTAAAACTAGCTAAAATGTGCCTGGCTTCTCTTCACTGAAAAGCTCATTCTGAGTACATTTTTAGCATACGTTTGCACCTGCATAGTCAGCTGAGCAGCGAATTTCTATTTAACCACCTGCTATCATGAGAGACCTCAGGGCTGCATGTTTTGAGCCCAGTACTGAGCCTGAAAAGCATTTCCAACCCCACTTACAAGTAAAACTAGCTAAAATGTGCCTGGCTTCTCTTCACTGAAAAGCTCATTCTGAGTACATTTTTAGCATACATTTGCACCTGCCGGGTCCGCTGAGCAGCGAATTTCTATTTAACCACCTGCTATCATGAGAGACCTCAGGGCTGCATGTTTTGAGCCCAGTACTGAGCCTGAAAAGCATTTCCAACCCCACTTACAAGTAAAACTAGCTAAAATGTGCCTGGCTTCTCTTCACTGAAAAGCTCATTCTGAGTACATTTTTAGCATACGTTTGCACCTGCCGGGTCAGCTGAGCAGCGAATTTCTATTTAACCACCTGCTATCATGAGATACATCAGGGCTGCATGTTTTGAGCCCAGTGCTGATCCTGAAAAGCGTTTCCAACCCCACTTACAAGTAAAACTAGCTAAAATGTGCCTGGCTGCTATTCACTGAAAAGCTCATTCTGTGTACATTTTTGGCATACGTTTGCTCCTACCGGGTCAGCTGAGCAGCGAATTTCTATTTAACCACCTGCTGTCATGGGAGACCTCAGGGCTGCATGTTTTGAGCCCAGTACTGAGCCTGAAAAGCGTTTCCAACCCCACTTACAAGTAAAACTAGCTAAAATGTGCCTGGCTGCTATTCACTGAAAAGTTCATTCTGTGTACATTTTTGGCATACGTTTGCTCCTACCGGGTCAGCTGAGCAGCGAATTTCTATTTAACCACCTGCTTTCATGAGAGACCTTAGGGCTGCATGTTTTGAGCCCAGTACTGAGCCTGAAAAGCATTTCCAACCCCACTTACAAGTAAAACTAGCTAAAATGTGCCTGGCTTCTCTTCACTGAAAAGCTAATTCTGAGTACATTTTTAGCATACGTTTGCACCTGCCGGGTCAGCTGAGCAGCGAATTTCTATTTAACCACCTGCTATCATGAGAGACCTCAGGGCTGCATGTTTTGAGCCCAGTACTTAGCCTGAAAAGCATTTCCAACCCCACTTACAAGTAAAACTAGCTAAAATGTGCCTGGCTGCTATTCACTGAAAAGCTCATTCTGTGTACATTTTTGGCATACGTTTGCTCCTACCGGGTCAGCTGAGCAGCGAATTTCTATTTAACCACCTGCTGTCATGGGAGACCTCAGGGCTGCATGTTTTGAGCCCAGTACTGAGCCTGAAAAGCATTTCCAACCCCACTTACAAGTAAAACTAGCTAAAATGTGCCTGGCTGCTATTCACTGAAAAGCTCCTTCTGTGTACATTTTTAGCATACGTTTGCACCTGCCGGGTCAGCTGAGCAGCGAATTTCTATTTAACCACCTGCTATCATGAGAGACCTCAGGGCTGCATGTTTTGAGCCCAGTACTGAGCCTGAAAAGCATTTCCAACCCCACTTACAAGTAAAACTAGCTAAAATGTGCCTGGCTTCTCTTCACTGAAAAGCTCATTCTGAGTACATTTTTAGCATACGTTTGCACCTGCCGGGTCAGCTGAGCAGCGAATTTCTATTTAACCACCTGCTATCATGAGAGACATCAGGGCTGCATGTTTTGAGCCCAGTACTGATCCTGAAAAGCGTTTCCAACCCCACTTACAAGTAAAACTAGCTAAAATGTGCCTGGCTGCTATTCACTGAAAAGCTCATTCTGTGTACATTTTTGGCATACGTTTGCTCCTACCGGGTCAGCTGAGCAGCGAATTTCTATTTAACCACCTGCTGTCATGGGAGACCTCAGGGCTGCATGTTTTGAGCCCAGTACTGATCCTGAAAAGTGTTTCCAACCCCACTTACAAGTAAAACTAGCTAAAATGTGCCTGGCTGCTATTCACTGAAAAGCTCATTCTGAGTACATTTTTAGCATACGTTTGCACCTGCCAGGTCAGCTGAGCAGCGAATTTCTATTTAACCACCTGCTATCATGAGAGACATCAGGGCTGCATGTTTTGAGCCCAGTACTGATCCTGAAAAGCGTTTCCAACCCCACTTACAAGTAAAACTAGCTAAAATGTGCCTGGCTGCTATTCACTGAAAAGCTCATTCTCTGTACATTTTTGGCATACGTTTGCTCCTACCGGATCAGCTGAGCAGCGAATTTCTATTTAACCACCTGCTGTCATGGGAGACCTCAGGGCTGCATGTTTTGAGCCCAGTACTGAGCCTGAAAAGCATTTCCAACCCCACTTACAAGTAAAACTAGCTAAAATGTGCCTGGCTGCTATTCACTGAAAAGCTCATTCTGTGTACATTTTTAGCATACGTTTGCACCTGCCGGGTCAGCTAAGCAGCGAATTTCTATTTAACCACCTGCTATCATGAGAGACATCAGGGCTGCATGTTTTGAGCCCAGTACTGATCCTGAAAAGCGTTTCCAACCCCACTTACAAGTAAAACTAGCTAAAATGTGCCTGGCTGCTATTCACTGAAAAGCTCATTCTGTGTACATTTTTGGCATACGTTTGCTCCTACCGGGTCAGCTGAGCAGCGAATTTCTATTTAACCACCTGCTGTCATGGGAGACCTCAGGGCTGCATGTTTTGAGCCCAGTACTGAGCCTGAAAAGCATTTCCAACCCCACTTACAAGTAAAACTAGCTAAAATGTGCCTGGCTTCTCTTCACTGAAAAGATCATTCTGAGTACATTTTTAGCATACGTTTGCACCTGCCGGGTCAGCTGAGCAGCGAATTTCTATTTAACCACCTGCTATCATGAGAGACCTCAGGGCTGCATGTTTTGAGCCCAGTACTGAGCCTGAAAAGCATTTCCAACCCCACTTACAAGTAAAACTAGCTAAAATGTGCCTGGCTGCTATTCACTGAAAAGCTCATTCTGTGTACATTTTTGGCATACGTTTGCTCCTACCGGGTCAGCTGAGCAGCGAATTTCTATTTAACCACCTGCTGTCATGGGAGACCTCAGGGCTGCATGTTTTGAGCCCAGTACTGATCCTGAAAAGCGTTTCCAACCCCACTTACAAGTAAAACTAGCTAAAATGTGCCTGGCTGCTATTCACTGAAAAGCTAATTCTGTGTACATTTTTGGCATACGTTTGCTCCTACCGGGTCAGCTGCGCAGCGAATTTCTATTTAACCACCTGCTTTCATGGGAGACCTCAGGGCTGCATGTTTTGAGCCCAGTACTGATCCTGAAAAGCGTTTCCAACCCCACTTACAAGTAAAACTAGCTAAAATGTGCTTGGCTTCTCTTCACTGAAAAGCTCATTCTGAGTACATTTTTAGCATACATTTGCACCTGCCGGGTCCGCTGAGCAGCGAATTTCTATTTAACCACCTGCTATCATGAGAGACCTCAGGGCTGCATGTTTTGAGCCCAGTACTGAGCCTGAAAAGCATTTCCAACCCCACTTACAAGTAAAACTAGCTAAAATGTGCCTGGCTTCTCTTCACTGAAAAGCTCATTCTGAGTACATTTTTAGCATACGTTTGCACCTGCCGGGTCAGCTGAGCAGCGAATTTCTATTTAACCACCTGCTATCATGAGAGACCTCAGGGCTGCATGTTTTGAGCCCAGTACTGAGCCTGAGAAGCATTTCCAACCCCACTTACAAGTAAAACTAGCTAAAATGTGCCTGGCTTCTCTTCACTGAAAAGCTCATTCTGAGTACATTTTTAGCATACGTTTGCACCTGCCGGGTCAGCTGAGCAGCGAATTTCTATTTAACCACCTGCTATCATGAGATACATCAGGGCTGCATGTTTTGAGCCCAGTGCTGATCCTGAAAAGCGTTTCCAACCCCACTTACAAGTAAAACTAGCTAAAATGTGCCTGGCTTCTCTTCACTGAAAAGCTCATTCTGAGTACATTTTTAGCATACGTTTGCACCTGCCGGGTCAGCTGAGCAGCGAATTTCCATTTAACCACCTGCTATCATGAGAGACCTCAGGGCTGCATGTTTTGAGCCCAGTACTGAGCCTGAAAAGCATTTCCAAAGCATACGTTTGCACCTGCCGGGTCAGCTGAGCAGCGAATTTCTATTTAACCACCTGCTATCATGAGAGACCTCAGGGCTGCATGTTTTGAGCCCAGTACTGATCCTGAAAAGCATTTCCAACCCCACTTACAAGTAAAACTAGCTAAAATGTGCCTGGCTTCTCTTCACTGAAAAGCTCATTCTGAGTACATTTTTAGCATACGTTTGCACCTGCCGGGTCAGCTGAGCAGCGAATTTCTATTTAACCACCTGCTGTCATGGGAGACCTCTGGGCTGCATGTTTTGAGCCCAGTACTGATCCTGAAATGCGTTTCCAACCCCACTTACAAGTAAAACTAGCTAAAATGTGCCTGGCTGCTATTCACTGAAAAGCTCATTCTGTGTACATTTTTGGCATACGTTTGCTCCTACCGGGTCAGCTGAGCAGCAAATTTCTATTTAACCACCTGCTTTCATGAGAGACCTCAGGGCTGCATGTTTTGAGCCCAGTACTGAGCCTGAAAAGCATTTCCAACCCCACTTACAAGTAAAACTAGCTAAAATGTGCCTGGCTTCTCTTCACTGAAAAGCTCATTCTGAGTACATTTTTAGCATACGTTTGCACCTGCATAGTCAGCTGAGCAGCGAATTTCTATTTAACCACCTGCTATCATGAGAGACCTCAGGGCTGCATGTTTTGAGCCCAGTACTGAGCCTGAAAAGCATTTCCAACCCCACTTACAAGTAAAACTAGCTAAAATGTGCCTGGCTTCTCTTCACTGAAAAGCTCATTCTGAGTACATTTTTAGCATACATTTGCACCTGCCGGGTCCGCTGAGCAGCGAATTTCTATTTAACCACCTGCTATCATGAGAGACCTCAGGGCTGCATGTTTTGAGCCCAGTACTGAGCCTGAAAAGCATTTCCAACCCCACTTACAAGTAAAACTAGCTAAAATGTGCCTGGCTTCTCTTCACTGAAAAGCTCATTCTGAGTACATTTTTAGCATACGTTTGCACCTGCCGGGTCAGCTGAGCAGCGAATTTCTATTTAACCACCTGCTATCATGAGATACATCAGGGCTGCATGTTTTGAGCCCAGTGCTGATCCTGAAAAGCGTTTCCAACCCCACTTACAAGTAAAACTAGCTAAAATGTGCCTGGCTGCTATTCACTGAAAAGCTCATTCTGTGTACATTTTTGGCATACGTTTGCTCCTACCGGGTCAGCTGAGCAGCGAATTTCTATTTAACCACCTGCTGTCATGGGAGACCTCAGGGCTGCATGTTTTGAGCCCAGTACTGAGCCTGAAAAGCGTTTCCAACCCCACTTACAAGTAAAACTAGCTAAAATGTGCCTGGCTGCTATTCACTGAAAAGTTCATTCTGTGTACATTTTTGGCATACGTTTGCTCCTACCGGGTCAGCTGAGCAGCGAATTTCTATTTAACCACCTGCTTTCATGAGAGACCTTAGGGCTGCATGTTTTGAGCCCAGTACTGAGCCTGAAAAGCATTTCCAACCCCACTTACGAGTAAAACTAGCTAAAATGTGCCTGGCTTCTCTTCACTGAAAAGCTAATTCTGAGTACATTTTTAGCATACGTTTGCACCTGCCGGGTCAGCTGAGCAGCGAATTTCTATTTAACCACCTGCTATCATGAGAGACCTCAGGGCTGCATGTTTTGAGCCCAGTACTTAGCCTGAAAAGCATTTCCAACCCCACTTACAAGTAAAACTAGCTAAAATGTGCCTGGCTGCTATTCACTGAAAAGCTCATTCTGTGTACATTTTTGGCATACGTTTGCTCCTACCGGGTCAGCTGAGCAGCGAATTTCTATTTAACCACCTGCTGTCATGGGAGACCTCAGGGCTGCATGTTTTGAGCCCAGTACTGAGCCTGAAAAGCATTTCCAACCCCACTTACAAGTAAAACTAGCTAAAATGTGCCTGGCTGCTATTCACTGAAAAGCTCATTCTGTGTACATTTTTAGCATACGTTTGCACCTGCCGGGTCAGCTGAGCAGCGAATTTCTATTTAACCACCTGCTATCATGAGAGACCTCAGGGCTGCATGTTTTGAGCCCAGTACTGAGCCTGAAAAGCATTTCCAACCCCACTTACAAGTAAAACTAGCTAAAATGTGCCTGGCTTCTCTTCACTGAAAAGCTCATTCTGAGTACATTTTTAGCATACGTTTGCACCTGCCGGGTCAGCTGAGCAGCGAATTTCTATTTAACCACCTGCTATCATGAGAGACATCAGGGCTGCATGTTTTGAGCCCAGTACTGATCCTGAAAAGCGTTTCCAACCCCACTTACAAGTAAAACTAGCTAAAATGTGCCTGGCTGCTATTCACTGAAAAGCTCATTCTGTGTACATTTTTGGCATACGTTTGCTCCTACCGGGTCAGCTGAGCAGCGAATTTCTATTTAACCACCTGCTGTCATGGGAGACCTCAGGGCTGCATGTTTTGAGCCCAGTACTGATCCTGAAAAGCGTTTCCAACCCCACTTACAAGTAAAACTAGCTAAAATGTGCCTGGCTGCTATTCACTGAAAAGCTCATTCTGAGTACATTTTTAGCATACGTTTGCACCTGCCAGGTCAGCTGAGCAGCGAATTTCTATTTAACCACCTGCTATCATGAGAGACATCAGGGCTGCATGTTTTGAGCCCAGTACTGATCCTGAAAAGCGTTTCCAACCCCACTTACAAGTAAAACTAGCTAAAATGTGCCTGGCTGCTATTCACTGAAAAGCTCATTCTCTGTACATTTTTGGCATACGTTTGCTCCTACCGGATCAGCTGAGCAGCGAATTTCTATTTAACCACCTGCTGTCATGGGAGACCTCAGGGCTGCATGTTTTGAGCCCAGTACTGAGCCTGAAAAGCATTTCCAACCCCACTTACAAGTAAAACTAGCTAAAATGTGCCTGGCTGCTATTCACTGAAAAGCTCATTCTGTGTACATTTTTAGCATACGTTTGCACCTGCCGGGTCAGCTAAGCAGCGAATTTCTATTTAACCACCTGCTATCATGAGAGACATCAGGGCTGCATGTTTTGAGCCCAGTACTGATCCTGAAAAGCGTTTCCAACCCCACTTACAAGTAAAACTAGCTAAAATGTGCCTGGCTGCTATTCACTGAAAAGCTCATTCTGTGTACATTTTTGGCATACGTTTGCTCCTACCGGGTCAGCTGAGCAGCGAATTTCTATTTAACCACCTGCTGTCATGGGAGACCTCAGGGCTGCATGTTTTGATCCCAGTACTGAGCCTGAAAAGCATTTCCAACCCCACTTACAAGTAAAACTAGCTAAAATGTGCCTGGCTTCTCTTCACTGAAAAGATCATTCTGAGTACATTTTTAGCATACGTTTGCACCTGCCGGGTCAGCTGAGCAGCGAATTTCTATTTAACCACCTGCTATCATGAGAGACCTCAGGGCTGCATGTTTTGAGCCCAGTACTGAGCCTGAAAAGCATTTCCAACCCCACTTACAAGTAAAACTAGCTAAAATGTGCCTGGCTGCTATTCACTGAAAAGCTCATTCTGTGTACATTTTTGGCATACGTTTGCTCCTACCGGGTCAGCTGAGCAGCGAATTTCTATTTAACCACCTGCTGTCATGGGAGACCTCAGGGCTGCATGTTTTGAGCCCAGTACTGATCCTGAAAAGCGTTTCCAACCCCACTTACAAGTAAAACTAGCTAAAATGTGCCTGGCTGCTATTCACTGAAAAGCTAATTCTGTGTACATTTTTGGCATACGTTTGCTCCTACCGGGTCAGCTGCGCAGCGAATTTCTATTTAACCACCTGCTTTCATGGGAGACCTCAGGGCTGCATGTTTTGAGCCCAGTACTGATCCTGAAAAGCGTTTCCAACCCCACTTACAAGTAAAACTAGCTAAAATGTGCTTGGCTTCTCTTCACTGAAAAGCTCATTCTGAGTACATTTTTAGCATACATTTGCACCTGCCGGGTCCGCTGAGCAGCGAATTTCTATTTAACCACCTGCTATCATGAGAGACCTCAGGGCTGCATGTTTTGAGCCCAGTACTGAGCCTGAAAAGCATTTCCAACCCCACTTACAAGTAAAACTAGCTAAAATGTGCCTGGCTTCTCTTCACTGAAAAGCTCATTCTGAGTACATTTTTAGCATACGTTTGCACCTGCCGGGTCAGCTGAGCAGCGAATTTCTATTTAACCACCTGCTATCATGAGAGACCTCAGGGCTGCATGTTTTGAGCCCAGTACTGAGCCTGAGAAGCATTTCCAACCCCACTTACAAGTAAAACTAGCTAAAATGTGCCTGGCTTCTCTTCACTGAAAAGCTCATTCTGAGTACATTTTTAGCATACGTTTGCACCTGCCGGGTCAGCTGAGCAGCGAATTTCTATTTAACCACCTGCTATCATGAGATACATCAGGGCTGCATGTTTTGAGCCCAGTGCTGATCCTGAAAAGCGTTTCCAACCCCACTTACAAGTAAAACTAGCTAAAATGTGCCTGGCTTCTCTTCACTGAAAAGCTCATTCTGAGTACATTTTTAGCATACGTTTGCACCTGCCGGGTCAGCTGAGCAGCGAATTTCCATTTAACCACCTGCTATCATGAGAGACCTCAGGGCTGCATGTTTTGAGCCCAGTACTGAGCCTGAAAAGCATTTCCAAAGCATACGTTTGCACCTGCCGGGTCAGCTGAGCAGCGAATTTCTATTTAACCACCTGCTATCATGAGAGACCTCAGGGCTGCATGTTTTGAGCCCAGTACTGATCCTGAAAAGCATTTCCAACCCCACTTACAAGTAAAACTAGCTAAAATGTGCCTGGCTTCTCTTCACTGAAAAGCTCATTCTGAGTACATTTTTAGCATACGTTTGCACCTGCCGGGTCAGCTGAGCAGCGAATTTCTATTTAACCACCTGCTGTCATGGGAGACCTCTGGGCTGCATGTTTTGAGCCCAGTACTGATCCTGAAATGCGTTTCCAACCCCACTTACAAGTAAAACTAGCTAAAATGTGCCTGGCTGCTATTCACTGAAAAGCTCATTCTGTGTACATTTTTGGCATACGTTTGCCGCTACCGGGTCAGCTGAGCAGCAAATTTCTATTTAACCACCTGCTTTCATGAGAGACCTCAGGGCTGCATGTTTTGAGCCCAGTACTGAGCCTGAAAAGCATTTCCAACCCCACTTACAAGTAAAACTAGCTAAAATGTGCCTTGCTTCTCTTCACTGAAAAGCTCATTCTGAGTACATTTTTAGCATACGTTTGCACCTGCATAGTCAGCTGAGCAGCGAATTTCTATTTAACCACCTGCTATCATGAGAGACCTCAGGGCTGCATGTTTTGAGCCCAGTACTGAGCCTGAAAAGCATTTCCAACCCCACTTACAAGTAAAACTAGCTAAAATGTGCCTGGCTTCTCTTCACTGAAAAGCTCATTCTGAGTACATTTTTAGCATACATTTGCACCTGCCGGGTCCGCTGAGCAGCGAATTTCTATTTAACCACCTGCTATCATGAGAGACCTCAGGGCTGCATGTTTTGAGCCCAGTACTGAGCCTGAAAAGCATTTCCAACCCCACTTACAAGTAAAACTAGCTAAAATGTGCCTGGCTTCTCTTCACTGAAAAGCTAATTCTGAGTACATTTTTAGCATACGTTTGCACCTGCCGGGTCAGCTGAGCAGCGAATTTCTATTTAACCACCTGCTATCATGAGATACATCAGGGCTGCATGTTTTGAGCCCAGTGCTGATCCTGAAAAGCGTTTCCAACCCCACTTACAAGTAAAACTAGCTAAAATGTGCCTGGCTGCTATTCACTGAAAAGCTCATTCTGTGTACATTTTTGGCATACGTTTGCTCCTACCGGGTCAGCTGAGCAGCGAATTTCTATTTAACCACCTGCTGTCATGGGAGACCTCAGGGCTGCATGTTTTGAGCCCAGTACTGAGCCTGAAAAGCGTTTCCAACCCCACTTACAAGTAAAACTAGCTAAAATGTGCCTGGCTGCTATTCACTGAAAAGCTCATTCTGTGTAAATTTTTGGCATACGTTTGCTCCTACCGGGTCAGCTGAGCAGCGAATTTCTATTTAACCACCTGCTTTCATGAGAGACCTTAGGGCTGCATGTTTTGAGCCCAGTACTGAGCCTGAAAGCATTTCCAACCCCACTTACAAGTAAAACTAGCTAAAATGTGCCTGGCTTCTCTTCACTGAAAAGCTAATTCTGAGTACATTTTTAGCATACGTTTGCACCTGCCGGGTCAGCTGAGCAGCGAATTTCTATTTAACCACCTGCTATCATGAGAGACCTCAGGGCTGCATGTTTTGAGCCCAGTACTTAGCCTGAAAAGCATTTCCAACCCCACTTACAAGTAAAACTAGCTAAAATGTGCCTGGCTTCTCTTCACTGAAAAGCTCATTCCGAGTACATTTTTAGCATACATTTGCACCTGCCGGGTCCGCTGAGCAGCGAATTTCTATTTAACCACCTGCTATCAAGAGAGACATCAGGGCTGCATGTTTTGAGCCCAGTACTGATCCTGAAAAGCGTTTCCAACCCCCCTTACAAGTAAAACTAGCTAAAATGTGCCTGGCTGCTATTCACTGAAAAGCTCATTCTGTGTACATTTTTGGCATACGTTTGCTCTTACCGGGTCAGCTGAGCAGCGAATTTCTATTTAACCACCTGCTGTCATGGGAGACCTCAGGGCTGCATGTTTTGAGCCCAGTACTGAGCCTGAAAAGCATTTCCAACCCCACTTACAAGTAAAACTAGCTAAAATGTGCCTGGCTGCTATTCACTGAAAAGCTCATTCTGTGTACATTTTTAGCATACGTTTGCACCTGCCGGGTCAGCTGAGCAGCGAATTTCTATTTAACCACCTGCTATCATGAGAGACCTCAGGGCTGCATGTTTTGAGCCCAGTACTGAGCCTGAAAAGCATTTCCAACCCCACTTACAAGTAAAACTAGCTAAAATGTGCCTGGCTTCTCTTCACTGAAAAGCTCATTCTGAGTACATTTTTAGCATACGTTTGCACCTGCCGGGTCAGCTGAGCAGCGAATTTCTATTTAACCACCTGCTATCATGAGAGACATCAGGGCTGCATGTTTTGAGCCCAGTACTGATCCTGAAAAGCGTTTCCAACCCCACTTACAAGTAAAACTAGCTAAAATGTGCCTGGCTGCTATTCACTGAAAAGTTAATTCTGTGTACATTTTTGGCATACGTTTGCTCCTACCGGGTCAGCTGAGCAGCGAATTTCTATTTAACCACCTGCTGTCATGGGAGACCTCAGGGCTGCATGTTTTGAGCCCAGTACTGATCCTGAAAAGCGTTTCCAACCCCACTTACAAGTAAAACTAGCTAAAATGTGCCTGGCTGCTATTCACTGAAAAGCTCATTCTGAGTACATTTTTAGCATACGTTTGCACCTGCCGGGTCAGCTGAGCAGCGAATTTCTATTTAACCACCTGCTATCATGAGAGACATCAGGGCTGCATGTTTTGAGCCCAGTACTGATCCTGAAAAGCGTTTCCAACCCCACTTACAAGTAAAACTAGCTAAAATGTGCCTGGCTGCTATTCACTGAAAAGCTCATTCTCTGTACATTTTTGGCATACGTTTGCTCCTACCGGATCAGCTGAGCAGCGAATTTCTATTTAACCACCTGCTGTCATGGGAGACCTCAGGGCTGCATGTTTTGAGCCCAGTACTGAGCCTGAAAAGCATTTCCAACCCCACTTACAAGTAAAACTAGCTAAAATGTGCCTGGCTGCTATTCACTGAAAAGCTCATTCTGTGTACATTTTTAGCATACGTTTGCACCTGCCGGGTCAGCTAAGAAGCGAATTTCTATTTAACCACCTGCTATCATGAGAGACATCAGGGCTGCATGTTTTGAGCCCAGTACTGATCCTGAAAAGCGTTTCCAACCCCACTTACAAGTAAAACTAGCTAAAATGTGCCTGGCTGCTATTCACTGAAAAGCTCATTCTGTGTACATTTTTGGCATACGTTTGCTCCTACCGGGTCAGCTGAGCAGCGAATTTCTATTTAACCACCTGCTGTCATGGGAGACCTCAGGGCTGCATGTTTTGAGCCCAGTACTGAGCCTGAAAAGCATTTCCAACCCCACTTACAAGTAAAACTAGCTAAAATGTGCCTGGCTTCTCTTCACTGAAAAGATCATTCTGAGTACATTTTTAGCATACGTTTGCACCTGCCGGGTCAGCTGAGCAGCGAATTTCTATTTAACCACCTGCTATCATGAGAGACCTCAGGGCTGCATGTTTTGAGCCCAGTACTGAGCCTGAAAAGCATTTCCAACCCCACTTACAAGTAAAACTAGCTAAAATGTGCCTGGCTGCTATTCACTGAAAAGCTCATTCTGTGTACATTTTTGGCATACGTTTGCTCCTACCGGGTCAGCTGAGCAGCGAATTTCTATTTAACCACCTGCTGTCATGGGAGACCTCAGGGCTGCATGTTTTGAGCCCAGTACTGATCCTGAAAAGCGTTTCCAACCCCACTTACAAGTAAAACTAGCTAAAATGTGCCTGGCTGCTATTCACTGAAAAGCTCATTCTGTGTACATTTTTGGCATACGTTTGCTCCTACCGGGTCAGCTGCGCAGCGAATTTCTATTTAACCACCTGCTTTCATGGGAGACCTCAGGGCTGCATGTTTTGAGCCCAGTACTGATCCTGAAAAGCGTTTCCAACCCCACTTACAAGTAAAACTAGCTAAAATGTGCCTGGCTTCTCTTCACTGAAAAGCTCATTCCGAGTACATTTTTAGCATACATTTGCACCTGCCGGGTCCGCTGAGCAGCAAATTTCTATTTAACCACCTGCTATCATGAGAGACCTCAGGGCTGCATGTTTTGAGCCCAGTACTGAGCCTGAAAAGCATTTCCAACCCCACTTACAAGTAAAACTAGCTAAAATGTGCCTGGCTGCTATTCACTGAAAAGCTCATTCTGTGTACATTTTTAGCATACGTTTGCACCTGCCGGGTCAGCTAAGCAGCGAATTTCTATTTAACCACCTGCTATCATGAGAGACATCAGGGCTGCATGTTTTGAGCCCAGTACTGATCCTGAAAAGCGTTTCCAACCCCACTTACAAGTAAAACTAGCTAAAATGTGCCTGGCTGCTATTCACTGAAAAGCTCATTCTGTGTACATTTTTGGCATACGTTTGCTCCTACCGGGTCAGCTGAGCAGCGAATTTCTATTTAACCACCTGCTGTCATGGGAGACCTCAGGGCTGCATGTTTTGAGCCCAGTACTGAGCCTGAAAAGCATTTCCAACCCCACTTACAAGTAAAACTAGCTAAAATGTGCCTGGCTTCTCTTCACTGAAAAGCTCATTCTGAGTACATTTTTAGAATACGTTTGCACCTGCCAGGTCAGCTGAGCAGCGAATTTCTATTTAACCACCTGCTTTCATGAGAGACCTTAGGGCTGCATGTTTTGAGCCCAGTACTGAGCCTGAAAAGCATTTCCAACCCCACTTACAAGTAAAACTAGCTAAAATGTGCCTGGCTTCTCTTCAGTGAAAAGCTAATTCTGAGTACATTTTTAGCATACGTTTGCACCTGCCGGGTCAGCTGAGCAGCGAATTTCTATTTAACCACCTGCTATCATGAGAGACCTCAGGGCTGCATGTTTTGAGCCCAGTACTTAGCCTGAAAAGCATTTCCAACCCCACTTACAAGTAAAACTAGCTAAAATGTGCCTGGCTTCTCTTCACTTAAAAGCTCATTCCGAGTACATTTTTAGCATACATTTGCACCTGCCGGGTCCGCTGAGCAGCGAATTTCTATTTAACCACCTGCTATCAAGAGAGACATCAGGGCTGCATGTTTTGAGCCCAGTACTGATCCTGAAAAGCGTTTCCAACCCCACTTACAAGTAAAACTAGCTAAAATGTGCCTGGCTGCTATTCACTGAAAAGCTCATTCTGTGTACATTTTTGGCATACGTTTGCTCCTACCGGGTCAGCTGAGCAGCGAATTTCTATTTAACCACCTGCTGTCATGGGAGACCTCAGGGCTGCATGTTTTGAGCCCAGTACTGAGCCTGAAAAGCATTTCCAACCCCACTTACAAGTAAAACTAGCTAAAATGTGCCTGGCTGCTATTCACTGAAAAGCTCATTCTGTGTACATTTTTAGCATACGTTTGCACCTGCCGGGTCAGCTGAGCAGCGAATTTCTATTTAACCACCTGCTATCATGAGAGACCTCAGGGCTGCATGTTTTGAGCCCAGTACTGAGCCTGAAAAGCATTTCCAACCCCACTTACAAGTAAAACTAGCTAAAATGTGCCTGGCTTCTCTTCACTGAAAAGCTCATTCTGAGTACATTTTTAGCATACGTTTGCACCTGCCGGGTCAGCTGAGCAGCGAATTTCTATTTAACCACCTGCTATCATGAGAGACATCAGGGCTGCATGTTTTGAGCCCAGTACTGATCCTGAAAAGCGTTTCCAACCCCACTTACAAGTAAAACTAGCTAAAATGTGCCTGGCTGCTATTCACTGAAAAGCTCATTCTGTGTACATTTTTGGCATACGTTTGCTCCTACCGGGTCAGCTGAGCAGCGAATTTCTATTTAACCACCTGCTGTCATGGGAGACCTCAGGGCTGCATGTTTTGAGCCCAGTACTGATCCTGAAAAGCGTTTCCAACCCCACTTACAAGTAAAACTAGCTAAAATGTGCCTGGCTGCTATTCACTGAAAAGCTCATTCTGAGTACATTTTTAGCATACGTTTGCACCTGCCGGGTCAGCTGAGCAGCGAATTTCTATTTAACCACCTGCTATCATGAGAGACATCAGGGCTGCATGTTTTGAGCCCAGTACTGATCCTGAAAAGCGTTTCCAACCCCACTTACAAGTAAAACTAGCTAAAATGTGCCTGGCTGCTATTCACTGAAAAGCTCATTCTCTGTACATTTTTGGCATAGGTTTGCTCCTACCGGATCAGCTGAGCAGCGAATTTCTATTTAACCACCTGCTGTCATGGGAGACCTCAGGGCTGCATGTTTTGAGCCCAGTACTGAGCCTGAAAAGCATTTCCAACCCCACTTACAAGTAAAACTAGCTAAAATGTGCCTGGCTGCTATTCACTGAAAAGCTCATTCTGTGTACATTTTTAGCATACGTTTGCACCTGCCGGGTCAGCTAAGAAGCGAATTTCTATTTAACCACCTGCTATCATGAGAGACATCAGGGCTGCATGTTTTGAGCCCAGTACTGATCCTGAAAAGCGTTTCCAACCCCACTTACAAGTAAAACTAGCTAAAATGTGCCTGGCTGCTATTCACTGAAAAGCTCATTCTGTGTACATTTTTGGCATACGTTTGCTCCTACCGGGTCAGCTGAGCAGCGAATTTCTATTTAACCACCTGCTGTCATGGGAGACCTCAGGGCTGCATGTTTTGAGCCCAGTACTGAGCCTGAAAAGCATTTCCAACCCCACTTACAAGTAAAACTAGCTAAAATGTGCCTGGCTTCTCTTCACTGAAAAGATCATTCTGAGTACATTTTTAGCATACGTTTGCACCTGCCGGGTCAGCTGAGCAGCGAATTTCTATTTAACCACCTGCTATCATGAGAGACCTCAGGGCTGCATGTTTTGAGCCCAGTACTGAGCCTGAAAAGCATTTCCAACCCCACTTACAAGTAAAACTAGCTAAAATGTGCCTGGCTGCTATTCACTGAAAAGCTCATTCTGTGTACATTTTTGGCATACGTTTGCTCCTACCGGGTCAGCTGAGCAGCGAATTTCTATTTAACCACCTGCTGTCATGGGAGACCTCAGGGCTGCATGTTTTGAGCCCAGTACTGATCCTGAAAAGCGTTTCCAACCCCACTTACAAGTAAAACTAGCTAAAATGTGCCTGGCTGCTATTCACTGAAAAGCTCATTCTGTGTACATTTTTGGCATACGTTTGCTCCTACCGGGTCAGCTGCGCAGCGAATTTCTATTTAACCACCTGCTTTCATGGGAGACCTCAGGGCTGCATGTTTTGAGCCCAGTACTGATCCTGAAAAGCGTTTCCAACCCCACTTACAAGTAAAACTAGCTAAAATGTGCTTGGCTTCTCTTCACTGAAAAGCTCATTCTGAGTACATTTTTAGAATACGTTTGCACCTGCCAGGTCAGCTGAGCAGCGAATTTCTATTTAACCACCTGCTATCATGAGAGACCTCAGGGCTGCATGTTTTGAGCCCAGTACTGAGCCTGAAAAGCATTTCCAACCCCACTTACAAGTAAAACTAGCTAAAATGTGCCTGGCTTCTCTTCACTGAAAAGCTCATTCTGAGTACATTTTTAGCATACGTTTGCACCTGCCGGGTCAGCTGAGCAGCGAATTTCTATTTAACCACCTGCTGTCATGGGAGACCTCTGGGCTGCATGTTTTGAGCCCAGTACTGATCCTGAAAAGCGTTTCCAACCCCACTTACAAGTAAAACTAGCTAAAATGTGCCTGGCTGCTATTCACTGAAAAGCTCATTCTGTGTACATTTTTGGCATACGTTTGCTCCTACCGGGTCAGCTGAGCAGCGAATTTCTATTTAACCACCTGCTATCATGGGAGACCTCAGGGCTGCATGTTTTGAGCCCAGTACTGAGCCTGAAAAGCATTTCCAACCCCACTTACAAGTAAAACTAGCTAAAATGTGCCTGGCTGCTATTCACTGAAAAGCTCATTCTGTGTACATTTTTAGCATACGTTTGCACCTGCCGGGTCAGCTGAGCAGCGAATTTCTATTTAACCACCTGCTATCATGGGAGACCTCAGGGCTGCATGTTTTGAGCCCAGTACTGAGCCTGAAAAGCATTTCCAACCCCACTTACAAGTAAAACTAGCTAAAATGTGCCTGGCTGCTATTCACTGAAAAGCTCATTCTGTGTATATTTTTAGCATACGTTGCACCTGCCGGGTCAGCTGAGCAGCGAATTTCTATTTAACCACCTGCTATCATGAGAGACCTCAGGGCTGCATGTTTTGAGCCCAGTACTGAGCCTGAAAAGCATTTCCAACCCCACTTACAAGTAAAACTAGCTAAAATGTGCCTGGCTTCTCTTCACTGAAAAGATCATTCTGAGTACATTTTTAGCATACGTTTGCACCTGCCGGGTCAGCTGAGCAGCGAATTTCTATTTAACCACCTGCTATCATGAGAGACCTCAGGGCTACATGTTTTGAGCCCTGTACTGAGCCTGAAAAGCATTTCCAACCCCACTTACAAGTAAAACTAGCTAAAATGTGCCTGGCTTCTCTTCATTGAAAAGCTCATTCTGAGTACATTTTTAGCATACGTTTGCACCTGCTGGGTCAGCTGAGCAGTGAATTTCTATTTAACCACCTGCTATCATGAGAGACATCAGGGCTGCATATTTTGAGCCCAGTACTGATCCTGAAAAGCATTTCCAACCCCACTTACAAGTAAAACTAGCTAAAATGTGCCTGGCTGCTATTCACTGAAAAGCTCATTCTCTGTACATTTTTGGCATACGTTTGCTCCTACCGGATCAGCTGAGCAGCGAATTTCTATTTAACCACCTGCTATCATGAGAGACATCAGGGCTGCATGTTTTGAGCCCAGTACTGATCCTGAAAAGCGTTTCCAACCCCACTTACAAGTAAAACTAGCTAAAATGTGCCTGGCTGCTATTCACTGAAAAGCTCATTCTGTGTACATTTTTGGCATACGTTTGCTCCTACCGGGTCAGCTGAGCAGCGAATTTCTATTTAAACACCTGCTGTCAAGGGAGACCTCAGGGCTGCATATTTTGAGCCCAGTACTGAGCCTGAAAAGCATTTCCAACCCCACTTACAAGTAAAACTAGCTAAAATGTGCCTGGCTTCTCTTCACTGAAAAGCTCATTCTGAGTACATTTTTAGCATACGTTTGCACCTGCCAGGTCAGCTGAGCAGCGAATTTCTATTTAACCACCTGCTATCATGAGAGACATCAGGGCTGCATGTTTTGAGCCCAGTACTGATCCTGAAAAGCGTTTCCAACCCCACTTACAAGTAAAACTAGCTAAAATGTGCCTGGCTGCTATTCACTGAAAAGCTCATTCTGTGTACATTTTTAGCATACGTTTGCACCTGCCGGGTCAGCTGAGCAGCGAATTTCTATTTAACCACCTGCTATCATGGGAGACCTCAGGGCTGCATGTTTTGAGCCCAGTACTGAGCCTGAAAAGCATTTCCAACCCCACTTACAAGTAAAACTAGCTAAAATGTGCCTGGCTTCTCTTCACTGAAAAGCTCATTCTGAGTACATTTTTAGCATACGTTTGCACCTGCCGGGTCAGCTGAGCAGCGAATTTCTATTTAACCACCTGCTATCATGAGAGACATCAGGGCTGCATGTTTTGAGCCCAGTACTGATCCTGAAAAGCGTTTCCAACCCCACTTACAAGTAAAACTAGCTAAAATGTGCCTGGCTGCTATTCACTGAAAAGCTCATTCTGTGTACATTTTTGGCATACGTTTACTCCTACCGGGTCAGCTGAGCAGCGAATTTCTATTTAACCACCTGCTGTCATGGGAGACCTCAGGGCTGCATGTTTTGAGCCCAGTACTGATCCTGAAAAGCGTTTCCAACCCCACTTACAAGTAAAACTAGCTAAAATGTGCCTGGCTGCTATTCACTGAAAAGCTCATTCTGTGTACATTTTTGGCATACGTTTGCTCCTACCGGGTCAGCTGAGCAGCGAATTTCTATTTAACCACCTGCTGTCATGGGAGACCTCAGGGCTGCATGTTTTGAGCCCAGTACTGAGCCTGAAAAGCATTTCCAACCCCACTTACAAGTAAAACTAGCTAAAATGTGCCTGGCTTCTCTTCACTGAAAAGCTCATTCTGAGTACATTTTTAGCATACGTTTGCACCTGCCGGGTCAGCTGAGCAGCGAATTTCTATTTAACCACCTGCTATCATGAGAGACATCAGGGCTGCATGTTTTGAGCCCAGTACTGATCCTGAAAAGCGTTTCCAACCCCACTTACAAGTAAAACTAGCTAAAATGTGCCTGGCTGCTATTCACTGAAAAGCTCATTCTGTGTACATTTTTGGCATACGTTTACTCCTACCGGGTCAGCTGAGCAGCGAATTTCTATTTAACCACCTGCTGTCATGGGAGACCTCAGGGCTGCATGTTTTGAGCCCAGTACTGATCCTGAAAAGCGTTTCCAACCCCACTTACAAGTAAAACTAGCTAAAATGTGCCTGGCTGCTATTCACTGAAAAGCTCATTCTGTGTACATTTTTAGCATACGTTTGCACCTGCCGGGTCAGCTGAGCAGCGAATTTCTATTTAACCACCTGCTATCATGAGAGACCTCAGGGCTGCATGTTTTGAGCCCAGTACTGAGCCTGAAAAGCATTTCCAACCCCACTTACAAGTAAAACTAGCTAAAATGTGCCTGGCTTCTCTTCACTGAAAAGCTCATTCTGAGTACATTTTTAGCATACTTTTGCACCTGCCGGGTCAGCTGAGCAGCGAATTTCTATTTAACCTCCTGCTATCATGAGAGACATCAGGGCTGCATGTTTTGAGCCCAGTACTGATCCTGAAAAGCGTTTCCAACCCTACTTACAAGTAAAACTAGCTAAAATGTGCCTGGCTGCTATTCACTGAAAAGCTCATTCTGTGTACATTTTTGGCATACGTTTGCTCCTACCGGGTCAGCTGAGCAGCGAATTTCTATTTAACCACCTGCTGTCATGGGAGACCTCAGGGCTGCATGTTTTGAGCCCAGTACTGATCCTGAAAAGCATTTCCAACCCCACTTACAAGTAAAACTAGCTAAAATGTGCCTGGCTTCTCTTCACTGAAAAGCTCATTCTGAGTACATTTTTAGCATATGTTTGCACCTGCCGGGTCAGCTGAGCAGCGAATTTCTATTTAACCACCTGCTATCATGAGAGACCTCAGGGCTGCATGTTTTGAGCCCAGTACTGAGCCTGAAAAGCATTACCAACCCCACTTACAAGTAAAACTAGCTAATATGTGCCTGGCTTCTCTTCACTGAAAAGCTCATTCTGAGTACATTTTTAGCATACTTTTGCACCTGCCGGGTCAGCTGAGCAGCGAATTTCTATTTAACCTCCTGCTATCATGAGAGACATCAGGGCTGCATGTTTTGAGCCCAGTACTGATCCTGAAAAGCGTTTCCAACCCCACTTACAAGTAAAACTAGCTAAAATGTGCCTGGCTTCTCTTCACTGAAAAGCTCATTCTGAGTACATTTTTAGCATACGTTTTCACCTGCCGGGTCAGCTGAGCAGCGAATTTCTATTTAACCACCTGCTATCATGAGAGACCTCAGGGCTGCATGTTTTGAGCCCAGTACTGAGCCTGAAAAGCATTTCCAACCCCACTTACAAGTAAAACTAGCTAAAATGTGCCTGGCTTCTCTTCACTGAAAAGCTCATTCTGAGTACATTTTTAGCATACTTTTGCACCTGCCGGGTCAGCTGAGCAGTGAATTTCTATTTAACCTCCTGCTATCATGAGAGACATCAGGGCTGCATGTTTTGAGCCCAGTACTGATCCTGAAAAGCATTTCCAACCCCACTTACAAGTAAAACTAGCTAAAATGTGCCTGGCTTCTCTTCACTGAAAAGCTCATTCTGAGTACATTTTTAGCATATGTTTGCACCTGCCGGGTCAGCTGAGCAGCGAATTTCTATTTAACCACCTGCTATCATGAGAGACCTCAGGGCTGCATGTTTTGAGCCCAGTACTGAGCCTGAAAAGCATTACCAACCCCACTTACAAGTAAAACTAGCTAATATGTGCCTGGCTTCTCTTCACTGAAAAGCTCATTCTGAGTACATTTTTAGCATACTTTTGCACCTGCCGGGTCAGCTGAGCAGCGAATTTCTATTTAACCTCCTGCTATCATGAGAGACATCAGGGCTGCATGTTTTGAGCCCAGTACTGATCCTGAAAAGCGTTTCCAACCCCACTTACAAGTAAAACTAGCTAAAATGTGCCTGGCTTCTCTTCACTGAAAAGCTCATTCTGAGTACATTTTTAGCATACGTTTTCACCTGCCGGGTCAGCTGAGCAGCGAATTTCTATTTAACCACCTGCTATCATGAGAGACCTCAGGGCTGCATGTTTTGAGCCCAGTACTGAGCCTGAAAAGCATTTCCAACCCCACTTACAAGTAAAACTAGCTAAAATGTGCCTGGCTTCTCTTCACTGAAAAGCTCATTCTGAGTACATTTTTAGCATACTTTTGCACCTGCCGGGTCAGCTGAGCAGTGAATTTCTATTTAACCTCCTGCTATCATGAGAGACATCAGGGCTGCATGTTTTGAGCCCAGTACTGATCCTGAAAAGCGTTTCCAACCCTACTTACAAGTAAAACTAGCTAAAATGTGCCTGGCTGCTATTCACTGAAAAGCTCATTCTGTGTACATTTTTGGCATACGTTTGCTCCTACCGGGTCAGCTGAGCAGCGAATTTCTATTTAACCACCTGCTGTCATGGGAGACCTCAGGGCTGCATGTTTTGAGCCCAGTACTGATCCTGAAAAGCATTTCCAACCCCACTTACAAGTAAAACTAGCTAAAATGTGCCTGGCTTCTCTTCACTGAAAAGCTCATTCTGAGTACATTTTTAGCATACGTTTGCACCTGCCGGGTCAGCTGAGCAGCGAATTTCTATTTAACCACCTGCTATCATGAGAGACCTCAGGGCTGCATGTTTTGAGCCCAGTACTGAGCCTGAAAAGCATTACCAACCCCACTTACAAGTAAAACTAGCTAATATGTGCCTGGCTTCTCTTCACTGAAAAGCTCATTCTGAGTACATTTTTAGCATACTTTTGCACCTGCCGGGTCAGCTGAGCAGCGAATTTCTATTTAACCTCCTGCTATCATGAGAGACATCAGGGCTGCATGTTTTGAGCCCAGTACTGATCCTGAAAAGCGTTTCCAACCCTACTTACAAGTAAAACTAGCTAAAATGTGCCTGACTGCTATTCACTGAAAAGCTCATTCTGTGTACATTTTTGGCATACGTTTGCTCCTACCAGGTCAGCTGAGCAGCGAATTTCTATTTAACCACCTGCTGTCATGGGAGACCTCAGGGCTGCATGTTTTGAGCCCAGTACTGAGCCTGAAAAGCATTTCCAACCCCACTTACAAGTAAAACTAGCTAAAATGTGCCTGGCTGCTATTCACTGAAAAGCTCATTCTGTGTACATTTTTAGCATACGTTTGCACCTGCCGGGTCAGCTGAGCAGCGAATTTCTATTTAACCACCTGCTATCATGAGAGACATCAGGGCTGCATGTTTTGAGCCCAGTACTGATCCTGAAAAGCGTTTCCAACCCCACTTACAAGTAAAACTAGCTAAAATGTGCCTGGCTGCTATTCACTGAAAAGCTCATTCTGTGTACATTTTTGGCATACGTTTGCTCCTACCGGGTCAGCTGAGCAGCGAATTTCTATTTAACCACCTGCTGTCATGGGAGACCTCAGGGCTGCATGTTTTGAGCCCAGTACTGAGCCTGAAAAGCATTTCCAACCCCACTTACAAGTAAAACTAGCTAAAATGTGCCTGGCTTCTCTTCACTGAAAAGCTCATTCTGAGTACATTTTTAGCATACGTTTGCACCTGCCGGGTCAGCTGAGCAGCGAATTTCTATTTAACCACCTGCTATCATGAGAGACCTCAGGGCTGCATGTTTTGAGCCCAGTACTGAGCCTGAAAAGCATTTCCAACCCCACTTACAAGTAAAACTAGCTAAAATGTGCCTGGCTTCTCTTCACTGAAAAGCTCATTCTGAGTACATTTTTAGCATACATTTGCACCTGCCGGGTCCGCTGAGCAGCGAATTTCTGTTTAACCACCTGCTATCATGAGACACCTCAGGGCTGCATGTTTTGAGCCCAGTACTGAGTCTGAAAAGCATTTCCAACCCCACTTACAAGTAAAACTAGCTAAAATGTGCCTGGCTTCTCTTCACTGAAAAGCTCATTCTGAGTACATTTTTAGCATACGTTTGCACCTGCCGGGTCAGCTGAGCAGCGAATTTCTATTTAACCACCTGCTATCATGAGAGACCTCAGGGCTGCATGTTTTGAGCCCAGTACTGAGCCTGAGAAGCATTTCCAACCCCACTTACAAGTAAAACTAGCTAAAATGTGCCTGGCTTCTCTTCACTGAAAAGCTCATTCTGAGTACATTTTTAGCATACGTTTGCACCTGCCGGGTTAGCTGAGCAGCGAATTTCTATTTAACCACCTGCTATCATGAGATACATCAGGGCTGCATGTTTTGAGCCCAGTGCTGATCCTGAAAAGCGTTTCCAACCCCACTTACAAGTAAAACTAGCTAAAATGTGCCTGGCTTCTCTTCACTGGAAAGCTCATTCTGAGTACATTTTTAGCATACGTTTGCACCTGCCGGGTCAGCTGAGCAGCGAATTTCCATTTAACCACCTGCTATCATGAGAGACCTCAGGGCTGCATGTTTTGAGCCCTCTACTGAGCCTGAAAAGCATTTCCAAAGCATACGTTTGCACCTGCCGGGTCAGCTGAGCAGCGAATTTCTATTTAACCACCTGCTATCATGAGAGACCTCAGGGCTGCATGTTTTGAGCCCAGTACTGATCCTGAAAAGCATTTCCAACCCCACTTACAAGTAAAACTAGCTAAAATGTGCCTGGCTTCTCTTCACTGAAAAGCTCATTCTGAGTACATTTTTGGCATACGTTTGCTCCTACCGGGTCAGCTGAGCAGCAAATTTCTATTTAACCACCTGCTTTCATGAGAGACCTCAGGGCTGCATGTTTTGAGCCCAGTACTGAGCCTGAAAAGCATTTCCAACCCCACTTACAAGTAAAACTAGCTAAAATGTGCCTGGCTTCTCTTCACTGAAAAGCTCATTCTGAGTACATTTTTAGCATACGTTTGCACCTGCCGGGTCAGCTGAGCAGCGAATTTCTATTTAACCACCTGCTATCATGAGAGACCTCAGGGCTGCATGTTTTGAGCCCAGTACTGAGCCTGAAAAGCATTTCCAACCCCACTTACAAGTAAAACTAGCTAAAATGTGCCTGGCTTCTCTTCACTGAAAAGCTCATTCTGAGTACATTTTTAGCATACATTTGCACCTGCCGGGTCCGCTGAGCAGCGAATTTCTATTTAACCACCTGCTATCATGAGAGACCTCAGGGCTGCATGTTTTGAGCCCAGTACTGAGCCTGAAAAGCATTTCCAACCCCACTTACAAGTAAAACTAGCTAAAATGTGCCTGGCTTCTCTTCACTGAAAAGCTCATTCTGAGTACATTTTTAGCATACATTTGCACCTGCCGGGTCCGCTGAGCAGCGAATTTCTATTTAACCACCTGCTATCATGAGAGACCTCAGGGCTGCATGTTTTGAGCCCAGTACTGAGCCTGAAAAGCATTTCCAACCCCACTTACAAGTAAAACTAGCTAAAATGTGCCTGGCTTCTCTTCACTGAAAAGCTCATTCTGTGTACATTTTTGGCATACGTTTGCTCCTACCGGGTCAGCTGAGCAGCGAATTTCTATTTAACCACCTGCTGTCATGGGAAACCTCAGGGCTGCATGTTTTGAGCCCTGTACTGAGCCTGAAAAGCATTTCCAACCCCACTTACAAGTAAAACTAGCTAAAATGTGCCTGGCTGCTATTCACTGAAAAGCTCATTCTGTGTACATTTTTGGCATACGTTTGCTCCTACCGGGTCAGCTGAGCAGCAAATTTCTATTTAACCACCTGCTTTCATGAGAGACCTCAGGGCTGCATGTTTTGAGCCCAGTACTGAGCCTGAAAAGCATTTCCAACCCCACTTACAAGTAAAACTAGCTAAAATGTGCCTGGCTTCTCTTCACTGAAAAGCTCATTCTGAGTACATTTTTAGCATACGTTTGCACCTGCCGGGTCAGCTGAGCAGCGAATTTCTATTTAACCACCTGCTATCATGAGAGACCTCAGGGCTGCATGTTTTGAGCCCAGTACTGAGCCTGAAAAGCATTTCCAACCCCACTTACAAGTAAAACTAGCTAAAATGTGCCTGGCTTCTCTTCACTGAAAAGCTCATTCTGAGTACATTTTTAGCATACATTTGCACCTGCCGGGTCCGCTGAGCAGCGAATTTCTGTTTAACCACCTGCTATCATGAGACACCTCAGGGCTGCATGTTTTGAGCCCAGTACTGAGTCTGAAAAGCATTTCCAACCCCACTTACAAGTAAAACTAGCTAAAATGTGCCTGGCTTCTCTTCACTGAAAAGCTCATTCTGAGTACATTTTTAGCATACGTTTGCACCTGCCGGGTCAGCTGAGCAGCGAATTTCTATTTAACCACCTGCTATCATGAGAGACCTCAGGGCTGCATGTTTTGAGCCCAGTACTGAGCCTGAGAAGCATTTCCAACCCCACTTACAAGTAAAACTAGCTAAAATGTGCCTGGCTTCTCTTCACTGAAAAGCTCATTCTGAGTACATTTTTAGCATACGTTTGCACCTGCCGGGTTAGCTGAGCAGCGAATTTCTATTTAACCACCTGCTATCATGAGATACATCAGGGCTGCATGTTTTGAGCCCAGTGCTGATCCTGAAAAGCGTTTCCAACCCCACTTACAAGTAAAACTAGCTAAAATGTGCCTGGCTTCTCTTCACTGGAAAGCTCATTCTGAGTACATTTTTAGCATACGTTTGCACCTGCCGGGTCAGCTGAGCAGCGAATTTCCATTTAACCACCTGCTATCATGAGAGACCTCAGGGCTGCATGTTTTGAGCCCTCTACTGAGCCTGAAAAGCATTTCCAAAGCATACGTTTGCACCTGCCGGGTCAGCTGAGCAGCGAATTTCTATTTAACCACCTGCTATCATGAGAGACCTCAGGGCTGCATGTTTTGAGCCCAGTACTGATCCTGAAAAGCATTTCCAACCCCACTTACAAGTAAAACTAGCTAAAATGTGCCTGGCTTCTCTTCACTGAAAAGCTCATTCTGAGTACATTTTTAGCGTACGTTTGCACCTGCCGGGTCAGCTGAGCAGCGAATTTCTATTTAACCACCTGCTGTCATGGGAGACCTCTGGGCTGCATGTTTTGAGCCCAGTACTGATCCTGAAATGCGTTTCCAACCCCATTTACAAGTAAAACTAGCTAAAATGTGCCTGGCTGCTATTCACTGAAAAGCTCATTCTGTGTACATTTTTGGCATACGTTTGCTCCTACCGGGTCAGCTGAGCAGCAAATTTCTATTTAACCACCTGCTTTCATGAGAGACCTCAGGGCTGCATGTTTTGAGCCCAGTACTGAGCCTGAAAAGCATTTCCAACCCCACTTACAAGTAAAACTAGCTAAAATGTGCCTGGCTTCTCTTCACTGAAAAGCTCATTCTGAGTACATTTTTAGCATACGTTTGCACCTGCCGGGTCAGCTGAGCAGCGAATTTCTATTTAACCACCTGCTATCATGAGAGACCTCAGGGCTGCATGTTTTGAGCCCAGTACTGAGCCTGAAAAGCATTTCCAACCCCACTTACAAGTAAAACTAGCTAAAATGTGCCTGGCTTCTCTTCACTGAAAAGCTCATTCTGAGTACATTTTTAGCATACATTTGCACCTGCCGGGTCCGCTGAGCAGCGAATTTCTATTTAACCACCTGCTATCATGAGAGACCTCAGGGCTGCATGTTTTGAGCCCAGTACTGAGCCTGAAAAGCATTTCCAACCCCACTTACAAGTAAAACTAGCTAAAATGTGCCTGGCTTCTCTTCACTGAAAAGCTCATTCTGAGTACATTTTTAGCATACGTTTGCACCTGCCGGGTCAGCTGAGCAGCGAATTTCTATTTAACCACCTGCTATCATGAGATACATCAGGGCTGCATGTTTTGAGCCCAGTGCTGATCCTGAAAAGCGTTTCCAACCCCACTTACAAGTAAAACTAGCTAAAATGTGCCTGGCTGCTATTCACTGAAAAGCTCATTCTGTGTACATTTTTGGCATACGTTTGCTCCTACCGGGTCAGCTGAGCAGCGAATTTCTATTTAACCACCTGCTGTCATGGGAGACCTCAGGGCTGCATGTTTTGAGCCCAGTACTGAGCCTGAAAAGCGTTTCCAACCCCACTTACAAGTAAAACTAGCTAAAATGTGCCTGGCTGCTATTCACTGAAAAGCTCATTCTGTGTACATTTTTGGCATACGTTTGCTCCTACCGGGTCAGCTGAGCAGCGAATTTCTATTTAACCACCTGCTTTCATGAGAGACCTTAGGGCTGCATGTTTTGAGCCCAGTACTGAGCCTGAAAAGCATTTCCAACCCCACTTACAAGTAAAACTAGCTAAAATGTGCCTGGCTTCTCTTCACTGAAAAGCTCATTCTGAGTACATTTTTAGCATACATTTGCACCTGCCGGGTCCGCTGAGCAGCGAATTTCTATTTAACCACCTGCTATCATGAGAGACCTCAGGGCTGCATGTTTTGAGCCCAGTACTGAGCCTGAAAAGCATTTCCAACCCCACTTACAAGTAAAACTAGCTAAAATGTGCCTGGCTTCTCTTCACTGAAAAGCTCATTCTGAGTACATTTTTAGCATACGTTTGCACCTGCCGGGTCAGCTGAGCAGCGAATTTCTATTTAACCACCTGCTATCCTGAGAGACCTCAGGGCTGCATGTTTTGAGCCCAGTACTGAGCCTGAGAAGCATTTCCAACCCCACTTACAAGTAAAACTAGCTAAAATGTGCCTGGCTTCTCTTCACTGAAAAGCTCATTCTGAGTACATTTTTAGCATACGTTTGCACCTGCCGGGTCAGCTGAGCAGCGAATTTCTATTTAACCACCTGCTATCATGAGATACATCAGGGCTGCATGTTTTGAGCCCAGTGCTGATCCTGAAAAGCGTTTCCAACCCCACTTACAAGTAAAACTAGCTAAAATGTGCCTGGCTTCTCTTCACTGAAAAGCTCATTCTGAGTACATTTTTAGCATACGTTTGCACCTGCCGGGTCAGCTGAGCAGCGAATTTCCATTTAACCACCTGCTATCATGAGAGACCTCAGGGCTGCATGTTTTGAGCCCAGTACTGAGCCTGAAAAGCATTTCCAAAGCATACGTTTGCACCTGCCGGGTCAGCTGAGCAGCGAATTTCTATTTAACCACCTGCTATCATGAGAGACCTCAGGGCTGCATGTTTTGAGCCCAGTACTGATCCTGAAAAGCATTTCCAACCCCACTTACAAGTAAAACTAGCTAAAATGTGCCTGGCTTCTCTTCACTGAAAAGCTCATTCTGAGTACATTTTTAGCATACGTTTGCACCTGCCGGGTCAGCTGAGCAGCGAATTTCTATTTAACCACCTGCTGTCATGGGAGACCTCTGGGCTGCATGTTTTGAGCCCAGTACTGATCCTGAAATGCGTTTCCAACCCCACTTACAAGTAAAACTAGCTAAAATGTGCCTGGCTGCTATTCACTGAAAAGCTCATTCTGTGTACATTTTTGGCATACGTTTGCTCCTACCGGGTCAGCTGAGCAGCAAATTTCTATTTAACCACCTGCTTTCATGAGAGACCTCAGGGCTGCATGTTTTGAGCCCAGTACTGAGCCTGAAAAGCATTTCCAACCCCACTTACAAGTAAAACTAGCTAAAATGTGCCTGGCTTCTCTTCACTGAAAAGCTCATTCTGAGTACATTTTTAGCATACGTTTGCACCTGCCGGGTCAGCTGAGCAGCGAATTTCTATTTAACCACCTGCTATCATGAGAGACCTCAGGGCTGCATGTTTTGAGCCCAGTACTGAGCCTGAAAAGCATTTCCAACCCCACTTACAAGTAAAACTAGCTAAAATGTGCCTGGCTTCTCTTCACTGAAAAGCTCATTCTGAGTACATTTTTAGCATACATTTGCACCTGCCGGGTCCGCTGAGCAGCGAATTTCTATTTAACCACCTGCTATCATGAGAGACCTCAGGGCTGCATGTTTTGAGCCCAGTACTGAGCCTGAAAAGCATTTCCAACCCCACTTACAAGTAAAACTAGCTAAAATGTGCCTGGCTTCTCTTCACTGAAAAGCTCATTCTGAGTACATTTTTAGCATACGTTTGCACCTGCCGGGTCAGCTGAGCAGCGAATTTCTATTTAACCACCTGCTATCATGAGATACATCAGGGCTGCATGTTTTGAGCCCAGTGCTGATCCTGAAAAGCGTTTCCAACCCCACTTACAAGTAAAACTAGCTAAAATGTGCCTGGCTGCTATTCACTGAAAAGCTCATTCTGTGTACATTTTTGGCATACGTTTGCTCCTACCGGGTCAGCTGAGCAGCGAATTTCTATTTAACCACCTGCTGTCATGGGAGACCTCAGGGCTGCATGTTTTGAGCCCAGTACTGAGCCTGAAAAGCGTTTCCAACCCCACTTACAAGTAAAACTAGCTAAAATGTGCCTGGCTGCTATTCACTGAAAAGCTCATTCTGTGTACATTTTTGGCATACGTTTGCTCCTACCGGGTCAGCTGAGCAGCGAATTTCTATTTAACCACCTGCTTTCATGAGAGACCTTAGGGCTGCATGTTTTGAGCCCAGTACTGAGCCTGAAAAGCATTTCCAACCCCACTTACAAGTAAAACTAGCTAAAATGTGCCTGGCTTCTCTTCACTGAAAAGCTAATTCTGAGTACATTTTTAGCATACGTTTGCACCTGCTGGGTCAGCTGAGCAGCGAATTTCTATTTAACCACCTGCTATCATGAGAGACCTCAGGGCTGCATGTTTTGAGCCCAGTACTGAGCCTGAAAAGCATTTCCAACCCCACTTACAAGTAAAACTAGCTAAAATGTGCCTGGCTTCTCTTCACTGAAAAGCTAATTCTGAGTACATTTTTAGCATACGTTTGCACCTGCTGGGTCAGCTGAGCAGCGAATTTCTATTTAACCACCTGCTATCATGAGAGACCTCAGGGCTGCATGTTTTGAGCCCAGTACTTAGCCTGAAAAGCATTTCCAACCTCACTTACAAGTAAAACTAGCTAAAATGTGCCTGGCTTCTCTTCACTGAAAAGCTCATTCTGAGTACATTTTTAGCATACATTTGCACCTGCCGGGTCCGCTGAGCAGCGAATTTCTATTTAACCACCTGCTATCAAGAGAGACATCAGGGCTGCATGTTTTGAGCCCAGTACTGATCCTGAAAAGCGTTTCCAACCCCACTTACAAGTAAAACTAGCTAAAATGTGCCTGGCTGCTATTCACTGAAAAGCTCATTATGTGTACATTTTTGGCATACGTTTGCTCCTACCGGGTCAGCTGAGCAGCGAATTTCTATTTAACCACCTGCTGTCATGGGAGACCTCAGGGCTGCATGTTTTGAGCCCAGTACTGAGCCTGAAAAGCATTTCCAACCCCACTTACAAGTAAAACTAGCTAAAATGTGCCTGGCTGCTATTCACTGAAAAGCTCATTCTGTGTACATTTTTAGCATACGTTTGCCCCTGCCGGGTCAGCTGAGCAGCGAATTTCTATTTAACCACCTGCTATCATGAGAGACCTCAGGGCTGCATGTTTTGAGCCCAGTACTGAGCCTGAAAAGCATTTCCAACCCCACTTACAAGTAAAACTAGCTAAAATGTGCCTGGCTTCTCTTCACTGAAAAGCTCATTCTGAGTACATTTTTAGCATACGTTTGCACCTGCCGGGTCAGCTGAGCAGCGAATTTCTATTTAACCACCTGCTATCATGAGAGACATCAGGGCTGCATGTTTTGAGCCCAGTACTGATCCTGAAAAGCGTTTCCAACCCCACTTACAAGTAAAACTAGCTAAAATGTGCCTGGCTGCTATTCACTGAAAAGCTCATTCTGTGTACATTTTTGGCATACGTTTGCTCCTACCGGGTCAGCTGAGCAGCGAATTTCTATTTAACCACCTGCTGTCATGGGAGACCTCAGGGCTGCATGTTTTGAGCCCAGTACTGATCCTGAAAAGCGTTTCCAACCCCACTTACAAGTAAAACTAGCTAAAATGTGCCTGGCTGCTATTCACTGAAAAGCTCATTCTGAGTACATTTTTAGCATACGTTTGCACCTGCCGGGTCAGCTGAGCAGCGAATTTCTATTTAACCACCTGCTATCATGAGAGACATCAGGGCTGCATGTTTTGAGCCCAGTACTGATCCTGAAAAGCGTTTCCAACCCCACTTACAAGTAAAACTAGCTAAAATGTGCCTGGCTGCTATTCACTGAAAAGCTCATTCTCTGTACATTTTTGGCATACGTTTGCTCCTACCGGATCAGCTGAGCAGCGAATTTCTATTTAACCACCTGCGTTCATGGGAGACCTCAGGGCTGCATGTTTTGAGCCCAGTACTGAGCCTGAAAAGCATTTCCAACCCCACTTACAAGTAAAACTAGCTAAAATGTGCCTGGCTGCTATTCACTGAAAAGCTCATTCTGTGTACATTTTTAGCATACGTTTGCACCTGCCGGGTCAGCTGAGCAGCGAATTTCTATTTAACCACCTGCTATCATGAGAGACATCAGGGCTGCATGTTTTGAGCCCAGTACTGATCCTGAAAAGCGTTTCCAACCCCACTTACAAGTAAAACTAGCTAAAATGTGCCTGGCTGCTATTCACTGAAAAGCTCATTCTGTGTACATTTTTGGCATACGTTTTCTCCTACCGGGTCAGCTGAGCAGCGAATTTCTATTTAACCACCTGCTGTCATGGGAGACCTCAGGGCTGCATGTTTTGAGCCCAGTACTGAGCCTGAAAAGCATTTCCAACCCCACTTACAAGTAAAACTAGCTAAAATGTGCCTGGCTTCTCTTCACTGAAAAGATCATTCTGAGTACATTTTTAGCATACGTTTGCACCTGCCGGGTCAGCTGAGCAGCGAATTTCTATTTAACCACCTGCTATCATGAGAGACCTCAGGGCTGCATGTTTTGAGCCCAGTACTGAGCCTGAAAAGCATTTCCAACCCCACTTACAAGTAAAACTAGCTAAAATGTGCCTGGCTGCTATTCACTGAAAAGCTCATTCTGTGTACATTTTTGGCATACGTTTGCTCCTACCGGGTCAGCTGAGCAGCGAATTTCTATTTAACCACCTGCTGTCATGGGAGACCTCAGGGCTGCATGTTTTGAGCCCAGTACTGATCCTGAAAAGCGTTTCCAACCCCACTTACAAGTAAAACTAGCTAAAATGTGCCTGGCTGCTATTCACTGAAAAGCTCATTCTGTGTACATTTTTGGCATACGTTTGCTCCTACCGGGTCAGCTGCGCAGCGAATTTCTATTTAACCACCTGCTTTCATGGGAGACCTCAGGGCTGCATGTTTTGAGCCCAGTACTGATCCTGAAAAGCGTTTCCAACCCCACTTACAAGTAAAACTAGCTAAAATGTGCTTGGCTTCTCTTCACTGAAAAGCTCATTCTGAGTACATTTTTAGAATACGTTTGCACCTGCCAGGTCAGCTGAGCAGCGAATTTCTATTTAACCACCTGCTATCATGAGAGACCTCAGGGCTGCATGTTTTGAGCCCAGTACTGAGCCTGAAAAGCATTTCCAACCCCACTTACAAGTAAAACTAGCTAAAATGTGCCTGGCTTCTCTTCACTGAAAAGCTCATTCTGAGTACATTTTTAGCATACGTTTGCACCTGCCGGGTCAGCTGAGCAGCGAATTTCTATTTAACCACCTGCTGTCATGGGAGACCTCTGGGCTGCATGTTTTGAGCCCAGTACTGATCCTGAAAAGCGTTTCCAACCCCACTTACAAGTAAAACTAGCTAAAATGTGCCTGGCTGCTATTCACTGAAAAGCTCATTCTGTGTACATTTTTGGCATACGTTTGCTCCTACCGGGTCAGCTGAGCAGCGAATTTCTATTTAACCACCTGCTGTCATGGGAGACCTCAGGACTGCATGTTTTGAGCCCAGTACTGATCCTGAAAAGTGTTTCCAACCCCACTTACAAGTAAAACTAGCTAAAATGTGCCTGGCTGCTATTCACTGAAAAGCTCATTCTGAGTACATTTTTAGCATACGTTTGCACCTGCCGGGTCAGCTGAGCAGCGAATTTCTATTTAACCACCTGCTATCATGAGAGACCTCAGGGCTGCATGTTTTGAGCCCAGTACTGAGCCTGAAAAGCATTTCCAACCCCACTTACAAGTAAAACTAGCTAAAATGTGCCTGGCTGCTATTCACTGAAAAGCTCATTCTGTGTACATTTTTGGCATACGTTTGCTCCTACCGGGTCAGCTGAGCAGCGAATTTCTATTTAACCACCTGCTGTCATGGGAGACCTCAGGGCTGCATGTTTTGAGCCCAGTACTGATCCTGAAAAGCGTTTCCAACCCCACTTACAAGTAAAACTAGCTAAAATGTGCCTGGCTGCTATTCACTGAAAAGCTCATTCTGTGTACATTTTTGGCATACGTTTGCTCCTACCGGGTCAGCTGCGCAGCGAATTTCTATTTAACCACCTGCTTTCATGGGAGAATTCAGGGCTGCATGTTTTGAGCCCAGTACTGATCCTGAAAAGCGTTTCCAACCCCACTTACAAGTAAAACTAGCTAAAATGTGCTTGGCTTCTCTTCACTGAAAAGCTCATTCTGAGTACATTTTTAGAATACGTTTGCACCTGCCAGGTCAGCTGAGCAGCGAATTTCTATTTAACCACCTGCTATCATGAGAGACCTCAGGGCTGCATGTTTTGAGCCCAGTACTGAGCCTGAAAAGCATTTCCAACCCCACTTACAAGTAAAACTAGCTAAAATGTGCCTGGCTTCTCTTCACTGAAAAGCTCATTCTGAGTACATTTTTAGCATACGTTTGCACCTGCCGGGTCAGCTGAGCAGCGAATTTCTATTTAACCACCTGCTGTCATGGGAGACCTCTGGGCTGCATGTTTTGAGCCCAGTACTGATCCTGAAAAGCGTTTCCAACCCCACTTACAAGTAAAACTAGCTAGAATGTGCCTGGCTGCTATTCACTGAAAAGCTCATTCTGTGTACATTTTTGGCATACGTTTGCTCCTACCGGGTCAGCTGAGCAGCGAATTTCTATTTAACCACCTGCTGTCATGGGAGACCTCAGGACTGCATGTTTTGAGCCCAGTACTGATCCTGAAAAGTGTTTCCAACCCCACTTACAAGTAAAACTAGCTAAAATGTGCCTGGCTTCTCTTCACTGAAAAGCTCATTCTGTGTACATTTTTGGCATACGTTTGCTCCTACCGGGTCAGCTGAGCAGCGAATTTCTATTTAACCACCTGCTATCATGAGAGACCTCAGGGCTGCATGTTTTGAGCCCTGTACTGAGCCTGAAAAGCATTTCCAACCCCACTTACAAGTAAAACTAGCTAAAATGTGCCTGGCTTCTCTTCACTGAAAAGATCATTCTGAGTACATTTTTGGCATACGTTTGCTCCTACCGGGTCAGCTGAGCAGCGAATTTCTATTTAACCACCTGCTGTCATGGGAGACCTCAGGGCTGCATGTTTTGAGCCCAGTACTGATCCTGAAAAGCGTTTCCAACCCCACTTACAAGTAAAACTAGCTAAAATGTGCCTGGCTGCTATTCACTGAAAAGCTCATTCTGTGTACATTTTTGGCATACGTTTGCTCCTACCGGGTCAGCTGCGCAGCGAATTTCTATTTAACCACCTGCTTTCATGGGAGACCTCAGGGCTGCATGTTTTGAGCCCAGTACTGATCCTGAAAAGCGTTTCCAACCCCACTTACAAGTAAAACTAGCTAAAATGTGCTTGGCTTCTCTTCACTGAAAAGCTCATTCTGAGTACATTTTTAGAATACGTTTGCACCTGCCAGGTCAGCTGAGCAGCGAATTTCTATTTAACCACCTGCTATCATGAGAGACCTCAGGGCTGCATGTTTTGAGCCCAGTACTGAGCCTGAAAAGCATTTCCAACCCCACTTACAAGTAAAACTAGCTAAAATGTGCCTGGCTTCTCTTCACTGAAAAGCTCATTCTGAGTACATTTTTAGCATACATTTGCACCTGCCGGGTCCGCTGAGCAGCGAATTTCTATTTAACCACCTGCTATCATGAGAGACCTCAGGGCTGCATGTTTTGAGCCCAGTACTGAGCCTGAAAAGCGTTTCCAACCCCACTTACAAGTAAAACTAGCTAAAATGTGCCTGGCTGCTATTCACTGAAAAGCTCATTCTGTGTACATTTTTGGCATACGTTTGCTCCTACCGGGTCAGCTGAGCAGCGAATTTCTATTTAACCACCTGCTTTCATGAGAGACCTTAGGGCTGCATGTTTTGAGCCCAGTACTGAGCCTGAAAAGCATTTCCAACCCCACTTACAAGTAAAACTAGCTAAAATGTGCCTGGCTTCTCTTCACTGAAAAGCTAATTCTGAGTACATTTTTAGCATACGTTTGCACCTGCCGGGTCAGCTGAGCTGCGAATTTCTATTTAACCACCTGCTATCATGAGAGACCTCAGGGCTGCATGTTTTGAGCCCAGTACTTAGCCTGAAAAGCATTTCCAACCCCACTTACAAGTAAAACTAGCTAAAATGTGCCTGGCTTCTCTTCACTGAAAAGCTCATTCTGAGTACATTTTTAGCATACATTTGCACCTGCCGGGTCCGCTGAGCAGCGAATTTCTATTTAACCACCTGCTATCAAGAGAGACATCAGGGCTGCATGTTTTGAGCCCAGTACTGATCCTGAAAAGCGTTTCCAACCCCACTTACAAGTAAAACTAGCTAAAATGTGCCTGGCTGCTATTCACTGAAAAGCTCATTCTGTGTACATTTTTGGCATACGTTTGCTCCTACCGGGTCAGCTGAGCAGTGAATTTCTATTTAACCACCTGCTGTCATGGGAGACCTCAGGGCTGCATGTTTTGAGCCCAGTACTGAGCCTGAAAAGCATTTCCAACCCCACTTACAAGTAAAACTAGCTAAAATGTGCCTGGCTGCTATTCACTGAAAAGCTCATTCTGTGTACATTTTTAGCATACGTTTGCACCTGCCGGGTCAGCTGAGCAGCGAATTTCTATTTAACCACCTGCTATCATGAGAGACCTCAGGGCTGCATGTTTTGAGCCCAGTACTGAGCCTGAAAAGCATTTCCAACCCCACTTACAAGTAAAACTAGCTAAAATGTGCCTGGCTTCTCTTCACTGAAAAGCTCATTCTGAGTACATTTTTAGCATACGTTTGCACCTGCCGGGTCAGCTGAGCAGCGAATTTCTATTTAACCACCTGCTATCATGAGAGACATCAGTGCTGCATGTTTTGAGCCCAGTACTGATCCTGAAAAGCGTTTCCAACCCCACTTACAAGTAAAACTAGCTAAAATGTGCCTGGCTGCTATTCACTGAAAAGCTCATTCTGTGTACATTTTTAGCATACGTTTGCTCCTACCGGGTCAGCTGAGCAGCGAATTTCTATTTAACCACCTGCTGTCATGGGAGACCTCAGGGCTGCATGTTTTGAGCCCAGTACTGATCCTGAAAAGCGTTTCCAACCCCACTTACAAGTAAAACTAGCTAAAATGTGCCTGGCTGCTATTCACTGAAAAGCTCATTCTGAGTACATTTTTAGCATACGTTTGCACCTGCCGGGTCAGCTGAGCAGCGAATTTCTATTTAACCACCTGCTATCATGAGAGACATCAGGGCTGCATGTTTTGAGCCCAGTACTGATCCTGAAAAGCGTTTCCAACCCCACTTACAAGTAAAACTAGCTAAAATGTGCCTGGCTGCTATTCACTGAAAAGCTCATTCTGTGTACATTTTTGGCATACGTTTGCTCCTACCGGGTCAGCTGAGCAGCGAATTTCTATTTAACCACCTGCTGTCATGGGAGACCTCAGGACTGCATGTTTTGAGCCCAGTACTGATCCTGAAAAGTGTTTCCAACCCCACTTACAAGTAAAACTAGCTAAAATGTGCCTGGCTGCTATTCACTGAAAAGCTCATTCTGAGTACATTTTTAGCATACGTTTGCACCTGCCGGGTCAGCTGAGCAGCGAATTTCTATTTAACCACCTGCTATCATGAGAGACCTCAGGGCTGCATGTTTTGAGCCCAGTACTGAGCCTGAAAAGCATTTCCAACCCCACTTACAAGTAAAACTAGCTAAAATGTGCCTGGCTGCTATTCACTGAAAAGCTCATTCTGTGTACATTTTTGGCATACGTTTGCTCCTACCGGGTCAGCTGAGCAGCGAATTTCTATTTAACCACCTGCTGTCATGGGAGACCTCAGGGCTGCATGTTTTGAGCCCAGTACTGATCCTGAAAAGCGTTTCCAACCCCACTTACAAGTAAAACTAGCTAAAATGTGCCTGGCTGCTATTCACTGAAAAGCTCATTCTGTGTACATTTTTGGCATACGTTTGCTCCTACCGGGTCAGCTGCGCAGCGAATTTCTATTTAACCACCTGCTTTCATGGGAGAATTCAGGGCTGCATGTTTTGAGCCCAGTACTGATCCTGAAAAGCGTTTCCAACCCCACTTACAAGTAAAACTAGCTAAAATGTGCTTGGCTTCTCTTCACTGAAAAGCTCATTCTGAGTACATTTTTAGAATACGTTTGCACCTGCCAGGTCAGCTGAGCAGCGAATTTCTATTTAACCACCTGCTATCATGAGAGACCTCAGGGCTGCATGTTTTGAGCCCAGTACTGAGCCTGAAAAGCATTTCCAACCCCACTTACAAGTAAAACTAGCTAAAATGTGCCTGGCTTCTCTTCACTGAAAAGCTCATTCTGAGTACATTTTTAGCATACGTTTGCACCTGCCGGGTCAGCTGAGCAGCGAATTTCTATTTAACCACCTGCTGTCATGGGAGACCTCTGGGCTGCATGTTTTGAGCCCAGTACTGATCCTGAAAAGCGTTTCCAACCCCACTTACAAGTAAAACTAGCTAGAATGTGCCTGGCTGCTATTCACTGAAAAGCTCATTCTGTGTACATTTTTGGCATACGTTTGCTCCTACCGGGTCAGCTGAGCAGCGAATTTCTATTTAACCACCTGCTGTCATGGGAGACCTCAGGACTGCATGTTTTGAGCCCAGTACTGATCCTGAAAAGTGTTTCCAACCCCACTTACAAGTAAAACTAGCTAAAATGTGCCTGGCTTCTCTTCACTGAAAAGCTCATTCTGTGTACATTTTTGGCATACGTTTGCTCCTACCGGGTCAGCTGAGCAGCGAATTTCTATTTAACCACCTGCTATCATGAGAGACCTCAGGGCTGCATGTTTTGAGCCCTGTACTGAGCCTGAAAAGCATTTCCAACCCCACTTACAAGTAAAACTAGCTAAAATGTGCCTGGCTTCTCTTCACTGAAAAGATCATTCTGAGTACATTTTTGGCATACGTTTGCTCCTACCGGGTCAGCTGAGCAGCGAATTTCTATTTAACCACCTGCTGTCATGGGAGACCTCAGGGCTGCATGTTTTGAGCCCAGTACTGATCCTGAAAAGCGTTTCCAACCCCACTTACAAGTAAAACTAGCTAAAATGTGCCTGGCTGCTATTCACTGAAAAGCTCATTCTGTGTACATTTTTGGCATACGTTTGCTCCTACCGGGTCAGCTGCGCAGCGAATTTCTATTTAACCACCTGCTTTCATGGGAGACCTCAGGGCTGCATGTTTTGAGCCCAGTACTGATCCTGAAAAGCGTTTCCAACCCCACTTACAAGTAAAACTAGCTAAAATGTGCTTGGCTTCTCTTCACTGAAAAGCTCATTCTGAGTACATTTTTAGAATACGTTTGCACCTGCCAGGTCAGCTGAGCAGCGAATTTCTATTTAACCACCTGCTATCATGAGAGACCTCAGGGCTGCATGTTTTGAGCCCAGTACTGAGCCTGAAAAGCATTTCCAACCCCACTTACAAGTAAAACTAGCTAAAATGTGCCTGGCTTCTCTTCACTGAAAAGCTCATTCTGAGTACATTTTTAGCATACATTTGCACCTGCCGGGTCCGCTGAGCAGCGAATTTCTATTTAACCACCTGCTATCATGAGAGACCTCAGGGCTGCATGTTTTGAGCCCAGTACTGAGCCTGAAAAGCGTTTCCAACCCCACTTACAAGTAAAACTAGCTAAAATGTGCCTGGCTGCTATTCACTGAAAAGCTCATTCTATGTACATTTTTGGCATACGTTTGCTCCTACCGGGTCAGCTGAGCAGCGAATTTCTATTTAACCACCTGCTTTCATGAGAGACCTTAGGGCTGCATGTTTTGAGCCCAGTACTGAGCCTGAAAAGCATTTCCAACCCCACTTACAAGTAAAACTAGCTAAAATGTGCCTGGCTTCTCTTCACTGAAAAGCTAATTCTGAGTACATTTTTAGCATACGTTTGCACCTGCCGGGTCAGCTGAGCTGCGAATTTCTATTTAACCACCTGCTATCATGAGAGACCTCAGGGCTGCATGTTTTGAGCCCAGTACTTAGCCTGAAAAGCATTTCCAACCCCACTTACAAGTAAAACTAGCTAAAATGTGCCTGGCTTCTCTTCACTGAAAAGCTCATTCTGAGTACATTTTTAGCATACATTTGCACCTGCCGGGTCCGCTGAGCAGCGAATTTCTATTTAACCACCTGCTATCAAGAGAGACATCAGGGCTGCATGTTTTGAGCCCAGTACTGATCCTGAAAAGCGTTTCCAACCCCACTTACAAGTAAAACTAGCTAAAATGTGCCTGGCTGCTATTCACTGAAAAGCTCATTCTGTGTACATTTTTGGCATACGTTTGCTCCTACCGGGTCAGCTGAGCAGTGAATTTCTATTTAACCACCTGCTGTCATGGGAGACCTCAGGGCTGCATGTTTTGAGCCCAGTACTGAGCCTGAAAAGCATTTCCAACCCCACTTACAAGTAAAACTAGCTAAAATGTGCCTGGCTGCTATTCACTGAAAAGCTCATTCTGTGTACATTTTTAGCATACGTTTGCACCTGCCGGGTCAGCTGAGCAGCGAATTTCTATTTAACCACCTGCTATCATGAGAGACCTCAGGGCTGCATGTTTTGAGCCCAGTACTGAGCCTGAAAAGCATTTCCAACCCCACTTACAAGTAAAACTAGCTAAAATGTGCCTGGCTTCTCTTCACTGAAAAGCTCATTCTGAGTACATTTTTAGCATACGTTTGCACCTGCCGGGTCAGCTGAGCAGCGAATTTCTATTTAACCACCTGCTATCATGAGAGACATCAGGGCTGCATGTTTTGAGCCCAGTACTGATCCTGAAAAGCGTTTCCAACCCCACTTACAAGTAAAACTAGCTAAAATGTGCCTGGCTGCTATTCACTGAAAAGCTCATTCTGTGTACATTTTTGGCATACGTTTGCTCCTACCGGGTCAGCTGAGCAGCGAATTTCTATTTAACCACCTGCTGTCATGGGAGACCTCAGGGCTGCATGTTTTGAGCCCAGTACTGATCCTGAAAAGCGTTTCCAACCCCACTTACAAGTAAAACTAGCTAAAATGTGCCTGGCTGCTATTCACTGAAAAGCTCATTCTGAGTACATTTTTAGCATACGTTTGCACCTGCCGGGTCAGCTGAGCAGCGAATTTCTATTTAACCACCTGCTATCATGAGAGACATCAGGGCTGCATGTTTTGAGCCCAGTACTGATCCTGAAAAGCGTTTCCAACCCCACTTACAAGTAAAACTAGCTAAAATGTGCCTGGCTGCTATTCACTGAAAAGCTCATTCTCTGTACATTTTTGGCATACGTTTGCTCCTACCGGATCAGCTGAGCAGCGAATTTCTATTTAACCACCTGCTGTCATGGGAGACCTCAGGGCTGCATGTTTTGAGCCCAGTACTGAGCCTGAAAAGCATTTCCAACCCCACTTACAAGTAAAACTAGCTAAAATGTGCCTGGCTGCTATTCACTGAAAAGCTCATTCTGTGTACATTTTTAGCATACGTTTGCACCTGCCGGGTCAGCTAAGCAGCGAATTTCTATTTAACCACCTGCTATCATGAGAGACATCAGGGCTGCATGTTTTGAGCCCAGTACTGATCCTGAAAAGCGTTTCCAACCCCACTTACAAGTAAAACTAGCTAAAATGTGCCTGGCTGCTATTCACTGAAAAGCTCATTCTGTGTACATTTTTGGCATACGTTTGCTCCTACCGGGTCAGCTGAGCAGCGAATTTCTATTTAACCACCTGCTGTCATGGGAGACCTCAGGGCTGCATGTTTTGAGCCCAGTACTGAGCCTGAAAAGCATTTCCAACCCCACTTACAAGTAAAACTAGCTAAAATGTGCCTGGCTTCTCTTCACTGAAAAGATCATTCTGAGTACATTTTTAGCATACGTTTGCACCTGCCGGGTCAGCTGAGCAGCGAATTTCTATTTAACCACCTGCTATCATGAGAGACCTCAGGGCTGCATGTTTTGAGCCCAGTACTGAGCCTGAAAAGCATTTCCAACCCCACTTACAAGTAAAACTAGCTAAAATGTGCCTGGCTGCTATTCACTGAAAAGCTCATTCTGTGTACATTTTTGGCATACGTTTGCTCCTACCGGGTCAGCTGAGCAGTGAATTTCTATTTAACCACCTGCTGTCATGGGAGACCTCAGGGCTGCATGTTTTGAGCCCAGTACTGATCCTGAAAAGCGTTTCCAACCCCACTTACAAGTAAAACTAGCTAAAATGTGCCTGGCTGCTATTCACTGAAAAGCTCATTCTGTGTACATTTTTGGCATACGTTTGCTCCTACCGGGTCAGCTGCGCAGCGAATTTCTATTTAACCACCTGCTTTCATGGGCGACCTCAGGGCTGCATGTTTTGAGCCCAGTACTGATCCTGAAAAGCGTTTCCAACCCCACTTACAAGTAAAACTAGCTAAAATGTGCTTGGCTTCTCTTCACTGAAAAGCTCATTCTGAGTACATTTTTAGAATACGTTTGCACCTGCCAGGTCAGCTGAGCAGCGAATTTCTATTTAACCACCTGCTATCATGAGAGACCTCAGGGCTGCATGTTTTGAGCCCAGTACTGAGCCTGAAAAGCATTTCCAACCCCACTTACAAGTAAAACTAGCTAAAATGTGCCTGGCTTCTCTTCACTGAAAAGCTCATTCTGAGTACATTTTTAGCATACGTTTGCACCTGCCGGGTCAGCTGAGCAGCGAATTTCTATTTAACCACCTGCTGTCATGGGAGACCTCTGGGCTGCATGTTTTGAGCCCAGTACTGATCCTGAAAAGCGTTTCCAACCCCACTTACAAGTAAAACTAGCTAAAATGTGCCTGGCTGCTATTCACTGAAAAGCTCATTCTGTGTACATTTTTGGCATACGTTTGCTCCTACCGGGTCAGCTGAGCAGCGAATTTCTATTTAACCACCTGCTGTCATGGGAGACCTCAGGGCTGCATGTTTTGAGCCCAGTACTGATCCTGAAAAGCGTTTCCAACCCCACTTACAAGTAAAACTAGCTAAAATGTGCCTGGCTGCTATTCACTGAAAAGCTCATTCTGTGTACATTTTTGGCATACGTTTGCTCCTACCGGGTCAGCTGCGCAGCGAATTTCTATTTAACCACCTGCTTTCATGGGAGACCTCAGGGCTGCATGTTTTGAGCCCAGTACTGATCCTGAAAAGCGTTTCCAACCCCACTTACAAGTAAAACTAGCTAAAATGTGCTTGGCTTCTCTTCACTGAAAAGCTCATTCTGAGTACATTTTTAGAATACGTTTGCACCTGCCAGGTCAGCTGAGCAGCGAATTTCTATTTAACCACCTGCTATCATGAGAGACCTCAGGGCTGCATGTTTTGAGCCCAGTACTGAGCCTGAAAAGCATTTCCAACCCCACTTACAAGTAAAACTAGCTAAAATGTGCCTGGCTTCTCTTCACTGAAAAGCTCATTCTGAGTACATTTTTAGCATACGTTTGCACCTGCCGGGTCAGCTGAGCAGCGAATTTCTATTTAACCACCTGCTGTCATGGGAGACCTCTGGGCTACATGTTTTGAGCCCAGTACTGATCCTGAAAAGCGTTTCCAACCCCACTTACAAGTAAAACTAGCTAAAATGTGCCTGGCTGCTATTCACTGAAAAGCTCATTCTGTGTACATTTTTGGCATACGTTTGCTCCTACCGGGTCAGCTGAGCAGCGAATTTCTATTTAACCACCTGCTGTCATGGGAGACCTCAGGACTGCATGTTTTGAGCCCAGTACTGATCCTGGAAAGTGTTTCCAACCCCACTTACAAGTAAAACTAGCTAAAATGTGCCTGGCTGCTATTCACTGAAAAGCTCATTCTGTGTACATTTTTGGCATACGTTTGCACCTGCCGGGTCAGCTGAGCAGCGAATTTCTATTTAACCACCTGCTATCATGAGAGACCTCAGGGCTGCATGTTTTGAGCCCAGTACTGAGCCTGAAAAGCATTTCCAACCCCACTTACAAGTAAAACTAGCTAAAATGTGCCTGGCTTCTCTTCACTGAAAAGCTCATTCTGAGTACATTTTTAGCATACATTTGCACCTGCCGGGTCCGCTGAGCAGCGAATTTCTATTTAACCACCTGCTATCAAGAGAGACATCAGGGCTGCATGTTTTGAGCCCAGTACTGATCCTGAAAAGCGTTTCCAACCCCACTTACAAGTAAAACTAGCTAAAATGTTCCTGGCTGCTATTCACTGAAAAGCTCATTCTGTGTACATTTTTGGCATACGTTTGCTCCTACCGGGTCAGCTGAGCAGCGAATTTCTATTTAGCCACCTGCTGTCATGGGAGACCTCAGGGCTGCATGTTTTGAGCCCAGTACTGAGCCTGAAAAGCATTTCCAACCCCACTTACAAGTAAAACTAGCTAAAATGTGCCTGGCTGCTATTCACTGAAAAGCTCATTCTGTGTACATTTTTAGCATACGTTTGCACCTGCCGGGTCAGCTGAGCAGCGAATTTCTATTTAACCACCTGCTATCATGAGAGACCTCAGGGCTGCATGTTTTGAGCCCAGTACTGAGCCTGAAAAGCATTTCCAACCCCACTTACAAGTAAAACTAGCTAAAATGTGCCTGGCTTCTCTTCACTGAAAAGCTCATTCTGAGTACATTTTTAGCATACGTTTGCACCTGCCGGGTCAGCTGAGCAGCGAATTTCTATTTAACCACCTGCTATCATGAGAGACATCAGGGCTGCATGTTTTGAGCCCAGTACTGATCCTGAAAAGCGTTTCCAACCCCACTTACAAGTAAAACTAGCTAAAATGTGCCTGGCTGCTATTCACTGAAAAGCTCATTCTGTGTACATTTTTGGCATACGTTTGCTCCTACCGGGTCAGCTGAGCAGCGAATTTCTATTTAACCACCTGCTGTCATGGGAGACCTCAGGGCTGCATGTTTTGAGCCCAGTACTGATCCTGAAAAGCGTTTCCAACCCCACTTACAAGTAAAACTAGCTAAAATGTGCCTGGCTGCTATTCACTGAAAAGCTCATTCTGAGTACATTTTTAGCATACGTTTGCACCTGCCGGGTCAGCTGAGCAGCGAATTTCTATTTAACCACCTGCTATCATGAGAGACATCAGGGCTGCATGTTTTGAGCCCAGTACTGATCCTGAAAAGCGTTTCCAACCCCACTTACAAGTAAAACTAGCTAAAATGTGCCTGGCTGCTATTCACTGAAAAGCTCATTCTCTGTACATTTTTGGCATACGTTTGCTCCTACCGGATCAGCTGAGCAGCGAATTTCTATTTAACCACCTGCTGTCATGGGAGACCTCAGGGCTGCATGTTTTGAGCCCAGTACTGAGCCTGAAAAGCATTTCCAACCCCACTTACAAGTAAAACTAGCTAAAATGTGCCTGGCTGCTATTCACTGAAAAGCTCATTCTGTGTACATTTTTAGCATACGTTTGCACCTGCCGGGTCAGCTAAGCAGCGAATTTCTATTTAACCACCTGCTATCATGAGAGACATCAGGGCTGCATGTTTTGAGCCCAGTACTGATCCTGAAAAGCGTTTCCAACCCCACTTACAAGTAAAACTAGCTAAAATGTGCCTGGCTGCTATTCACTGAAAAGCTCATTCTGTGTACATTTTTGGCATACGTTTGCTCCTACCGGGTCAGCTGAGCAGCGAATTTCTATTTAACCACCTGCTGTCATGGGAGACCTCAGGGCTGCATGTTTTGAGCCCAGTACTGAGCCTGAAAAGCATTTCCAACCCCACTTACAAGTAAAACTAGCTAAAATGTGCCTGGCTTCTCTTCACTGAAAAGATCATTCTGAGTACATTTTTAGCATACGTTTGCACCTGCCGGGTCAGCTGAGCAGCGAATTTCTATTTAACCACCTGCTATCATGAGAGACCTCAGGGCTGCATGTTTTGAGCCCAGTACTGAGCCTGAAAAGCATTTCCAACCCCACTTACAAGTAAAACTAGCTAAAATGTGCCTGGCTGCTATTCACTGAAAAGCTCATTCTGTGTACATTTTTGGCATACGTTTGCTCCTACCGGGTCAGCTGAGCAGTGAATTTCTATTTAACCACCTGCTGTCATGGGAGACCTCAGGGCTGCATGTTTTGAGCCCAGTACTGATCCTGAAAAGCGTTTCCAACCCCACTTACAAGTAAAACTAGCTAAAATGTGCCTGGCTGCTATTCACTGAAAAGCTCATTCTGTGTACATTTTTGGCATACGTTTGCTCCTACCGGGTCAGCTGCGCAGCGAATTTCTATTTAACCACCTGCTTTCATGGGAGACCTCAGGGCTGCATGTTTTGAGCCCAGTACTGATCCTGAAAAGCGTTTCCAACCCCACTTACAAGTAAAACTAGCTAAAATGTGCTTGGCTTCTCTTCACTGAAAAGCTCATTCTGAGTACATTTTTAGAATACGTTTGCACCTGCCAGGTCAGCTGAGCAGCGAATTTCTATTTAACCACCTGCTATCATGAGAGACCTCAGGGCTGCATGTTTTGAGCCCAGTACTGAGCCTGAAAAGCATTTCCAACCCCACTTACAAGTAAAACTAGCTAAAATGTGCCTGGCTGCTATTCACTGAAAAGCTCATTCTGTGTACATTTTTGGCATACGTTTGCTCCTACCGGGTCAGCTGCGCAGCGAATTTCTATTTAACCACCTGCTTTCATGGGAGACCTCAGGGCTGCATGTTTTGAGCCCAGTACTGATCCTGAAAAGCGTTTCCAACCCCACTTACAAGTAAAACTAGCTAAAATGTGCTTGGCTTCTCTTCACTGAAAAGCTCATTCTGAGTACATTTTTAGAATACGTTTGCACCTGCCAGGTCAGCTGAGCAGCGAATTTCTATTTAACCACCTGCTATCATGAGAGACCTCAGGGCTGCATGTTTTGAGCCCAGTACTGAGCCTGAAAAGCATTTCCAACCCCACTTACAAGTAAAACTAGCTAAAATGTGCCTGGCTTCTCTTCACTGAAAAGCTCATTCTGAGTACATTTTTAGCATACGTTTGCACCTGCCGGGTCAGCTGAGCAGCGAATTTCTATTTAACCACCTGCTGTCATGGGAGACCTCTGGGCTACATGTTTTGAGCCCAGTACTGATCCTGAAAAGCGTTTCCAACCCCACTTACAAGTAAAACTAGCTAAAATGTGCCTGGCTGCTATTCACTGAAAAGCTCATTCTGTGTACATTTTTGGCATACGTTTGCTCCTACCGGGTCAGCTGAGCAGCGAATTTCTATTTAACCACCTGCTGTCATGGGAGACCTCAGGACTGCATGTTTTGAGCCCAATACTGATCCTGAAAAGTGTTTCCAACCCCACTTACAAGTAAAACTAGCTAAAATGTGCCTGGCTGCTATTCACTGAAAAGCTCATTCTGTGTACATTTTTGGCATACGTTTGCACCTGCCGGGTCAGCTGAGCAGCGAATTTCTATTTAACCACCTGCTATCATGAGAGACCTCAGGGCTGCATGTTTTGAGCCCAGTACTGAGCCTGAAAAGCATTTCCAACCCCACTTACAAGTAAAACTAGCTAAAATGTGCCTGGCTTCTCTTCACTGAAAAGCTCATTCTGAGTACATTTTTAGCATACATTTGCACCTGCCGGGTCCGCTGAGCAGCGAATTTCTATTTAACCACCTGCTATCAAGAGAGACATCAGGGCTGCATGTTTTGAGCCCAGTACTGATCCTGAAAAGCGTTTCCAACCCCACTTACAAGTAAAACTAGCTAAAATGTTCCTGGCTGCTATTCACTGAAAAGCTCATTCTGTGTACATTTTTGGCATACGTTTGCTCCTACCGGGTCAGCTGAGCAGCGAATTTCTATTTAGCCACCTGCTGTCATGGGAGACCTCAGGGCTGCATGTTTTGAGCCCAGTACTGAGCCTGAAAAGCATTTCCAACCCCACTTACAAGTAAAACTAGCTAAAATGTGCCTGGCTGCTATTCACTGAAAAGCTCATTCTGTGTACATTTTTAGCATACGTTTGCACCTGCCGGGTCAGCTGAGCAGCGAATTTCTATTTTACCACCTGCTATCATGAGAGACCTCAGGGCTGCATGTTTTGAGCCCAGTACTGAGCCTGAAAAGCATTTCCAACCCCACTTACAAGTAAAACTAGCTAAAATGTGCCTGGCTTCTCTTCACTGAAAAGCTCATTCTGAGTACATTTTTAGCATACGTTTGCACCTGCCGGGTCAGCTGAGCAGCGAATTTCTATTTAACCACCTGCTATCATGAGAGACATCAGGGCTGCATGTTTTGAGCCCAGTACTGATCCTGAAAAGCGTTTCCAACCCCACTTACAAGTAAAACTAGCTAAAATGTGCCTGGCTGCTATTCACTGAAAAGCTCATTCTGTGTACATTTTTGGCATACGTTTGCTCCTACCGGGTCAGCTGAGCAGCGAATTTCTATTTAACCACCTGCTGTCATGGGAGACCTCAGGGCTGCATGTTTTGAGCCCAGTACTGATCCTGAAAAGCGTTTCCAACCCCACTTACAAGTAAAACTAGCTAAAATGTGCCTGGCTGCTATTCACTGAAAAGCTCATTCTGAGTACATTTTTAGCATACGTTTGCACCTGCCGGGTCAGCTGAGCAGCAAATTTCTATTTAACCACCTGCTATCATGAGAGACATCAGGGCTGCATGTTTTGAGCCCAGTACTGATCCTGAAAAGCGTTTCCAACCCCACTTACAAGTAAAACTAGCTAAAATGTGCCTGGCTGCTATTCACTGAAAAGCTCATTCTCTGTACATTTTTGGCATACGTTTGCTCCTACCGGTTCAGCTGAGCAGCGAATTTCTATTTAACCACCTGCTGTCATGGGAGACCTCAGGGCTGCATGTTTTGAGCCCAGTACTGAGCCTGAAAAGCATTTCCAACCCCACTTACAAGTAAAACTAGCTAAAATGTGCCTGGCTGCTATTCACTGAAAAGCTCATTCTGTGTACATTTTTAGCATACGTTTGCACCTGCCGGGTCAGCTGAGCAGCGAATTTCTATTTAACCACCTGCTATCATGGGAGACCTCAGGGCTGCATGTTTTGAGCCCAGTACTGAGCCTGAAAAGCATTTCCAACCCCACTTACAAGTAAAACTAGCTAAAATGTGCCTGGCTGCTATTCACTGAAAAGCTCATTCTGTGTATATTTTTAGCATACGTTGCACCTGCCGGGTCAGCTGAGCAGCGAATTTCTATTTAACCACCTGCTATCATGAGAGACCTCAGGGCTGCATGTTTTGAGCCCAGTACTGAGCCTGAAAAGCATTTCCAACCCCACTTACAAGTAAAACTAGCTAAAATGTGCCTGGCTTCTCTTCACTGAAAAGATCATTCTGAGTACATTTTTAGCATACGTTTGCACCTGCCGGGTCAGCTGAGCAGCGAATTTCTATTTAACCACCTGCTATCATGAGAGACCTCAGGGCTACATGTTTTGAGCCCAGTACTGAGCCTGAAAAGCATTTCCAACCCCACTTACAAGTAAAACTAGCTAAAATGTGCCTGGCTTCTCTTCATTGAAAAGCTCATTCTGAGTACATTTTTAGCATACGTTTGCACCTGCTGGGTCAGCTGAGCAGTGAATTTCTATTTAACCACCTGCTATCATGAGAGACATCAGGGCTGCATGTTTTGAGCCCAGTACTGATCCTGAAAAGCATTTCCAACCCCACTTACAAGTAAAACTAGCTAAAATGTGCCTGGCTGCTATTCACTGAAAAGCTCATTCTCTGTACATTTTTGGCATACGTTTGCTCCTACCGGATCAGCTGAGCAGCGAATTTCTATTTAACCACCTGCTATCATGAGAGACATCAGGGCTGCATGTTTTGAGCCCAGTACTGATCCTGAAAAGCGTTTCCAACCCCACTTACAAGTAAAACTAGCTAAAATGTGCCTGGCTGCTATTCACTGAAAAGCTCATTCTGTGTACATTTTTGGCATACGTTTGCTCCTACCGGGTCAGCTGAGCAGCGAATTTCTATTTAACCACCTGCTGTCAAGGGAGACCTCAGGGCTGCATATTTTGAGCCCAGTACTGAGCCTGAAAAGCATTTCCAACCCCACTTACAAGTAAAACTAGCTAAAATGTGCCTGGCTTCTCTTCACTGAAAAGGTCATTCTGAGTACATTTTTAGCATACGTTTGCACCTGCCAGGTCAGCTGAGCAGCGAATTTCTATTTAACCACCTGCTATCATGAGAGACATCAGGGCTGCATGTTTTGAGCCCAGTACTGATCCTGAAAAGCGTTTCCAACCCCACTTACAAGTAAAACTAGCTAAAATGTGCCTGGCTGCTATTCGCTGAAAAGCTCATTCTGTGTACATTTTTAGCATACGTTTGCACCTGCCGGGTCAGCTGAGCAGCGAATTTCTATTTAACCACCTGCTATCATGGGAGACCTCAGGGCTGCATGTTTTGAGCCCAGTACTGAGCCTGAAAAGCATTTCCAACCCCACTTACAAGTAAAACTAGCTAAAATGTGCCTGGCTTCTCTTCACTGAAAAGCTCATTCTGAGTACATTTTTAGCATACGTTTGCACCTGCCGGGTCAGCTGAGCAGCGAATTTCTATTTAACCACCTGCTATCATGAGAGACATCAGGGCTGCATGTTTTGAGCCCAGTACTGATCCTGAAAAGCGTTTCCAACCCCACTTACAAGTAAAACTAGCTAAAATATGCCTGGCTGCTATTCACTGAAAAGCTCATTCTGTGTACATTTTTGGCATACGTTTACTCCTACCGGGTCAGCTGAGCAGCGAATTTCTATTTAACCACCTGCTGTCATGGGAGACCTCAGGGCTGCATGTTTTGAGCCCAGTACTGATCCTGAAAAGCGTTTCCAACCCCACTTACAAGTAAAACTAGCTAAAATGTGCCTGGCTGCTATTCACTGAAAAGCTCATTCTGTGTACATTTTTGGCATACGTTTGCTCCTACCGGGTCAGCTGAGCAGCGAATTTCTATTTAACCACCTGCTGTCATGGGAGACCTCAGGGCTGCATGTTTTGAGCCCAGTACTGAGCCTGAAAAGCATTTCCAACCCCACTTACAAGTAAAACTAGCTAAAATGTGCCTGGCTTCTCTTCACTGAAAAGCTCATTCTGAGTACATTTTTAGCATACGTTTGCACCTGCCGGGTCAGCTGAGCAGCGAATTTCTATTTAACCACCTGCTATCATGAGAGACATCAGGGCTGCATGTTTTGAGCCCACTACTGATCCTGAAAAGCGTTTCCAACCCCACTTACAAGTAAAACTAGCTAAAATGTGCCTGGCTGCTATTCACTGAAAAGCTCATTCTGTGTACATTTTTGGCATACGTTTACTCCTACCGGGTCAGCTGAGCAGCGAATTTCTATTTAACCACCTGCTGTCATGGGAGACCTCAGGGCTGCATGTTTTGAGCCCAGTACTGATCCTGAAAAGCGTTTCCAACCCCACTTACAAGTAAAACTAGCTAAAATGTGCCTGGCTGCTATTCACTGAAAAGCTCATTCTGTGTACATTTTTGGCATACGTTTGCTCCTACCGGGTCAGCTGAGCAGCGAATTTCTATTTAACCACCTGCTGTCATGGGAGACCTCAGGGCTGCATGTTTTGAGCCCAGTACTGATCCTGAAAAGCATTTCCAACCCCACTTACAAGTAAAACTAGCTAAAATGTGCCTGGCTTCTCTTCACTGAAAAGCTCATTCTGAGTACATTTTTAGCATACGTTTGCACCTGCCGGGTCAGCTGAGCAGCGAATTTCTATTTAACCACCTGCTATCATGAGAGACCTCAGGGCTGCATGTTTTGAGCCCAGTACTGAGCCTGAAAAGCATTTCCAACCCCACTTACAAGTAAAACTAGCTAAAATGTGCCTGGCTTCTCTTCACTGAAAAGCTCATTCTGAGTACATTTTTAGCATACTTTTGCACCTGCCGGGTCAGCTGAGCAGCGAATTTCTATTTAACCTCCTGCTATCATGAGAGACATCAGGGCTGCATGTTTTGAGCCCAGTACTGATCCTGAAAAGCGTTTCCAACCCTACTTACAAGTAAAACTAGCTAAAATGTGCCTGGCTGCTATTCACTGAAAAGCTCATTCTGTGTACATTTTTGGCATACGTTTGCTCCTACCGGGTCAGCTGAGCAGCGAATTTCTATTTAACCACCTGCTGTCATGGGAGACCTCAGGGCTGCATGTTTTGAGCCCAGTACTGATCCTGAAAAGCATTTCCAACCCCACTTACAAGTAAAACTAGCTAAAATGTGCCTGGCTTCTCTTCACTGAAAAGCTCATTCTGAGTACATTTTTAGCATACGTTTGCACCTGCCGGGTCAGCTGAGCAGCGAATTTCTATTTAACCACCTGCTATCATGAGAGACCTCAGGGCTGCATGTTTTGAGCCCAGTACTGAGCCTGAAAAGCATTACCAACCCCACTTACAAGTAAAACTAGCTAATATGTGCCTGGCTTCTCTTCACTGAAAAGCTCATTCTGAGTACATTTTTAGCATACTTTTGCACCTGCCGGGTCAGCTGAGCAGCGAATTTCTATTTAACCTCCTGCTATCATGAGAGACATCAGGGCTGCATGTTTTGAGCCCAGTACTGATCCTGAAAAGCGTTTCCAACCCCACTTACAAGTAAAACTAGCTAAAATGTGCCTGGCTTCTCTTCACTGAAAAGCTCATTCTGAGTACATTTTTAGCATACTTTTGCACCTGCCGGGTCAGCTGAGCAGCGAATTTCTATTTAACCTCCTGCTATCATGAGAGACATCAGGGCTGCATGTTTTGAGCCCAGTACTGATCCTGAAAAGCGTTTCCAACCCTACTTACAAGTAAAACTAGCTAAAATGTGCCTGGCTGCTATTCACTGAAAAGCTCATTCTGTGTACATTTTTGGCATACGTTTGCTCCTACCGGGTCAGCTGAGCAGCGAATTTCTATTTAACCACCTGCTGTCATGGGAGACCTCAGGGCTGCATGTTTTGAGCCCAGTACTGATCCTGAAAAGCATTTCCAACCCCACTTACAAGTAAAACTAGCTAAAATGTGCCTGGCTTCTCTTCACTGAAAAGCTCATTCTGAGTACATTTTTAGCATACGTTTGCACCTGCCGGGTCAGCTGAGCAGCGAATTTCTATTTAACCACCTGCTATCATGAGAGACCTCAGGGCTGCATGTTTTGAGCCCAGTACTGAGCCTGAAAAGCATTACCAACCCCACTTACAAGTAAAACTAGCTAATATGTGCCTGGCTTCTCTTCACTGAAAAGCTCATTCTGAGTACATTTTTAGCATACTTTTGCACCTGCCGGGTCAGCTGAGCAGCGAATTTCTATTTAACCTCCTGCTATCATGAGAGACATCAGGGCTGCATGTTTTGAGCCCAGTACTGATCCTGAAAAGCGTTTCCAACCCTACTTACAAGTAAAACTAGCTAAAATGTGCCTGGCTGCTATTCACTGAAAAGCTCATTCTGTGTACATTTTTGGCATACGTTTGCTCCTACCAGGTCAGCTGAGCAGCGAATTTCTATTTAACCACCTGCCGTCATGGGAGACCTCAGGGCTGCATGTTTTGAGCCCAGTACTGAGCCTGAAAAGCATTTCCAACCCCACTTACAAGTAAAACTAGCTAAAATGTGCCTGGCTGCTATTCACTGAAAAGCTCATTCTGTGTACATTTTTAGCATACGTTTGCACCTGCCGGGTCAGCTGAGCAGCGAATTTCTATTTAACCACCTGCTATCATGAGAGACATCAGGGCTGCATGTTTTGAGCCCAGTACTGATCCTGAAAAGCGTTTCCAACCCCACTTACAAGTAAAACTAGCTAAAATGTGCCTGGCTGCTATTCACTGAAAAGCTCATTCTGTGTACATTTTTGGCATACGTTTGCTCCTACCGGGTCAGCTGAGCAGAGAATTTCTATTTAACCACCTGCTGTCATGGGAGACCTCAGGGCTGCATGTTTTGAGCCCAGTACTGAGCCTGAAAAGCATTTCCAACCCCACTTACAAGTAAAACTAGCTAAAATGTGCCTGGCTGCTATTCACTGAAAAGCTCATTCTGTGTACATTTTTGGCATACGTTTGCTCCTACCGGGTCAGCTGAGCAGCGAATTTCTATTTAACCACCTGCTGTCATGGGAGACCTCAGGGCTGCATGTTTTGAGCCCAGTACTGATCCTGAAAAGCGTTTCCAACCCCACTTACAAGTAAAACTAGCTAAAATGTGCCTGGCTGCTATTCACTGAAAAGCTCATTCTGTGTACATTTTTGGCATACGTTTGCTCCTACCGGGTCAGCTGCACAGCGAATTTCTATTTAACCACCTGCTGTCATGGGAGACCTCTGGGCTGCATGTTTTGAGCCCAGTACTGATCCTGAAAAGCGTTTCCAACCCCACTTACAAGTAAAACTAGCTAAAATGTGCCTGGCTGCTATTCACTGAAAAGCTCATTCTGTGTACATTTTTGGCATACGTTTGCTCCTACCGGGTCAGCTGAGCAGCGAATTTCTATTTAACCACCTGCTGTCATGGGAGACCTCAGGACTGCATGTTTTGAGCCCAGTACTGATCCTGAAAAGTGTTTCCAACCCCACTTACAAGTAAAACTAGCTAAAATGTGCCTGGCTGCTATTCACTGAAAAGCTCATTCTGTGTACATTTTTGGCATACGTTTGCTCCTACCGGGTCAGCTGAGCAGCGAATTTCTATTTAACCACCTGCTGTCATGGGAAACCTCAGGGCTGCATGTTTTGAGCCCTGTACTGAGCCTGAAAAGCATTTCCAACCCCACTTACAAGTAAAACTAGCTAAAATGTGCCTGGCTTCTCTTCACTGAAAAGCTCATTCTGAGTACATTTTTAGCATACGTTTGCTCCTACCGGGTCAGCTGAGCAGCAAATTTCTATTTAACCACCTGCTTTCATGAGAGACCTCAGGGCTGCATGTTTTGAGCCCAGTACTGAGCCTGAAAAGCATTTCCAACCCCACTTACAAGTAAAACTAGCTAAAATGTGCCTGGCTTCTCTTCACTGAAAAGCTCATTCTGAGTACATTTTTAGCATACGTTTGCACCTGCCGGGTCAGCTGAGCAGCGAATTTCTATTTAACCACCTGCTATCATGAGAGACCTCAGGGCTGCATGTTTTGAGCCCAGTACTGAGCCTGAAAAGCATTTCCAACCCCACTTACAAGTAAAACTAGCTAAAATGTGCCTGGCTTCTCTTCACTGAAAAGCTCATTCTGAGTACATTTTTAGCATACATTTGCACCTGCCGGGTCCGCTGAGCAGCGAATTTCTATTTAACCACCTGCTATCATGAGAGACCTCAGGGCTGCATGTTTTGAGCCCAGTACTGAGCCTGAAAAGCATTTCCAACCCCACTTACAAGTAAAACTAGCTAAAATGTGCCTGGCTTCTCTTCACTGAAAAGCTCATTCTGAGTACATTTTTAGCATACGTTTGCACCTGCCGGGTCAGCTGAGCAGCGAATTTCTATTTAACCACCTGCTATCATGAGAGACCTCAGGGCTGCATGTTTTGAGCCCAGTACTGAGCCTGAGAAGCATTTCCAACCCCACTTACAAGTAAAACTAGCTAAAATGTGCCTGGCTTCTCTTCACTGAAAAGCTCATTCTGAGTACATTTTTAGCATACGTTTGCACCTGCCGGGTCAGCTGAGCAGCGAATTTCTATTTAACCACCTGCTATCATGAGATACATCAGGGCTGCATGTTTTGAGCCCAGTGCTGATCCTGAAAAGCGTTTCCAACCCCACTTACAAGTAAAACTAGCTAAAATGTGCCTGGCTTCTCTTCACTGAAAAGCTCATTCTGAGTACATTTTTAGCATACGTTTGCACCTGCCGGGTCAGCTGAGCAGCGAATTTCCATTTAACCACCTGCTATCATGAGAGACCTCAGGGCTGCATGTTTTGAGCCCTCTACTGAGCCTGAAAAGCATTTCCAAAGCATACGTTTGCACCTGCCGGGTCAGCTGAGCAGCGAATTTCTATTTAACCACCTGCTATCATGAGAGACCTCAGGGCTGCATGTTTTGAGCCCAGTACTGATCCTGAAAAGCATTTCCAACCCCACTTACAAGTAAAACTAGCTAAAATGTGCCTGGCTTCTCTTCACTGAAAAGCTCATTCTGAGTACATTTTTAGCATACGTTTGCACCTGCCGGGTCAGCTGAGCAGCGAATTTCTATTTAACCACCTGCTGTCATGGGAGACCTCTGGGCTGCATGTTTTGAGCCCAGTACTGATCCTGAAATGCGTTTCCAACCCCATTTACAAGTAAAACTAGCTAAAATGTGCCTGGCTGCTATTCACTGAAAAGCTCATTCTGTGTACATTTTTGGCATACGTTTGCTCCTACCGGGTCAGCTGAGCAGCAAATTTCTATTTAACCACCTGCTTTCATGAGAGACCTCAGGGCTGCATGTTTTGAGCCCAGTACTGAGCCTGAAAAGCATTTCCAACCCCACTTACAAGTAAAACTAGCTAAAATGTGCCTGGCTTCTCTTCACTGAAAAGCTCATTCTGAGTACATTTTTAGCATACGTTTGCACCTGCCGGGTCAGCTGAGCAGCGAATTTCTATTTAACCACCTGCTATCATGAGAGACCTCAGGGCTGCATGTTTTGAGCCCAGTACTGAGCCTGAAAAGCATTTCCAACCCCACTTACAAGTAAAACTAGCTAAAATGTGCCTGGCTTCTCTTCACTGAAAAGCTCATTCTGAGTACATTTTTAGCATACATTTGCACCTGCCGGGTCCGCTGAGCAGCGAATTTCTATTTAACCACCTGCTATCATGAGAGACCTCAGGGCTGCATGTTTTGAGCCCAGTACTGAGCCTGAAAAGCATTTCCAACCCCACTTACAAGTAAAACTAGCTAAAATGTGCCTGGCTTCTCTTCACTGAAAAGCTCATTCTGAGTACATTTTTAGCATACGTTTGCACCTGCCGGGTCAGCTGAGCAGCGAATTTCTATTTAACCACCTGCTATCATGAGATACATCAGGGCTGCATGTTTTGAGCCCAGTGCTGATCCTGAAAAGCGTTTCCAACCCCACTTACAAGTAAAACTAGCTAAAATGTGCCTGGCTGCTATTCACTGAAAAGCTCATTCTGTGTACATTTTTGGCATACGTTTGCTCCTACCGGGTCAGCTGAGCAGCGAATTTCTATTTAACCACCTGCTGTCATGGGAGACCTCAGGGCTGCATGTTTTGAGCCCAGTACTGAGCCTGAAAAGCGTTTCCAACCCCACTTACAAGTAAAACTAGCTAAAATGTGCCTGGCTGCTATTCACTGAAAAGCTCATTCTGTGTACATTTTTGGCATACGTTTGCTCCTACCGGGTCAGCTGAGCAGCGAATTTCTATTTAACCACCTGCTTTCATGAGAGACCTTAGGGCTGCATGTTTTGAGCCCAGTACTGAGCCTGAAAAGCATTTCCAACCCCACTTACAAGTAAAACTAGCTAAAATGTGCCTGGCTTCTCTTCACTGAAAAGCTCATTCTGAGTACATTTTTAGCATACATTTGCACCTGCCGGGTCCGCTGAGCAGCGAATTTCTATTTAACCACCTGCTATCATGAGAGACCTCAGGGCTGCATGTTTTGAGCCCAGTACTGAGCCTGAAATGCATTTCCAACCCCACTTACAAGTAAAACTAGCTAAAATGTGCCTGGCTTCTCTTCACTGAAAAGCTCATTCTGAGTACATTTTTAGCATACGTTTGCACCTGCCGGGTCAGCTGAGCAGCGAATTTCTATTTAACCACCTGCTATCCTGAGAGACCTCAGGGCTGCATGTTTTGAGCCCAGTACTGAGCCTGAGAAGCATTTCCAACCCCACTTACAAGTAAAACTAGCTAAAATGTGCCTGGCTTCTCTTCACTGAAAAGCTCATTCTGAGTACATTTTTAGCATACGTTTGCACCTGCCGGGTCAGCTGAGCAGCTAATTTCTATTTAACCACCTGCTATCATGAGATACATCAGGGCTGCATGTTTTGAGCCCAGTGCTGATCCTGAAAAGCGTTTCCAACCCCACTTACAAGTAAAACTAGCTAAAATGTGCCTGGCTTCTCTTCACTGAAAAGCTCATTCTGAGTACATTTTTAGCATACGTTTGCACCTGCCGGGTCAGCTGAGCAGCGAATTTCCATTTAACCACCTGCTATCATGAGAGACCTCAGGGCTGCATGTTTTGAGCCCAGTAGTGAGCTTGTAAAGCATTTCCAAAGCATACGTTTGCACCTGCCGGGTCAGCTGAGCAGCGAATTTCTATTTAACCACCTGCTATCATGAGAGACCTCAGGGCTGCATGTTTTGAGCCCAGTACTGATCCTGAAAAGCATTTCCAACCCCACTTACAAGTAAAACTAGCTAAAATGTGCCTGGCTTCTCTTCACTGAAAAGCTCATTCTGAGTACATTTTTAGCATACGTTTGCACCTGCCGGGTCAGCTGAGCAGCGAATTTCTATTTAACCACCTGCTGTCATGGGAGACCTCTGGGCTGCATGTTTTGAGCCCAGTACTGATCCTGAAATGCGTTTCCAACCCCACTTACAAGTAAAACTAGCTAAAATGTGCCTGGCTGCTATTCACTGAAAAGCTCATTCTGTGTACATTTTTGGCATACGTTTGCTCCTACCGGGTCAGCTGAGCAGCACATTTCTATTTAACCACCTGCTTTCATGAGAGACCTCAGGGCTGCATGTTTTGAGCCCAGTACTGAGCCTGAAAAGCATTTCCAACCCCACTTACAAGTAAAACTAGCTAAAATGTGCCTGGCTTCTCTTCACTGAAAAGCTCATTCTGAGTACATTTTTAGCATACGTTTGCACCTGCCGGGTCAGCTGAGCAGCGAATTTCTATTTAACCACCTGCTATCATGAGAGACCTCAGGGCTGCATGTTTTGAGCCCAGTACTGAGCCTGAAAAGCATTTCCAACCCCACTTACAAGTAAAACTAGCTAAAATGTGCCTGGCTTCTCTTCACTGAAAAGCTCATTCTGAGTACATTTTTAGCATACATTTGCACCTGCCGGGTCCGCTGAGCAGCGAATTTCTATTTAACCACCTGCTATCATGAGAGACCTCAGGGCTGCATGTTTTGAGCCCAGTACTGAGCCTGAAAAGCATTTCCAACCCCACTTACAAGTAAAACTAGCTAAAATGTGCCTGGCTTCTCTTCACTGAAAAGCTCATTCTGAGTACATTTTTAGCATACGTTTGCACCTGCCGGGTCAGCTGAGCAGCGAATTTCTATTTAACCACCTGCTATCATGAGATACATCAGGGCTGCATGTTTTGAGCCCAGTGCTGATCCTGAAAAGCGTTTCCAACCCCACTTACAAGTAAAACTAGCTAAAATGTGCCTGGCTGCTATTCACTGAAAAGCTCATTCTGTGTACATTTTTGGCATACGTTTGCTCCTACCGGGTCAGCTGAGCAGCGAATTTCTATTTAACCACCTGCTGTCATGGGAGACCTCAGGGCTGCATGTTTTGAGCCCAGTACTGAGCCTGAAAAGCGTTTCCAACCCCACTTACAAGTAAAACTAGCTAAAATGTGCCTGGCTGCTATTCACTGAAAAGCTCATTCTGAGTACATTTTTAGCATACATTTGCACCTGCCGGGTCCGCTGAGCAGCGAATTTCTATTTAACCACCTGCTATCATGAGAGACCTCAGGGCTGCATGTTTTGAGCCCAGTACTGATCCTGAAAAGCATTTCCAACCCCACTTACAAGTAAAACTAGCTAAAATGTGCCTGGCTTCTCTTCACTGAAAAGCTCATTCTGAGTACATTTTTAGCATACGTTTGCACCTGCCGGGTCAGCTGAGCAGCGAATTTCTATTTAACCACCTGCTGTCATGGGAGACCTCTGGGCTGCATGTTTTGAGCCCAGTACTGATCCTGAAATGCGTTTCCAACCCCACTTACAAGTAAAACTAGCTAAAATGTGCCTGGCTGCTATTCACTGAAAAGCTCATTCTGTGTACATTTTTGGCATACGTTTGCTCCTACCGGGTCAGCTGAGCAGCAAATTTCTATTTAACCACCTGCTTTCATGAGAGACCTCAGGGCTGCATGTTTTGAGCCCAGTACTGAGCCTGAAAAGCATTTCCAACCCCACTTACAAGTAAAACTAGCTAAAATGTGCCTGGCTTCTCTTCACTGAAAAGCTCATTCTGAGTACATTTTTAGCATACGTTTGCACCTGCCGGGTCAGCTGAGCAGCGAATTTCTATTTAACCACCTGCTATCATGAGAGACCTCAGGGCTGCATGTTTTGAGCCCAGTACTGAGCCTGAAAAGCATTTCCAACCCCACTTACAAGTAAAACTAGCTAAAATGTGCCTGGCTTCTCTTCACTGAAAAGCTCATTCTGAGTACATTTTTAGCATACATTTGCACCTGCCGGGTCCGCTGAGCAGCGAATTTCTATTTAACCACCTGCTATCATGAGAGACCTCAGGGCTGCATGTTTTGAGCCCAGTACTGAGCCTGAAAAGCATTTCCAACCCCACTTACAAGTAAAACTAGCTAAAATGTGCCTGGCTTCTCTTCACTGAAAAGCTCATTCTGAGTACATTTTTAGCATACGTTTGCACCTGCCGGGTCAGCTGAGCAGCGAATTTCTATTTAACCACCTGCTATCATGAGATACATCAGGGCTGCATGTTTTGAGCCCAGTGCTGATCCTGAAAAGCGTTTCCAACCCCACTTACAAGTAAAACTAGCTAAAATGTGCCTGGCTGCTATTCACTGAAAAGCTCATTCTGTGTACATTTTTGGCATACGTTTGCTCCTACCGGGTCAGCTGAGCAGCGAATTTCTATTTAACCACCTGCTGTCATGGGAGACCTCAGGGCTGCATGTTTTGAGCCCAGTACTGAGCCTGAAAAGCGTTTCCAACCCCACTTACAAGTAAAACTAGCTAAAATGTGCCTGGCTGCTATTCACTGAAAAGCTCATTCTGTGTACATTTTTGGCATACGTTTGCTCCTACCGGGTCAGCTGAGCAGCGAATTTCTATTTAACCACCTGCTTTCATGAGAGAGCTTAGGGCTGCATGTTTTGAGCCCAGTACTGAGCCTGAAAAGCATTTCCAACCCCACTTACAAGTAAAACTAGCTAAAATGTGCCTGGCTTCTCTTCACTGAAAAGCTAATTCTGAGTACATTTTTAGCATACGTTTGCACCTGCTGGGTCAGCTGAGCAGCGAATTTCTATTTAACCACCTGCTATCATGAGAGACCTCAGGGCTGCATGTTTTGAGCCCAGTACTTAGCCTGAAAAGCATTTCCAACCCCACTTACAAGTAAAACTAGCTAAAATGTGCCTGGCTTCTCTTCACTGAAAAGCTCATTCTGAGTACATTTTTAGCATACATTTGCACCTGCCGGGTCCGCTGAGCAGCGAATTTCTATTTAACCACCTGCTATCAAGAGAGACATCAGGGCTGCATGTTTTGAGCCCAGTACTGATCCTGAAAAGCGTTTCCAACCCCACTTACAAGTAAAACTAGCTAAAATGTGCCTGGCTGCTATTCACTGAAAAGCTCATTCTGTGTACATTTTTGGCATACGTTTGCTCCTACCGGGTCAGCTGAGCAGCGAATTTCTATTTAACCACCTGCTGTCATGGGAGACCTCAGGGCTGCATGTTTTGAGCCCAGTACTGAGCCTGAAAAGCATTTCCAACCCCACTTACAAGTAAAACTAGCTAAAATGTGCCTGGCTGCTATTCACTGAAAAGCTCATTCTGTGTACATTTTTAGCATACGTTTGCACCTGCCGGGTCAGCTGAGCAGCGAATTTCTATTTAACCGCCTGCTATCATGAGAGACCTCAGGGCTGCATGTTTTGAGCCCAGTACTGAGCCTGAAAAGCATTTCCAACCCCACTTACAAGTAAAACTAGCTAAAATGTGCCTGGCTTCTCTTCACTGAAAAGCTCATTCTGAGTACATTTTTAGCATACGTTTGCACCTGCCGGGTCAGCTGAGCAGCGAATTTCTATTTAACCACCTGCTATCATGAGAGACATCAGGGCTGCATGTTTTGAGCCCAGTACTGATCCTGAAAAGCGTTTCCAACCCCACTTACAAGTAAAACTAGCTAAAATGTGCCTGGCTGCTATTCACTGAAAAGCTCATTCTGTGTACATTTTTGGCATACGTTTGCTCCTACCGGGTCAGCTGAGCAGCGAATTTCTATTTAACCACCTGCTGTCATGGGAGACCTCAGGGCTGCATGTTTTGAGCCCAGTACTGATCCTGAAAAGCGTTTCCAACCCCACTTACAAGTAAAACTAGCTAAAATGTGCCTGGCTGCTATTCACTGAAAAGCTCATTCTGAGTACATTTTTAGCATACGTTTGCACCTGCCGGGTCAGCTGAGCAGCGAATTTCTATTTAACCACCTGCTATCATGAGAGACATCAGGGCTGCATGTTTTGAGCCCAGTACTGATCCTGAAAAGCGTTTCCAACCCCACTTACAAGTAAAACTAGCTAAAATGTGCCTGGCTGCTATTCACTGAAAAGCTCATTCTCTGTACATTTTTGGCATACGTTTGCTCCTACCGGATCAGCTGAGCAGCGAATTTCTATTTAACCACCTGCTGTCATGGGAGACCTCAGGGCTGCATGTTTTGAGCCCAGTACTGAGCCTGAAAAGCATTTCCAACCCCACTTACAAGTAAAACTAGCTAAAATGTGCCTGGCTGCTATTCACTGAAAAGCTCATTCTGTGTACATTTTTAGCATACGTTTGCACCTGCCGGGTCAGCTGAGCAGCGAATTTCTATTTAACCACCTGCTATCATGAGAGACATCAGGGCTGCATGTTTTGAGCCCAGTACTGATCCTGAAAAGCGTTTCCAACCCCACTTACAAGTAAAACTAGCTAAAATGTGCCTGGCTGCTATTCACTGAAAAGCTCATTCTGTGTACATTTTTGGCATACGTTTGCTCCTACCGGGTCAGCTGAGCAGCGAATTTCTATTTAACCACCTGCTGTCATGGGAGACCTCAGGGCTGCATGTTTTGAGCCCAGTACTGAGCCTGAAAAGCATTTCCAACCCCACTTACAAGTAAAACTAGCTAAAATGTGCCTGGCTTCTCTTCACTGAAAAGATCATTCTGAGTACATTTTTAGCATACGTTTGCACCTGCCGGGTCAGCTGAGCAGCGAATTTCTATTTAACCACCTGCTATCATGAGAGACCTCAGGGCTGCATGTTTTGAGCCCAGTACTGAGCCTGAAAAGCATTTCCAACCCCACTTACAAGTAAAACTAGCTAAAATGTGCCTGGCTGCTATTCACTGAAAAGCTCATTCTGTGTACATTTTTGGCATACGTTTGCTCCTACCGGGTCAGCTGAGCAGCGAATTTCTATTTAACCACCTGCTGTCATGGGAGACCTCAGGGCTGCATGTTTTGAGCCCAGTACTGATCCTGAAAAGCGTTTCCAACCCCACTTACAAGTAAAACTAGCTAAAATGTGCCTGGCTGCTATTCACTGAAAAGCTCATTCTGTGTACATTTTTGGCATACGTTTGCTCCTACCGGGTCAGCTGCGCAGCGAATTTCTATTTAACCACCTGCTTTCATGGGAGACCTCAGGGCTGCATGTTTTGAGCCCAGTACTGATCCTGAAAAGCGTTTCCAACCCCACTTACAAGTAAAACTAGCTAAAATGTGCTTGGCTTCTCTTCACTGAAAAGCTCATTCTGAGTACATTTTTAGAATACGTTTGCACCTGCCAGGTCAGCTGAGCAGCGAATTTCTATTTAACCACCTGCTATCATGAGAGACCTCAGGGCTGCATGTTTTGAGCCCAGTACTGAGCCTGAAAAGCATTTCCAACCCCACTTACAAGTAAAACTAGCTAAAATGTGCCTGGCTTCTCTTCACTGAAAAGCTCATTCTGAGTACATTTTTAGCATACGTTTGCACCTGCCGGGTCAGCTGAGCAGCGAATTTCTATTTAACCACCTGCTGTCATGGGAGACCTCTGGGCTGCATGTTTTGAGCCCAGTACTGATCCTGAAAAGCGTTTCCAACCCCACTTACAAGTAAAACTAGCTAAAATGTGCCTGGCTGCTATTCACTGAAAAGCTCATTCTGTGTACATTTTTGGCATACGTTTGCTCCTACCGGGTCAGCTGAGCAGCGAATTTCTATTTAACCACCTGCTGTCATGGGAGACCTCAGGACTGCATGTTTTGAGCCCAGTACTGATCCTGAAAAGTGTTTCCAACCCCACTTACAAGTAAAACTAGCTAAAATGTGCCTGGCTGCTATTCACTGAAAAGCTCATTCTGAGTACATTTTTAGCATACGTTTGCACCTGCCGGGTCAGCTGAGCAGCGAATTTCTATTTAACCACCTGCTATCATGAGAGACCTCAGGGCTGCATGTTTTGAGCCCAGTACTGAGCCTGAAAAGCATTTCCAACCCCACTTACAAGTAAAACTAGCTAAAATGTGCCTGGCTGCTATTCACTGAAAAGCTCATTCTGTGTACATTTTTGGCATACGTTTGCTCCTACCGGGTCAGCTGAGCAGCGAATTTCTATTTAACCACCTGCTGTCATGGGAGACCTCAGGGCTGCATGTTTTGAGCCCAGTACTGATCCTGAAAAGCGTTTCCAACCCCACTTACAAGTAAAACTAGCTAAAATGTGCCTGGCTGCTATTCACTGAAAAGCTCATTCTGTGTACATTTTTGGCATACGTTTGCTCCTACCGGGTCAGCTGCGCAGCGAATTTCTATTTAACCACCTGCTTTCATGGGAGAATTCAGGGCTGCATGTTTTGAGCCCAGTACTGATCCTGAAAAGCGTTTCCAACCCCACTTACAAGTAAAACTAGCTAAAATGTGCTTGGCTTCTCTTCACTGAAAAGCTCATTCTGAGTACATTTTTAGAATACGTTTGCACCTGCCAGGTCAGCTGAGCAGCGAATTTCTATTTAACCACCTGCTATCATGAGAGACCTCAGGGCTGCATGTTTTGAGCCCAGTACTGAGCCTGAAAAGCATTTCCAACCCCACTTACAAGTAAAACTAGCTAAAATGTGCCTGGCTTCTCTTCACTGAAAAGCTCATTCTGAGTACATTTTTAGCATACGTTTGCACCTGCCGGGTCAGCTGAGCAGCGAATTTCTATTTAACCACCTGCTGTCATGGGAGACCTCTGGGCTGCATGTTTTGAGCCCAGTACTGATCCTGAAAAGCGTTTCCAACCCCACTTACAAGTAAAACTAGCTAAAATGTGCCTGGCTGCTATTCACTGAAAAGCTCATTCTGTGTACATTTTTGGCATACGTTTGCTCCTACCGGGTCAGCTGAGCAGCGAATTTCTATTTAACCACCTGCTGTCATGGGAGACCTCAGGACTGCATGTTTTGAGCCCAGTACTGATCCTGAAAAGTGTTTCCAACCCCACTTACAAGTAAAACTAGCTAAAATGTGCCTGGCTTCTCTTCACTGAAAAGCTCATTCTGTGTACATTTTTGGCATACGTTTGCTCCTACCGGGTCAGCTGAGCAGCGAATTTCTATTTAACCACCTGCTATCATGAGAGACCTCAGGGCTGCATGTTTTGAGCCCTGTACTGAGCCTGAAAAGCATTTCCAACCCCACTTACAAGTAAAACTAGCTAAAATGTGCCTGGCTTCTCTTCACTGAAAAGCTCATTCTGAGTACATTTTTAGAATACGTTTGCACCTGCCAGGTCAGCTGAGCAGCGAATTTCTATTTAACCACCTGCTATCATGAGAGACCTCAGGGCTGCATGTTTTGAGCCCAGTACTGAGCCTGAAAAGCGTTTCCAACCCCACTTACAAGTAAAACTAGCTAAAATGTGCCTGGCTGCTATTCACTGAAAAGCTCATTTTGTGTACATTTTTGGCATACGTTTGCTCCTACCGGGTCAGCTGAGCAGCGAATTTCTATTTAACCACCTGCTGTCATGGGAGACCTCAGGACTGCATGTTTTGAGCCCAGTACTGATCCTGAAAAGTGTTTCCAACCCCACTTACAAGTAAAACTAGCTAAAATGTGCCTGGCTTCTCTTCACTGAAAAGCTCATTCTGTGTACATTTTTGGCATACGTTTGCTCCTACCGGGTCAGCTGAGCAGCGAATTTCTATTTAACCACCTGCTATCATGAGAGACCTCAGGGCTGCATGTTTTGAGCCCTGTACTGAGCCTGAAAAGCATTTCCAACCCCACTTACAAGTAAAACTAGCTAAAATGTGCCTGGCTTCTCTTCACTGAAAAGATCATTCTGAGTACATTTTTGGCATACGTTTGCTCCTACCGGGTCAGCTGAGCAGCGAATTTCTATTTAACCACCTGCTGTCATGGGAGACCTCAGGGCTGCATGTTTTGAGCCCAGTACTGATCCTGAAAAGCGTTTCCAACCCCACTTACAAGTAAAACTAGCTAAAATGTGCCTGGCTGCTATTCACTGAAAAGCTCATTCTGTGTACATTTTTGGCATACGTTTGCTCCTACCGGGTCAGCTGCGCAGCGAATTTCTATTTAACCACCTGCTTTCATGGGAGACCTCAGGGCTGCATGTTTTGAGCCCAGTACTGATCCTGAAAAGCGTTTCCAACCCCACTTACAAGTAAAACTAGCTAAAATGTGCTTGGCTTCTCTTCACTGAAAAGCTCATTCTGAGTACATTTTTAGAATACGTTTGCACCTGCCAGGTCAGCTGAGCAGCGAATTTCTATTTAACCACCTGCTATCATGAGAGACCTCAGGGCTGCATGTTTTGAGCCCAGTACTGAGCCTGAAAAGCATTTCCAACCCCACTTACAAGTAAAACTAGCTAAAATGTGCCTGGCTGCTATTCACTGAAAAGCTCATTCTGTGTACATTTTTGGCATACGTTTGCTCCTACCGGGTCAGCTGAGCAGCGAATTTCTATTTAACCACCTGCTGTCATGGGAGACCTCAGGACTGCATGTTTTGAGCCCAGTACTGATCCTGAAAAGTGTTTCCAACCCCACTTACAAGTAAAACTAGCTAAAATGTGCCTGGCTGCTATTCACTGAAAAGCTCATTCTGAGTACATTTTTAGCATACGTTTGCTCCTGCCGGGTCAGCTGAGCAGCGAATTTCTATTTAACCACCTGCTATCATGAGAGACCTCAGGGCTGCATGTTTTGAGCCCAGTACTGAGCCTGAAAAGCATTTCCAACCCCACTTACAAGTAAAACTAGCTAAAATGTGCCTGGCTTCTCTTCACTGAAAAGCTCATTCTGTGTACATTTTTGGCATACGTTTGCTCCTACCGGGTCAGCTGAGCAGCAAATTTCTATTTAACCACCTGCTATCATGAGAGACCTCAGGGCTGCATGTTTTGAGCCCTGTACTGAGCCTGAAAAGCATTTCCAACCCCACTTACAAGTAAAACTAGCTAAAATGTGCCTGGCTTCTCTTCACTGAAAAGATCATTCTGAGTACATTTTTGGCATACGTTTGCTCCTACCGGGTCAGCTGAGCAGCGAATTTCTATTTAACCACCTGCTGTCATGGGAGACCTCAGGGCTGCATGTTTTGAGCCCAGTACTGATCCTGAAAAGCGTTTCCAACCCCACTTACAAGTAAAACTAGCTAAAATGTGCCTGGCTGCTATTCACTGAAAAGCTCATTTTGTGTACATTTTTGGCATACGTTTGCTCCTACCGGGTCAGCTGCGCAGCGAATTTCTATTTAACCACCTGCTTTCATGGGAGACCTCAGGGCTGCATGTTTTGAGCCCAGTACTGATCCTGAAAAGCGTTTCCAACCCCACTTACAAGTAAAACTAGCTAAAATGTGCTTGGCTTCTCTTCACTGAAAAGCTCATTCTGAGTACATTTTTAGAATACGTTTGCACCTGCCAGGTCAGCTGAGCAGCGAATTTCTATTTAACCACCTGCTATCATGAGAGACCTCAGGGCTGCATGTTTTGAGCCCAGTACTGAGCCTGAAAAGCATTTCCAACCCCACTTACAAGTAAAACTAGCTAAAATGTGCCTGGCTTCTCTTCACTGAAAAGCTCATTCTGAGTACATTTTTAGCATACGTTTGCACCTGCCGGGTCAGCTGAGCAGCGAATTTCTATTTAACCACCTGCTGTCATGGGAGACCTCTGGGCTGCATGTTTTGAGCCCAGTACTGAACCTGAAAAGCGTTTCCAACCCCACTTACAAGTAAAACTAGCTAAAATGTGCCTGGCTGCTATTCACTGAAAAGCTCATTCTGTGTACATTTTTGGCATACGTTTGCTCCTACCGGGTCAGCTGAGCAGCGAATTTCTATTTAACCACCTGCTGTCATGGGAGACCTCAGGACTGCATGTTTTGAGCCCAGTACTGATCCTGAAAAGTGTTTCCAACCCCACTTACAAGTAAAACTAGCTAAAATGTGCCTGGCTGCTGTTCACTGAAAAGCTCATTCTGTGTACATTTTTGGCATACGTTTGCTCCTACCGGGTCAGCTGAGCAGCAAATTTCTATTTAACCACCTGCTTTCATGAGAGACCTCAGGGCTAAAATGTGCCTGGCTTCTCTTCACTGAAAAGCTCATTCTGAGTACATTTTTAGCATACGTTTGCACCTGCCGGGTCAGCTGAGCAGCGAATTTCCATTTAACCACCTGCTATCATGAGAGACCTCAGGGCTGCATGTTTTGAGCCCAGTACTGAGCCTGAAAAGCATTTCCAAAGGATACGTTTGCACCTGCCGGGTCAGCTGAGCAGCGAATTTCTATTTAACCACCTGCTATCATGAGAGCCCTCAGGGCTGCATGTTTTGAGCCCAGTACTGATCCTGAAAAGCATTTCCAACCCCACTTACAAGTAAAACTAGCTAAAATGTGCTTGGCTTCTCTTCACTGAAAAGCTCATTCTGAGTACATTTTTAGAATACGTTTGCACCTGCCAGGTCAGCTGAGCAGCGAATTTCTATTTAACCACCTGCTATCATGAGAGACCTCAGGGCTGCATGTTTTGAGCCCAGTACTGAGCCTGAAAAGCATTTCCAACCCCACTTACAAGTAAAACTAGCTAAAATGTGCCTGGCTTCTCTTCACTGAAAAGCTCATTCTGAGTACATTTTTAGCATACGTTTGCACCTGCCGGGTCAGCTGAGCAGCGAATTTCTATTTAACCACCTGCTGTCATGGGAGACCTCTGGGCTGCATGTTTTGAGCCCAGTACTGAACCTGAAAAGCGTTTCCAACCCCACTTACAAGTAAAACTAGCTAAAATGTGCCTGGCTGCTATTCACCGAAAAGCTCATTCTGTGTACATTTTTGGCATACGTTTGCTCCTACCGGGTCAGCTGAGCAGCGAATTTCTATTTAACCACCTGCTGTCATGGGAGACCTCAGGACTGCATGTTTTGAGCCCAGTACTGATCCTGAAAAGTGTTTCCAACCCCACTTACAAGTAAAACTAGCTAAAATGTGCCTGGCTGCTGTTCACTGAAAAGCTCATTCTGTGTACATTTTTGGCATACGTTTGCTCCTACCGGGTCAGCTGAGCAGCAAATTTCTATTTAACCACCTGCTTTCATGAGAGACCTCAGGGCTAAAATGTGCCTGGCTTCTCTTCACTGAAAAGCTCATTCTGAGTACATTTTTAGCATACGTTTGCACCTGCTGGGTCAGCTGAGCAGCGAATTTCCATTTAACCACCTGCTATCATGAGAGACCTCAGGGCTGCATGTTTTGAGCCCAGTACTGAGCCTGAAAAGCATTTCCAAAGGATACGTTTGCACCTGCCGGGTCAGCTGAGCAGCGAATTTCTATTTAACCACCTGCTATCATGAGAGCCCTCAGGGCTGCATGTTTTGAGCCCAGTACTGATCCTGAAAAGCATTTCCAACCCCACTTACAAGTAAAACTAGCTAAAATGTGCCTGGCTTCTCTTCACTGAAAAGCTCATTCTGAGTACATTTTTAGAATACGTTTGCACCTGCCAGGTCAGCTGAGCAGCGAATTTCTATTTAACCACCTGCTATCATGAGAGACCTCAGGGCTGCATGTTTTGAGCCCAGTACTGAGCCTGAAAAGCATTTCCAACCCCACTTACAAGTAAAACTAGCTAAAATGTGCCTGGCTTCTCTTCACTGAAAAGCTCATTCTGAGTACATTTTTAGCATACGTTTGCACCTGCCGGGTCAGCTGAGCAGCGAATTTCTATTTAACCACCTGCTGTCATGGGAGACCTCTGGGCTGCATGTTTTGAGCCCAGTACTGAACCTGAAAAGCGTTTCCAACCCCACTTACAAGTAAAACTAGCTAAAATGTGCCTGGCTGCTATTCACTGAAAAGCTCATTCTGTGTACATTTTTGGCATACGTTTGCTCCTACCGGGTCAGCTGAGCAGCGAATTTCTATTTAACCACCTGCTGTCATGGGAGACCTCAGGACTGCATGTTTTGAGCCCAGTACTGATCCTGAAAAGTGTTTCCAACCCCACTTACAAGTAAAACTAGCTAAAATGTGCCTGGCTGCTGTTCACTGAAAAGCTCATTCTGTGTACATTTTTGGCATACGTTTGCTCCTACCGGGTCAGCTGAGCAGCAAATTTCTATTTAACCACCTGCTTTCATGAGAGACCTCAGGGCTAAAATGTGCCTGGCTTCTCTTCACTGAAAAGCTCATTCTGAGTACATTTTTAGCATACGTTTGCACCTGCCGGGTCAGCTGAGCAGCGAATTTCCATTTAACCACCTGCTATCATGAGAGACCTCAGGGCTGCATGTTTTGAGCCCAGTACTGAGCCTGAAAAGCATTTCCAAAGGATACGTTTGCACCTGCCGGGTCAGCTGAGCAGCGAATTTCTATTTAACCACCTGCTATCATGAGAGCCCTCAGGGCTGCATGTTTTGAGCCCAGTACTGATCCTGAAAAGCATTTCCAACCCCACTTACAAGTAAAACTAGCTAAAATGTGCCTGGCTTCTCTTCACTGAAAAGCTCATTCTGAGTACATTTTTAGCATACGTTTGCACCTGCCGGGTCAGCTGAGCAGCGAATTTCTATTTAACCACCTGCTGTCATGGGAGACCTCTGGGCTGCATGTTTTGAGCCCAGTACTGATCCTGAAATGCGTTTCCAACCCCACTTACAAGTAAAACTAGCTAAAATGTGCCTGGCTGCTATTCACTGAAAAGCTCATTCTGTGTACATTTTTGGCATACGTTTGCTCCTACCGGGTCAGCTGAGCAGCAAATTTCTATTTAACCACCTGCTTTCATGAGAGACCTCAGGGCTGCATGTTTTGAGCCCAGTACTGAGCCTGAAAAGCATTTCCAACCCCACTTACAAGTAAAACTAGCTAAAATGTGCCTGGCTTCTCTTCACTGAAAAGCTCATTCTGAGTACATTTTTAGCATACGTTTGCACCTGCCAGGTCAGCTGAGCAGCGAATTTCTATTTAACCACCTGCTATCATGAGAGACCTCAGGGCTGCATGTTTTGAGCCCAGTACTGAGCCTGAAAAGCATTTCCAACCCCACTTACAAGTAAAACTAGCTAAAATGTGCCTGGCTTCTCTTCACTGAAAAGCTCATTCTGAGTACATTTTTAGCATACATTTGCACCTGCCGGGTCCGCTGAGCAGCGAATTTCTATTTAACCACCTGCTATCATGAGAGACCTCAGGGCTGCATGTTTTGAGCCCAGTACTGAGCCTGAAAAGCATTTCCAACCCCACTTACAAGTAAACTAGCTAAAATGTGCCTGGCTTCTCTTCACTGAAAAGCTCATTCTGAGTACATTTTTAGCATACGTTTGCACCTGCCGGGTCAGCTGAGCAGCGAATTTCTATTTAACCACCTGCTATCATGAGATACATCAGGGCTGCATGTTTTGAGCCCAGTGCTGATCCTGAAAAGCGTTTCCAACCCCACTTACAAGTAAAACTAGCTAAAATGTGCCTGGCTGCTATTCACTGAAAAGCTCATTCTGTGTACATTTTTGGCATACGTTTGCTCCTACCGGGTCAGCTGAGCAGCGAATTTCTATTTAACCACCTGCTGTCATGGGAGACCTCAGGGCTGCATGTTTTGAGCCCAGTACTGAGCCTGAAAAGCGTTTCCAACCCCACTTACAAGTAAAACTAGCTAAAATGTGCCTGGCTGCTATTCTCTGAAAAGCTCATTCTGTGTACATTTTTGGCATACGTTTGCTCCTACCGGGTCAGCTGAGCAGCGAATTTCTATTTAACCACCTGCTTTCATGAGAGACCTTAGGGCTGCATGTTTTGAGCCCAGTACTGAGCCTGAAAAGCATTTCCAACCCCACTTACAAGTAAAACTAGCTAAAATGTGCCTGGCTTCTCTTCACTGAAAAGCTAATTCTGAGTACATTTTTAGCATACGTTTGCACCTGCCGGGTCAGCTGAGCAGCGAATTTCTATTTAACCACCTGCTATCATGAGAGACCTCAGGGCTGCATGTTTTGAGCCCAGTACTTAGCCTGAAAAGCATTTCCAACCCCACTTACAAGTAAAACTAGCTAAAATGTGCCTGGCTGCTAATCACTGAAAAGCTCATTCTGTGTACATTTTTTGGCATACGTTTGCTCCTACCGGGTCAGCTGCGCAGCGAATTTCTATTTAACCACCTGCTGTCATGGGAGACCTCTGGGCTGCATGTTTTGAGCCCAGTACTGATCCTGAAAAGCGTTTCCAACCCCACTTACAAGTAAAACTAGCTAAAATGTGCCTGGCTGCTATTCACTGAAAAGCTCATTCTGTGTACATTTTTGGCATACGTTTGCTCCTACCGGGTCAGCTGAGCAGCAAATTTCTATTTAACCACCTGCTGTCATGGGAGACCTCAGGGCTGCATGTTTTGAGCCCAGTACTGATCCTGAAAAGCGTTTCCAACCCCACTTACAAGTAAAACTAGCTAAAATGTGCCTGGCTGCTATTCACTGAAAAGCTCATTCTGAGTACATTTTTAGCATACGTTTGCACCTGCCGGGTCAGCTGAGCAGCGAATTTCTATTTAACCACCTGCTATCATGAGAGACATCAGGGCTGCATGTTTTGAGCCCAGTACTGATCCTGAAAAGCGTTTCCAACCCCACTTACAAGTAAAACTAGCTAAAATGTGCCTGGCTGCTATTCACTGAAAAGCTCATTCTCTGTACATTTTTGGCATACGTTTGCTCCTACCGGATCAGCTGAGCAGCGAATTTCTATTTAACCACCTGCTGTCATGGGAGACCTCAGGGCTGCATGTTTTGAGCCCAGTACTGAGCCTGAAAAGCATTTCCAACCCCACTTACAAGTAAAACTAGCTAAAATGTGCCTGGCTGCTATTCACTGAAAAGCTCATTCTGTGTACATTTTTAGCATACGTTTGCACCTGCCGGGTCAGCTGAGCAGCGAATTTCTATTTAACCACCTGCTATCATGAGAGACATCAGGGCTGCATGTTTTGAGCCCAGTACTGATCCTGAAAAGCGTTTCCAACCCCACTTACAAGTAAAACTAGCTAAAATGTGCCTGGCTGCTATTCACTGAAAAGCTCATTCTGTGTACATTTTTGGCATACGTTTGCTCCTACCGGGTCAGCTGAGCAGCGAATTTCTATTTAACCACCTGCTGTCATGGGAGACCTCAGGGCTGCATGTTTTGAGCCCAGTACTGAGCCTGAAAAGCATTTCCAACCCCACTTACAAGTAAAACTAGCTAAAATGTGCCTGGCTTCTCTTCACTGAAAAGATCATTCTGAGTACATTTTTAGCATACGTTTGCACCTGCCGGGTCAGCTGAGCAGCGAATTTCTATTTAACCACCTGCTATCATGAGAGACCTCAGGGCTGCATGTTTTGAGCCCAGTACTGAGCCTGAAAAGCATTTCCAACCCCACTTACAAGTAAAACTAGCTAAAATGTGCCTGGCTGCTATTCACTGAAAAGCTCATTCTGTGTACATTTTTGGCATACGTTTGCTCCTACCGGGTCAGCTGAGCAGCGAATTTCTATTTAACCACCTGCTGTCATGGGAGACCTCAGGGCTGCATGTTTTGAGCCCAGTACTGATCCTGAAAAGCGTTTCCAACCCCACTTACAAGTAAAACTAGCTAAAATGTGCCTGGCTGCTATTCACTGAAAAGCTCATTCTGTGTACATTTTTGGCATACGTTTGCTCCTACCGGGTCAGCTGCGCAGCGAATTTCTATTTAACCACCTGCTTTCATGGGAGACCTCAGGGCTGCATGTTTTGAGCCCAGTACTGATCCTGAAAAGCGTTTCCAACCCCACTTACAAGTAAAACTAGCTAAAATGTGCTTGGCTTCTCTTCACTGAAAAGCTCATTCTGAGTACATTTTTAGAATACGTTTGCACCTGCCAGGTCAGCTGAGCAGCGAATTTCTATTTAACCACCTGCTATCATGAGAGACCTCAGGGCTGCATGTTTTGAGCCCAGTACTGAGCCTGAAAAGCATTTCCAACCCCACTTACAAGTAAAACTAGCTAAAATGTGCCTGGCTTCTCTTCACTGAAAAGCTCATTCTGAGTACATTTTTAGCATACGTTTGCACCTGCCGGGTCAGCTGAGCAGCGAATTTCTATTTAACCACCTGCTGTCATGGGAGACCTCTGGGCTGCATGTTTTGAGCCCAGTACTGATCCTGAAAAGCGTTTCCAACCCCACTTACAAGTAAAACTAGCTAAAATGTGCCTGGCTGCTATTCACTGAAAAGCTCATTCTGTGTACATTTTTGGCATACGTTTGCTCCTACCGGGTCAGCTGAGCAGCGAATTTCTATTTAACCACCTGCTGTCATGGGAGACCTCAGGACTGCATGTTTTGAGCCCAGTACTGATCCTGAAAAGTGTTTCCAACCCCACTTACAAGTAAAACTAGCTAAAATGTGCCTGGCTGCTATTCACTGAAAAGCTCATTCTGAGTACATTTTTAGCATACGTTTGCACCTGCCGGGTCAGCTGAGCAGCGAATTTCTATTTAACCACCTGCTATCATGAGAGACCTCAGGGCTGCATGTTTTGAGCCCAGTACTGAGCCTGAAAAGCATTTCCAACCCCACTTACAAGTAAAACTAGCTAAAATGTGCCTGGCTGCTATTCACTGAAAAGCTCATTCTGTGTACATTTTTGGCATACGTTTGCTCCTACCGGGTCAGCTGAGCAGCGAATTTCTATTTAACCACCTGCTGTCATGGGAGACCTCAGGGCTGCATGTTTTGAGCCCAGTACTGATCCTGAAAAGCGTTTCCAACCCCACTTACAAGTAAAACTAGCTAAAATGTGCCTGGCTGCTATTCACTGAAAAGCTCATTCTGTGTACATTTTTGGCATACGTTTGCTCCTACCGGGTCAGCTGCGCAGCAAATTTCTATTTAACCACCTGCTTTCATGGGAGAATTCAGGGCTGCATGTTTTGAGCCCAGTACTGATCCTGAAAAGCGTTTCCAACCCCACTTACAAGTAAAACTAGCTAAAATGTGCCTGGCTTCTCTTCACTGAAAAGCTCATTCTGAGTACATTTTTAGCATACGTTTGCACCTGCCGGGTCAGCTGAGCAGCGAATTTCTATTTAACCACCTGCTGTCATGGGAGACCTCTGGGCTGCATGTTTTGAGCCCAGTACTGATCCTGAAAAGCGTTTCCAACCCCACTTACAAGTAAAACTAGCTAAAATGTGCCTGGCTGCTATTCACTGAAAAGCTCATTCTGTGTACATTTTTGGCATACGTTTGCTCCTACCGGGTCAGCTGAGCAGCGAATTTCTATTTAACCACCTGCTGTCATGGGAGACCTCAGGACTGCATGTTATGAGCCCAGTACTGATCCTGAAAAGTGTTTCCAACCCCACTTACAAGTAAAACTAGCTAAAATGTGCCTGGCTTCTCTTCACTGAAAAGCTCATTCTGTGTACATTTTTGGCATACGTTTGCTCCTACCGGGTCAGCTGAGCAGCGAATTTCTATTTAACCACCTGCTATCATGAGAGACCTCAGGGCTGCATGTTTTGAGCCCTGTACTGAGCCTGAAAAGCATTTCCAACCCCACTTACAAGTAAAACTAGCTAAAATGTGCCTGGCTTCTCTTCACTGAAAAGATCATTCTGAGTACATTTTTGGCATACGTTTGCTCCTACCGGGTCAGCTGAGCAGCGAATTTCTATTTAACCACCTGCTGTCATGGGAGACCTCAGGGCTGCATGTTTTGAGCCCAGTACTGATCCTGAAAAGCGTTTCCAACCCCACTTACAAGTAAAACTAGCTAAAATGTGCCTGGCTGCTATTCACTGAAAAGCTCATTCTGTGTACATTTTTGGCATACGTTTGCTCCTACCGGGTCAGCTGCGCAGCGAATTTCTATTTAACCACCTGCTTTCATGGGAGACCTCAGGGCTGCATGTTTTGAGCCCAGTACTGATCCTGAAAAGCGTTTCCAACCCCACTTACAAGTAAAACTAGCTAAAATGTGCTTGGCTTCTCTTCACTGAAAAGCTCATTCTGAGTACATTTTTAGAATACGTTTGCACCTGCCAGGTCAGCTGAGCAGCGAATTTCTATTTAACCACCTGCTATCATGAGAGACCTCAGGGCTGCATGTTTTGAGCCCAGTACTGAGCCTGAAAAGCATTTCCAACCCCACTTACAAGTAAAACTAGCTAAAATGTGCCTGGCTTCTCTTCACTGAAAAGCTCATTCTGAGTACATTTTTAGCATACGTTTGCACCTGCCGGGTCAGCTGAGCAGCGAATTTCTATTTAACCACCTGCTGTCATGGGAGACCTCTGGGCTGCATGTTTTGAGCCCAGTACTGAACCTGAAAAGCGTTTCCAACCCCACTTACAAGTAAAACTAGCTAAAATGTGCCTGGCTGCTATTCACTGAAAAGCTCATTCTGTGTACATTTTTGGCATACGTTTGCTCCTACCGGGTCAGCTGAGCAGCGAATTTCTATTTAACCACCTGCTGTCATGGGAGACCTCAGGACTGCATGTTTTGAGCCCAGTACTGATCCTGAAAAGTGTTTCCAACCCCACTTACAAGTAAAACTAGCTAAAATGTGCCTGGCTGCTATTCACTGAAAAGCTCATTCTGTGTACATTTTTAGCATACGTTTGCTCCTACCGGGTCAGCTGAGCAGCAAATTTCTATTTAACCACCTGCTTTCATGAGAGACCTCAGGGCTAAAATGTGCCTGGCTTCTCTTCACTGAAAAGCTCATTCTGAGTACATTTTTAGCATACGTTTGCACCTGCCGGGTCAGCTGAGCAGCGAATTTCCATTTAACCACCTGCTATCATGAGAGACCTCAGGGCTGCATGTTTTGAGCCCAGTACTGAGCCTGAAAAGCATTTCCAAAGGATACGTTTGCACCTGCCGGGTCAGCTGAGCAGCGAATTTCTATTTAACCACCTGCTATCATGAGAGCCCTCAGGGCTGCATGTTTTGAGCCCAGTACTGATCCTGAAAAGCATTTCCAACCCCACTTACAAGTAAAACTAGCTAAAATGTGCCTGGCTTCTCTTCACTGAAAAGCTCATTCTGAGTACATTTTTAGCATACGTTTGCACCTGCCGGGTCAGCTGAGCAGCGAATTTCTATTTAACCACCTGCTGTCATGGGAGACCTCTGGGCTGCATGTTTTGAGCCCAGTACTGATCCTGAAATGCGTTTCCAACCCCACTTACAAGTAAAACTAGCTAAAATGTGCCTGGCTGCTATTCACTGAAAAGCTCATTCTGTGTACATTTTTGGCATACGTTTGCTCCTACCGGGTCAGATGAGCAGCAAATTTCTATTTAACCACCTGCTTTCATGAGAGACCTCAGGGCTGCATGTTTTGAGCCCAGTACTGAGCCTGAAAAGCATTTCCAACCCCACTTACAAGTAAAACTAGCTAAAATGTGCCTGGCTTCTCTTCACTGAAAAGCTCATTCTGAGTACATTTTTAGCATACGTTTGCACCTGCCGGGTCAGCTGAGCAGCGAATTTCTATTTAACCACCTGCTATCATGAGAGACCTCAGGGCTGCATGTTTTGAGCCCAGTACTGAGCCTGAAAAGCATTTCCAACCCCACTTACAAGTAAAACTAGCTAAAATGTGCCTGGCTTCTCTTCACTGAAAAGCTCATTCTGAGTACATTTTTAGCATACATTTGCACCTGCCGGGTCCGCTGAGCAGCGAATTTCTATTTAACCACCTGCTATCATGAGAAACCTCAGGGCTGCATGTTTTGAGCCCAGTACTGAGCCTGAAAAGCATTTCCAACCCCACTTACAAGTAAACTAGCTAAAATGTGCCTGGCTTCTCTTCACTGAAAAGCTCATTCTGAGTACATTTTTAGCATACGTTTGCACCTGCCGGGTCAGCTGAGCAGCGAATTTCTATTTAACCACCTGCTATCATGAGATACATCAGGGCTGCATGTTTTGAGCCCAGTGCTGATCCTGAAAAGCGTTTCCAACCCCACTTACAAGTAAAACTAGCTAAAATGTGCCTGGCTGCTATTCACTGAAAAGCTCATTCTGTGTACATTTTTGGCATACGTTTGCTCCTACCGGGTCAGCTGAGCAGCGAATTTCTATTTAACCACCTGCTGTCATGGGAGACCTCAGGGCTGCATGTTTTGAGCCCAGTACTGAGCCTGAAAAGCGTTTCCAACCCCACTTACAAGTAAAACTAGCTAAAATGTGCCTGGCTGCTATTCTCTGAAAAGCTCATTCTGTGTACATTTTTGGCATACGTTTGCTCCTACCGGGTCAGCTGAGCAGCGAATTTCTATTTAACCACCTGCTTTCATGAGAGACCTTAGGGCTGCATGTTTTGAGCCCAGTACTGAGCCTGAAAAGCATTTCCAACCCCACTTACAAGTAAAACTAGCTAAAATGTGCCTGGCTTCTCTTCACTGAAAAGCTAATTCTGAGTACATTTTTAGCATACGTTTGCACCTGCCGGGTCAGCTGAGCAGCGAATTTCTATTTAACCACCTGCTATCATGAGAGACCTCAGGGCTGCATGTTTTGAGCCCAGTACTTAGCCTGAAAAGCATTTCCAACCCCACTTACAAGTAAAACTAGCTAAAGTGTGCCTGGCTGCTAATCACTGAAAAGCTCATTCTGTGTACATTTTTGGCATACGTTTGCTCCTACCGGGTCAGCTGCGCAGCGAATTTCTATTTAACCACCTGCTGTCATGGGAGACCTCTGGGCTGCATGTTTTGAGCCCAGTACTGATCCTGAAAAGCGTTTCCAACCCCACTTACAAGTAAAACTAGCTAAAATGTGCCTGGCTGCTATTCACTGAAAAGCTCATTCTGAGTACATTTTTAGAATACGTTTGCACCTGCCAGGTCAGCTGAGCAGCGAATTTCTATTTAACCACCTGCTATCATGAGAGACCTCAGGGCTGCATGTTTTGAGCCCAGTACTGAGCCTGAAAAGCATTTCCAACCCCACTTACAAGTAAAACTAGCTAAAATGTGCCTGGCTTCTCTTCACTGAAAAGCTCATTCTGAGTACATTTTTAGCATACGTTTGCACCTGCCGGGTCAGCTGAGCAGCGAATTTCTATTTAACCACCTGCTATCATGAGAGACCTCAGGGCTGCATGTTTTGAGCCCAGTACTGAGCCTGAAAAGCATTTCCAACCCCACTTACAAGTAAAACTAGCTAAAATGTGCCTGGCTTCTCTTCACTGAAAAGCTCATTCTGAGTACATTTTTAGCATACGTTTGCACCTGCCGGGTCAGCTGAGCAGCGAATTTCTATTTAACCACCTGCTATCATGAGAGACCTCAGGGCTGCATGTTTTGAGCCCAGTACTTAGCCTGAAAAGCATTTCCAACCCCACTTACAAGTAAAACTAGCTAAAATGTGCCTGGCTGCTATTCACTGAAAAGCTCATTCTGTGTACATTTTTGGCATACGTTTGCTCCTACCGGGTCAGCTGCGCAGCGAATTTCTATTTAACCACCTGCTGTCATGGGAGACCTCTGGGCTGCATGTTTTGAGCCCAGTACTGATCCTGAAAAGCGTTTCCAACCCCACTTACAAGTAAAACTAGCTAAAATGTGCCTGGCTTCTCTTCACTGAAAAGCTCATTCTGAGTACATTTTTAGCATACATTTGCACCTGCCGGGTCCGCTGAGCAGTGAATTTCTATTTAACCACCTGCTATCATGAGAGACCTCAGGGCTGCATGTTTTGAGCCCAGTACTGAGCCTGAAAAGCATTTCCAACCCCACTTACAAGTAAAACTAGCTAAAATGTGTCTGGCTTCTCTTCACTGAAAAGCTCATTCTGAGTACATTTTTAGCATACGTTTGCACCTGCCGGGTCAGCTGAGCAGCGAATTTCTATTTAACCACCTGCTATCCTGAGAGACCTCAGGGCTGCATGTTTTGAGCCCAGTACTGAGCCTGAGAAGCATTTCCAACCCCACTTACAAGTAAAACTAGCTAAAATGTGCCTGGCTTCTCTTCACTGAAAAGCTCATTCTGAGTACATTTTTAGCATACGTTTGCACCTGCCGGGTCAGCTGAGCAGCGAATTTCTATTTAACCACCTGCTATCATGAGATACATCAGGGCTGCATGTTTTGAGCCCAGTGCTGATCCTGAAAAGCGTTTCCAACCCCACTTACAAGTAAAACTAGCTAAAATGTGCCTGCCTTCTCTTCACTGAAAAGCTCATTCTGAGTACATTTTTAGCATACGTTTGCACCTGCCGGGTCAGCTGAGCAGCGAATTTCCATTTAACCACCTGCTATCATGAGAGACCTCAGGGCTGCATGTTTTGAGCCCAGTACTGAACCTTTAAAAGCATTTCCAAAGCATACGTTTGCACCTGCCGGGTCAGCTGAGCAGCGAATTTCTATTTAACCACCTGCTATCATGAGAGACCTCAGGGCTGCATGTTTTGAGCCCAGTACTGATCCTGAAAAGCATTTCCAACCCCACTTACAAGTAAAACTAGCTAAAATGTGCCTGGCTGTTCTTCACTGAAAAGCTCATTCTGAGTACATTTTTAGCATACGTTTGCACCTGCCGGGTCAGCTGAGCAGCGAATTTCTATTTCCACCTGCTGTCATGGGAGACCTCTGGGCTGCATGTTTTGAGCCCAGTACTGATCCTGAAATGCGTTTCCAACCCCACTTACAAGTAAAACTAGCTAAAATGTGCCTGGCTGCTATTCACTGAAAAGCTCATTCTGTGTACATTTTTGGCATACGTTTGCTCCTACCGGGTCAGCTGAGCAGCAAATTTCTATTTAACCACCTGCTTTCATGAGAGACCTCAGGGCTGCATGTTTTGAGCCCAGTACTGAGCCTGAAAAGCATTTCCAACCCCACTTACAAGTAAAACTAGCTAAAATGTGCCTGGCTTCTCTTCACTGAAAAGCTCATTCTGAGTACATTTTTAGCATACGTTTGCACCTGCCGGGTCAGCTGAGCAGCGAATTTCTATTTAACCACCTGCTATCATGAGAGACCCCAGGGCTGCATGTTTTGAGCCCAGTACTGAGCCTGAAAAGCATTTCCAACCCCACTTACAAGTAAAACTAGCTAAAATGTGCCTGGCTTCTCTTCACTGAAAAGCTCATTCTGAGTACATTTTTAGCATACATTTGCACCTGCCGGGTCCGCTGAGCAGCGAATTTCTATTTAACCACCTGCTATCATGAGAGACCTCAGGGCTGCATGTTTTGAGCCCAGTACTGAGCCTGAAAAGCATTTCCAACCCCACTTACAAGTAAAACTAGCTAAAATGTGCCTGGCTTCTCTTCACTGAAAAGCTCATTCTGAGTACATTTTTAGCATACGTTTGCACCTGCCGGGTCAGCTGAGCAGCGAATTTCTATTTAACCACCTGCTATCATGAGATACATCGGGGCTGCATGTTTTGAGCCCAGTGCTGATCCTGAAAAGCGTTTCCAACCCCACTTACAAGTAAAACTAGCTAAAATGTGCCTGGCTGCTATTCACTGAAAAGCTCATTCTGTGTACATTTTTGGCATACGTTTGCTCCTACCGGGTCAGCTGAGCAGCGAATTTCTATTTAACCACCTGCTGTCATGGGAGACCTCAGGGCTGCATGTTTTGAGCCCAGTACTGAGCCTGAAAAGCGTTTCCAACCCCACTTACAAGTAAAACTAGCTAAAATGTGCCTGGCTGCTATTCACTGAAAAGCTCATTCTGTGTACATTTTTGGCATACGTTTGCTCCTACCGGGTCAGCTGAGCAGCGAATTTCTATTTAACCACCTGCTTTCATGAGAGACCTTAGGGCTGCATGTTTTGAGCCCAGTACTGAGCCTGAAAAGCATTTCCAACCCCACTTACAAGTAAAACTAGCTAAAATGTGCCTGGCTTCTCTTCACTGAAAAGCTAATTCTGAGTACATTTTTAGCATACGTTTGCACCTGCCGGGTCAGCTGAGCAGCGAATTTCTATTTAACCACCTGCTATCATGAGAGACCTCAGGGCTGCATGTTTTGAGCCCAGTACTTAGCCTGAAAAGCGTTTCCAACCCCACTTACAAGTAAAACTAGCTAAAATGTGCCTGGCTGCTATTCACTGAAAAGCTCATTCTGTGTACATTTTTGGCATACGTTTGCTCCTACCGGGTCAGCTGAGCAGCGAATTTCTATTTAACCACCTGCTGTCATGGGAGACCTCAGGGCTGCATGTTTTGAGCCCAGTACTGAGCCTGAAAAGCATTTCCAACCCCACTTACAAGTAAAACTAGCTAAAATGTGCCTGGCTGCTATTCACTGAAAAGCTCATTCTGTGTACATTTTTAGCATACGTTTGCACCTGCCGGGTCAGCTGAGCAGCGAATTTCTATTTAACCACCTGCTATCATGAGAGACCTCAGGGCTGCATGTTTTGAGCCCAGTACTGAGCCTGAAAAGCATTTCCAACCCCACTTACAAGTAAAACTAGCTAAAATGTGCCTGGCTTCTCTTCACTGAAAAGCTCATTCTGAGTACATTTTTAGCATACGTTTTCACCTGCCGGGTCAGCTGAGCAGCGAATTTCTATTTAACCACCTGCTATCATGAGAGACATCAGGGCTGCATGTTTTGAGCCCAGTACTGATCCTGAAAAGCGTTTCCAACCCCACTTACAAGTAAAACTAGCTAAAATGTGCCTGGCTGCTATTCACTGAAAAGCTCATTCTGTGTACATTTTTGGCATACGTTTGCTCCTACCGGGTCAGCTGAGCAGCGAATTTCTATTTAACCACCTGCTGTCATGGGAGACCTCAGGGCTGCATGTTTTGAGTCCAGTACTGATCCTGAAAAGCGTTTCCAACCCCACTTACAAGTAAAACTAGCTAAAATGTGCCTGGCTGCTATTCACTGAAAAGCTCATTCTGAGTACATTTTTAGCATACGTTTGCACCTGCCGGGTCAGCTGAGCAGCGAATTTCTATTTAACCACCTGCTATCATGAGAGACATCAGGGCTGCATGTTTTGAGCCCAGTACTGATCCTGAAAAGCGTTTCCAACCCCACTTACAAGTAAAACTAGCTAAAATGTGCCTGGCTACTATTCACTGAAAAGCTCATTCTCTGTACATTTTTGGCATACGTTTGCTCCTACCGGATCAGCTGAGCAGCGAATTTCTATTTAACCACCTGCTGTCATGGGAGACCTCAGGGCTGCATGTTTTGAGCCCAGTACTGAGCCTGAAAAGCATTTCCAACCCCACTTACAAGTAAAACTAGCTAAAATGTGCCTGGCTGCTATTCACTGAAAAGCTCATTCTGTGTACATTTTTAGCATACGTTTGCACCTGCCGGGTCAGCTGTGCAGCGAATTTCTATTTAACCACCTGCTATCATGAGAGACATCAGGGCTGCATGTTTTGAGCCCAGTACTGATCCTGAAAAGCGTTTCCAACCCCACTTACAAGTAAAACTAGCTAAAATGTGCCTGGCTGCTATTCACTGAAAAGCTCATTCTGTGTACATTTTTGGCATACGTTTGCTCCTACCGGGTCAGCTGAGCAGCGAATTTCTATTTAACCACCTGCTGTCATGGGAGACCTCAGGGCTGCATGTTTTGAGCCCAGTACTGAGCCTGAAAAGCATTTCCAACCCCACTTACAAGTAAAACTAGCTAAAATGTGCCTGGCTTCTCTTCACTGAAAAGATCATTCTGAGTACATTTTTGGCATACGTTTGCTCCTACCGGGTCAGCTGAGCAGCGAATTTCTATTTAACCACCTGCTGTCATGGGAGACCTCAGGGCTGCATGTTTTGAGCCCAGTACTGATCCTGAAAAGCGTTTCCAACCCCACTTACAAGTAAAACTAGCTAAAATGTGCCTGGCTGCTATTCACTGAAAAGCTCATTCTGTGTACATTTTTGGCATACGTTTGCTCCTACCGGGTCAGCTGCGCAGCGAATTTCTATTTAACCACCTGCTTTCATGGGAGACCTCAGGGCTGCATGTTTTGAGCCCAGTACTGATCCTGAAAAGCGTTTCCAACCCCACTTACAAGTAAAACTAGCTAAAATGTGCTTGGCTTCTCTTCACTGAAAAGCTCATTCTGAGTACATTTTTAGAATACGTTTGCACCTGCCAGGTCAGCTGAGCAGCGAATTTCTATTTAACCACCTGCTATCATGAGAGACCTCAGGGCTGCATGTTTTGAGCCCAGTACTGAGCCTGAAAAGCATTTCCAACCCCACTTACAAGTAAAACTAGCTAAAATGTGCCTGGCTTCTCTTCACTGAAAAGCTCATTCTGAGTACATTTTTAGCATACGTTTGCACCTGCCGGGTCAGCTGAGCAGCGAATTTCTATTTAACCACCTGCTGTCGTGGGAGACCTCTGGGCTGCATGTTTTGAGCCCAGTACTGATCCTGAAAAGTGTTTCCAACCCCACTTACAAGTAAAACTAGCTAAAATGTGCCTGGCTTCTCTTCACTGAAAAGCTCATTCTGTGTACATTTTTGGCATACGTTTGCTCCTACCGGGTCAGCTGAGCAGCGAATTTCTATTTAACCACCTGCTATCATGAGAGACCTCAGGGCTGCATGTTTTGAGCCCTGTACTGAGCCTGAAAAGCATTTCCAACCCCACTTACAAGTAAAACTAGCTAAAATGTGCCTGGCTGCTATTCATGGAAAAGCTCATTCTGTGTACATTTTTGGCATACGTTTGCTCCTACCGGGTCAGCTGAGCAGCAAATTTCTATTTAACCACCTGCTTTCATGAGAGACCTCAGGGCTAAAATGTGCCTGGCTTCTCTTCACTGAAAAGCTCATTCTGAGTACATTTTTAGCATACGTTTGCACCTGCCGGGTCAGCTGAGCAGCGAATTTCCATTTAACCACCTGCTATCATGAGAGACCTCAGGGCTGCATGTTTTGAGCCCAGTACTGAGCCTGAAAAGCATTTCCAAAGCATACGTTTGCACCTGCCGGGTCAGCTGAGCAGCGAATTTCTATTTAACCACCTGCTATCATGAGAGCCCTCAGGGCTGCATGTTTTGAGCCCAGTACTGATCCTGAAAAGCATTTCCAACCCCACTTACAAGTAAAACTAGCTAAAATGTGCCTGGCTTCTCTTCACTGAAAAGCTCATTCTGAGTACATTTTTAGCATACGTTTGCACCTGCCGGGTCAGCTGAGCAGCGAATTTCTATTTAACCACCTGCTGTCATGGGAGACCTCTGGGCTGCATGTTTTGAGCCCAGTACTGATCCTGAAATGCGTTTCCAACCCCACTTACAAGTAAAACTAGCTAAAATGTGCCTGGCTGCTATTCACTGAAAAGCTCATTCTGTGTACATTTTTGGCATACGTTTGCTCCTACCGGGTCAGCTGAGCAGCAAATTTCTATTTAACCACCTGCTTTCATGAGAGACCTCAGGGCTGCATGTTTTGAGCCCAGTACTGAGCCTGAAAAGCATTTCCAACCCCACTTACAAGTAAAACTAGCTAAAATGTGCCTGGCTTCTCTTCACTGAAAAGCTCATTCTGAGTACATTTTTAGCATACGTTTGCACCTGCCGGGTCAGCTGAGCAGCGAATTTCTATTTAACCACCTGCTATCATGAGAGACCTCAGGGCTGCATGTTTTGAGCCCAGTACTGAGCCTGAAAAGCATTTCCAACCCCACTTACAAGTAAAACTAGCTAAAATGTGCCTGGCTTCTCTTCACTGAAAAGCTCATTCTGAGTACATTTTTAGCATACATTTGCACCTGCCGGGTCCGCTGAGCAGCGAATTTCTATTTAACCACCTGCTATCATGAGAGACCTCAGGGCTGCATGTTTTGAGCCCAGTACTGAGCCTGAAAAGCATTTCCAACCCCACTTACAAGTAAACTAGCTAAAATGTGCCTGGCTTCTCTTCACTGAAAAGCTCATTCTGAGTACATTTTTAGCATACGTTTGCACCTGCCGGGTCAGCTGAGCAGCGAATTTCTATTTAACCACCTGCTATCATGAGATACATCAGGGCTGCATGTTTTGAGCCCAGTGCTGATCCTGAAAAGCGTTTCCAACCCCACTTACAAGTAAAACTAGCTAAAATGTGCCTGGCTGCTATTCACTGAAAAGCTCATTCTGTGTACATTTTTGGCATACGTTTGCTCCTACCGGGTCAGCTGAGCAGCGAATTTCTATTTAACCACCTGCTGTCATGGGAGACCTCAGGGCTGCATGTTTTGAGCCCAGTACTGAGCCTGAAAAGCGTTTCCAACCCCACTTACAAGTAAAACTAGCTAAAATGTGCCTGGCTGCTATTCTCTGAAAAGCTCATTCTGTGTACATTTTTGGCATACGTTTGCTCCTACCGGGTCAGCTGAGCAGCGAATTTCTATTTAACCACCTGCTTTCATGAGAGACCTTAGGGCTGCATGTTTTGAGCCCAGTACTGAGCCTGAAAAGCATTTCCAACCCCACTTACAAGTAAAACTAGCTAAAATGTGCCTGGCTTCTCTTCACTGAAAAGCTAATTCTGAGTACATTTTTAGCATACGTTTGCACCTGCCGGGTCAGCTGAGCAGCGAATTTCTATTTAACCACCTGCTATCATGAGAGACCTCAGGGCTGCATGTTTTGAGCCCAGTACTTAGCCTGAAAAGCATTTCCAACCCCACTTACAAGTAAAACTAGCTAAAATGTGCCTGGCTGCTATTCACTGAAAAGCTCATTCTGTGTACATTTTTGGCATACGTTTGCTCCTACCGGGTCAGCTGCGCAGCGAATTTCTATTTAACTACCTGCTGTCATGGGAGACCTCTGGGCTGCATGTTTTGAGCCCAGTACTGATCCTGAAAAGCGTTTCCAACCCCACTTACAAGTAAAACTAGCTAAAATGTGCCTGGCTTCTCTTCACTGAAAAGCTCATTCTGAGTACATTTTTAGCATACGTTTGCACCTGCCGGGTCAGCTGAGCAGCGAATTTCTATTTAACCACCTGCTATCATGAGAGACCTCAGGGCTGCATGTTTTGAGCCCAGTACTGAGCCTGAAAAGCATTTCCAACCCCACTTACAAGTAAAATTAGCTAAAATGTGCCTGGCTTCTCTTCACTGAAAAGCTCATTCTGAGTACATTTTTAGCATACTTTTGCACCTGCCGGGTCAGCTGAGCAGCGAATTTCTATTTAACCACCTGCTATCATGAGAGACCTCAGGGCTGCATGTTTTGAGCCCAGTACTGAGCCTGAGAAGCATTTCCAACCCCACTTACAAGTAAAACTAGCTAAAATGTGCCTGGCTTCTCTTCACTGAAAAGCTCATTCTGAGTACATTTTTAGCATACGTTTGCACCTGCCGGGTCAGCTGAGCAGCGAATTTCTATTTAACCACCTGCTATCATGAGATACATCAGGGCTGCATGTTTTGAGCCCAGTGCTGATCCTGAAAAGCGTTTCCAACCCCACTTACAAGTAAAACTAGCTAAAATGTGCCTGGCTTCTCTTCACTGAAAAGCTCATTCTGAGTACATTTTTAGCATACGTTTGCACCTGCCGGGTCAGCTGAGCAGCGAATTTCTATTTAACCACCTGCTGTCATGGGAGACCTCAGGGCTGCATGTTTTGAGCCCAGTACTGAGCCTGAAAAGCATTTCCAAAGCATACGTTTGCACCTGCCGGGTCAGCTGAGCAGCGAATTTCTATTTAACCACCTGCTATCATGAGAGACCTCAGGGCTGCATGTTTTGAGCCCAGTACTGATCCTGAAAAGCATTTCCAACCCCACTTACAAGTAAAACTAGCTAAAATGTGCCTGGCTGTTCTTCACTGAAAAGCTCATTCTGAGTAAATTTTTAGCATACGTTTGCACCTGCCGGGTCAGCTGAGCAGCGAATTTCTATTTCCACCTGCTGTCATGGGAGACCTCTGGGCTGCATGTTTTGAGCCCAGTACTGATCCTGAAATGCGTTTCCAACCCCACTTACAAGTAAAACTAGCTAAAATGTGCCTGGCTGCTATTCACTGAAAAGCTCATTCTGTGTACATTTTTGGCATACGTTTGCTCCTACCGGGTCAGCTGAGCAGCAAATTTCTATTTAACCACCTGCTTTCATGAGAGACCTCAGGGCTGCATGTTTTGAGCCCAGTACTGAGCCTGAAAAGCATTTCCAACCCCACTTACAAGTAAAACTAGCTAAAATGTGCCTGGCTTCTCTTCACTGAAAAGCTCATTCTGAGTACATTTTTAGCATACGTTTGCACCTGCCGGGTCAGCTGAGCAGCGAATTTCTATTTAACCACCTGCTATCATGAGAGACCTCAGGGCTGCATGTTTTGAGCCCAGTACTGAGCCTGAAAAGCATTTCCAACCCCACTTACAAGTAAAACTAGCTAAAATGTGCCTGGCTTCTCTTCACTGAAAAGCTCATTCTGAGTACATTTTTAGCATACATTTGCACCTGCCGGGTCCGCTGAGCAGCGAATTTCTATTTAACCACCTGCTATCATGAGAGACCTCAGGGCTGCATGTTTTGAGCCCAGTACTGAGCCTGAAAAGCATTTCCAACCCCACTTACAAGTAAAACTAGCTAAAATGTGCCTGGCTTCTCTTCACTGAAAAGCTCATTCTGAGTACATTTTTAGCATACGTTTGCACCTGCCGGGTCAGCTGAGCAGCGAATTTCTATTTAACCACCTGCTATCATGAGATACATCGGGGCTGCATGTTTTGAGCCCAGTGCTGATCCTGAAAAGCGTTTCCAACCCCACTTACAAGTAAAACTAGCTAAAATGTGCCTGGCTGCTATTCACTGAAAAGCTCATTCTGTGTACATTTTTGGCATACGTTTGCTCCTACCGGGTCAGCTGAGCAGCGAATTTCTATTTAACCACCTGCTGTCATGGGAGACCTCAGGGCTGCATGTTTTGAGCCCAGTACTGAGCCTGAAAAGCGTTTCCAACCCCACTTACAAGTAAAACTAGCTAAAATGTGCCTGGCTGCTATTCACTGAAAAGCTCATTCTGTGTACATTTTTGGCATACGTTTGCTCCTACCGGGTCAGCTGAGCAGCGAATTTCTATTTAACCACCTGCTTTCATGAGAGACCTTAGGGCTGCATGTTTTGAGCCCAGTACTGAGCCTGAAAAGCATTTCCAACCCCACTTACAAGTAAAACTAGCTAAAATGTGCCTGGCTTCTCTTCACTGAAAAGCTAATTCTGAGTACATTTTTAGCATACGTTTGCACCTGCCGGGTCAGCTGAGCAGCGAATTTCTATTTAACCACCTGCTATCATGAGAGACCTCAGGGCTGCATGTTTTGAGCCCAGTACTTAGCCTGAAAAGCATTTCCAACCCCACTTACAAGTAAAACTAGCTAAAATGTGCCTGGCTTCTCTTCACTGAAAAGCTCATTCTGAGTACATTTTTAGCATACATTTGCACCTGCCGGGTCCGCTGAGCAGCGAATTTCTATTTAACCACCTGCTATCAAGAGAGACATCAGGGCTGCATGTTTTGAGCCCAGTACTGATCCTGAAAAGCGTTTCCAACCCCACTTACAAGTAAAACTAGCTAAAATGTGCCTGGCTGCTATTCACTGAAAAGCTCATTCTGTGTACATTTTTGGCATACGTTTGCTCCTACCGGGTCAGCTGAGCAGCGAATTTCTATTTAACCACCTGCTGTCATGGGAGACCTCAGGGCTGCATGTTTTGAGCCCAGTACTGAGCCTGAAAAGCATTTCCAACCCCACTTACAAGTAAAACTAGCTAAAATGTGCCTGGCTGCTATTCACTGAAAAGCTCATTCTGTGTACATTTTTAGCATACGTTTGCACCTGCCGGGTCAGCTGAGCAGCGAATTTCTATTTAACCACCTGCTATCATGAGAGACCTCAGGGCTGCATGTTTTGAGCCCAGTACTGAGCCTGAAAAGCATTTCCAACCCCACTTACAAGTAAAACTAGCTAAAATGTGCCTGGCTTCTCTTCACTGAAAAGCTCATTCTGAGTACATTTTTAGCATACGTTTTCACCTGCCGGGTCAGCTGAGCAGCGAATTTCTATTTAACCACCTGCTATCATGAGAGACATCAGGGCTGCATGTTTTGAGCCCAGTACTGATCCTGAAAAGCGTTTCCAACCCCACTTACAAGTAAAACTAGCTAAAATGTGCCTGGCTGCTATTCACTGAAAAGCTCATTCTGTGTACATTTTTGGCATACGTTTGCTCCTACCGGGTCAGCTGAGCAGCGAATTTCTATTTAACCACCTGCTGTCATGGGAGACCTCAGGGCTGCATGTTTTGAGCCCAGTACTGATCCTGAAAAGCGTTTCCAACCCCACTTACAAGTAAAACTAGCTAAAATGTGCCTGGCTACTATTCACTGAAAAGCTCATTCTCTGTACATTTTTGGCATACGTTTGCTCCTACCGGATCAGCTGAGCAGCGAATTTCTATTTAACCACCTGCTGTCATGGGAGACCTCAGGGCTGCATGTTTTGAGCCCAGTACTGAGCCTGAAAAGCATTTCCAACCCCACTTACAAGTAAAACTAGCTAAAATGTGCCTGGCTGCTATTCACTGAAAAGCTCATTCTGTGTACATTTTTAGCATACGTTTGCACCTGCCGGGTCAGCTGAGCAGCGAATTTCTATTTAACCACCTGCTATCATGAGAGACCTCAGGGCTGCATGTTTTGAGCCCAGTACTGAGCCTGAAAAGCATTTCCAACCCCACTTACAAGTAAAACTAGCTAAAATGTGCCTGGCTTCTCTTCACTGAAAAGCTCATTCTGAGTACATTTTTAGCATACGTTTGCACCTGCCGGGTCAGCTGAGCAGCGAATTTCTATTTAACCACCTGCTATCATGAGATACATCGGGGCTGCATGTTTTGAGCCCAGTGCTGATCCTGAAAAGCGTTTCCAACCCCACTTACAAGTAAAACTAGCTAAAATGTGCCTGGCTTCTCTTCACTGAAAAGCTCATTCTGAGTACATTTTTAGCATACATTTGCACCTGCCGGGTCCGCTGAGCAGCGAATTTCTATTTAACCACCTGCTATCATGAGAGACCTCAGGGCTGCATGTTTTGAGCCCAGTACTGAGCCTGAAAAGCATTTCCAACCCCACTTACAAGTAAACTAGCTAAAATGTGCCTGGCTTCTCTTCACTGAAAAGCTCATTCTGAGTACATTTTTAGCATACGTTTGCACCTGCCGGGTCAGCTGAGCAGCGAATTTCTATTTAACCACCTGCTATCATGAGATACATCAGGGCTGCATGTTTTGAGCCCAGTGCTGATCCTGAAAAGCGTTTCCAACCCCACTTACAAGTAAAACTAGCTAAAATGTGCCTGGCTGCTATTCACTGAAAAGCTCATTCTGTGTACATTTTTGGCATACGTTTGCTCCTACCGGGTCAGCTGAGCAGCGAATTTCTATTTAACCACCTGCTGTCATGGGAGACCTCAGGGCTGCATGTTTTGAGCCCAGTACTGAGCCTGAAAAGCGTTTCCAACCCCACTTACAAGTAAAACTAGCTAAAATGTGCCTGGCTGCTATTCTCTGAAAAGCTCATTCTGTGTACATTTTTGGCATACGTTTGCTCCTACCGGGTCAGCTGAGCAGCGAATTTCTATTTAACCACCTGCTTTCATGAGAGACCTTAGGGCTGCATGTTTTGAGCCCAGTACTGAGCCTGAAAAGCATTTCCAACCCCACTTACAAGTAAAACTAGCTAAAATGTGCCTGGCTTCTCTTCACTGAAAAGCTAATTCTGAGTACATTTTTAGCATACGTTTGCACCTGCCGGGTCAGCTGAGCAGCGAATTTCTATTTAACCACCTGCTATCATGAGAGACCTCAGGGCTGCATGTTTTGAGCCCAGTACTTAGCCTGAAAAGCATTTCCAACCCCACTTACAAGTAAAACTAGCTAAAATGTGCCTGGCTGCTATTCACTGAAAAGCTCATTCTGTGTACATTTTTGGCATACGTTTGCTCCTACCGGGTCAGCTGCGCAGCGAATTTCGATTTAACCACCTGCTATCATGAGAGACCTCAGGGCTGCATGTTTTGAGCCCAGTACTGAGCCTGAAAAGCATTTCCAACCCCACTTACAAGTAAAATTAGCTAAAATGTGCCTGGCTTCTCTTCACTGAAAAGCTCATTCTGAGTACATTTTTAGCATACTTTTGCACCTGCCGGGTCAGCTGAGCAGCGAATTTCTATTTAACCACCTGCTATCATGAGAGACCTCAGGGCTGCATGTTTTGAGCCCAGTACTGAGCCTGAGAAGCATTTCCAACCCCACTTACAAGTAAAACTAGCTAAAATGTGCCTGGCTTCTCTTCACTGAAAAGCTCATTCTGAGTACATTTTTAGCATACGTTTGCACCTGCCGGGTCAGCTGAGCAGCGAATTTCTATTTAACCACCTGCTATCATGAGATACATCAGGGCTGCATGTTTTGAGCCCAGTGCTGATCCTGAAAAGCGTTTCCAACCCCACTTACAAGTAAAACTAGCTAAAATGTGCCTGGCTTCTCTTCACTGAAAAGCTCATTCTGAGTACATTTTTAGCATACGTTTGCACCTGCCGGGTCAGCTGAGCAGCGAATTTCCATTTAACCACCTGCTATCATGAGAGACCTCAGGGCTGCATGTTTTGAGCCCTCTACTGAGCCTGAAAAGCATTTCCAAAGCATACGTTTGCACCTGCCGGGTCAGCTGAGCAGCGAATTTCTATTTAACCACCTGCTATCATGAGAGACCTCAGGGCTGCATGTTTTGAGCCCAGTACTGATCCTGAAAAGCATTTCCAACCCCACTTACAAGTAAAACTAGCTAAAATGTGCCTGGCTTCTCTTCACTGAAAAGCTCATTCTGAGTACATTTTTAGCATACGTTTGCACCTGCCGGGTCAGCTGAGCAGCGAATTTCTATTTAACCACCTGCTGTCATGGGAGACCTCTGGGCTGCATGTTTTGAGCCCAGTACTGATCCTGAAATGCGTTTCCAACCCCATTTACAAGTAAAACTAGCTAAAATGTGCCTGGCTTCTCTTCACTGAAAAGCTCATTCTGAGTACATTTTTAGCATACGTTTGCACCTGCCGGGTCAGCTGAGCAGCGAATTTCTATTTAACCACCTGCTATCATGAGAGACCTCAGGGCTGCATGTTTTGAGCCCAGTACTGAGCCTGAAAAGCATTTCCAACCCCACTTACAAGTAAAACTAGCTAAAATGTGCCTGGCTTCTCTTCACTGAAAAGCTCATTCTGAGTACATTTTTAGCATACGTTTGCACCTGCCTGGTCAGCTGAGCAGCGAATTTCTATTTAACCACCTGCTATCATGAGATACATCAGGGCTGCATGTTTTGAGCCCAGTGCTGATCCTGAAAAGCGTTTCCAACCCCACTTACAAGTAAAACTAGCTAAAATGTGCCTGGCTGCTATTCACTGAAAAGCTCATTCTGTGTACATTTTTGGCATACGTTTGCTCCTACCGGGTCAGCTGAGCAGCAAATTTCTATTTAACCACCTGCTGTCATGGGAGACCTCAGGGCTGCATGTTTTGAGCCCAGTACTGAGCCTGAAAAGCATTTCCAAAGCATACGTTTGCACCTGCCGGGTCAGCTGAGCAGCGAATTTCTATTTAACCACCTGCTATCATGAGAGACCTCAGGGCTGCATGTTTTGAGCCCAGTACTGATCCTGAAAAGCATTTCCAACCCCACTTACAAGTAAAACTAGCTAAAATGTGCCTGGCTGTTCTTCACTGAAAAGCTCATTCTGAGTACATTTTTAGCATACGTTTGCACCTGCCGGGTCAGCTGAGCAGCGAATTTCTATTTCCACCTGCTGTCATGGGAGACCTCTGGGCTGCATGTTTTGAGCCCAGTACTGATCCTGAAATGCGTTTCCAACCCCACTTACAAGTAAAACTAGCTAAAATGTGCCTGGCTGCTATTCACTGAAAAGCTCATTCTGTGTACATTTTTGGCATACGTTTGCTCCTACCGGGTCAGCTGAGCAGCAAATTTCTATTTAACCACCTGCTTTCATGAGAGACCTCAGGGCTGCATGTTTTGAGCCCAGTACTGAGCCTGAAAAGCATTTCCAACCCCACTTACAAGTAAAACTAGCTAAAATGTGCCTGGCTTCTCTTCACTGAAAAGCTCATTCTGAGTACATTTTTAGCATACGTTTGCACCTGCCGGGTCAGCTGAGCAGCGAATTTCTATTTAACCACCTGCTATCATGAGAGACCTCAGGGCTGCATGTTTTGAGCCCAGTACTGAGCCTGAAAAGCATTTCCAACCCCACTTACAAGTAAAACTAGCTAAAATGTGCCTGGCTTCTCTTCACTGAAAAGCTCATTCTGAGTACATTTTTAGCATACATTTGCACCTGCCGGGTCCGCTGAGCAGCGAATTTCTATTTAACCACCTGCTATCATGAGAGACCTCAGGGCTGCATGTTTTGAGCCCAGTACTGAGCCTGAAAAGCATTTCCAACCCCACTTACAAGTAAAACTAGCTAAAATGTGCCTGGCTTCTCTTCACTGAAAAGCTCATTCTGAGTACATGTTTAGCATACGTTTGCACCTGCCGGGTCAGCTGAGCAGCGAATTACTATTTAACCACCTGCTATCATGAGATACATCGGGGCTGCATGTTTTGAGCCCAGTGCTGATCCTGAAAAGCGTTTCCAACCCCACTTACAAGTAAAACTAGCTAAAATGTGCCTGGCTGCTATTCACTGAAAAGCTCATTCTGTGTACATTTTTGGCATACGTTTGCTCCTACCGGGTCAGCTGAGCAGCGAATTTCTATTTAACCACCTGCTGTCATGGGAGACCTCAGGGCTGCATGTTTTGAGCCCAGTACTGAGCCTGAAAAGCGTTTCCAACCCCACTTACAAGTAAAACTAGCTAAAATGTGCCTGGCTGCTATTCACTGAAAAGCTCATTCTGTGTACATTTTTGGCATACGTTTGCTCCTACCGGGTCAGCTGAGCAGCGAATTTCTATTTAACCACCTGCTTTCATGAGAGACCTTAGGGCTGCATGTTTTGAGCCCAGTACTGAGCCTGAAAAGCATTTCCAACCCCACTTACAAGTAAAACTAGCTAAAATGTGCCTGGCTTCTCTTCACTGAAAAGCTAATTCTGAGTACATTTTTAGCATACGTTTGCACCTGCCGGGTCAGCTGAGCAGCGAATTTCTATTTAACCACCTGCTATCATGAGAGACCTCAGGGCTGCATGTTTTGAGCCCAGTACTTAGCCTGAAAAGCATTTCCAACCCCACTTACAAGTAAAACTAGCTAAAATGTGCCTGGCTTCTCTTCACTGAAAAGCTCATTCTGAGTACATTTTTAGCATACATTTGCACCTGCCGGGTCCGCTGAGCAGCGAATTTCTATTTAACCACCTGCTATCAAGAGAGACATCAGGGCTGCATGTTTTGAGCCCAGTACTGATCCTGAAAAGCGTTTCCAACCCCACTTACAAGTAAAACTAGCTAAAATGTGCCTGGCTGCTATTCACTGAAAAGCTCATTCTGTGTACATTTTTGGCATACGTTTGCTCCTACCGGGTCAGCTGAGCAGCGAATTTCTATTTAACCACCTGCTGTCATGGGAGACCTCAGGGCTGCATGTTTTGAGCCCAGTACTGAGCCTGAAAAGCATTTCCAACCCCACTTACAAGTAAAACTAGCTAAAATGTGCCTGGCTGCTATTCACTGAAAAGCTCATTCTGTGTACATTTTTAGCATACGTTTGCACCTGCCGGGTCAGCTGAGCAGCGAATTTCTATTTAACCACCTGCTATCATGAGAGACCTCAGGGCTGCATGTTTTGAGCCCAGTACTGAGCCTGAAAAGCATTTCCAACCCCACTTACAAGTAAAACTAGCTAAAATGTGCCTGGCTTCTCTTCACTGAAAAGCTCATTCTGAGTACATTTTTAGCATACGTTTTCACCTGCCGGGTCAGCTGAGCAGCGAATTTCTATTTAACCACCTGCTATCATGAGAGACATCAGGGCTGCATGTTTTGAGCCCAGTACTGATCCTGAAAAGCGTTTCCAACCCCACTTACAAGTAAAACTAGCTAAAATGTGCCTGGCTGCTATTCACTGAAAAGCTCATTCTGTGTACATTTTTGGCATACGTTTGCTCCTACCGGGTCAGCTGAGCAGCGAATTTCTATTTAACCACCTGCTGTCATGGGAGACCTCAGGGCTGCATGTTTTGAGCCCAGTACTGATCCTGAAAAGCGTTTCCAACCCCACTTACAAGTAAAACTAGCTAAAATGTGCCTGGCTGCTATTCACTGAAAAGCTCATTCTGAGTACATTTTTAGCATACGTTTGCACCTGCCGGGTCAGCTGAGCAGCGAATTTCTATTTAACCACCTGCTATCATGAGAGACATCAGGGCTGCATGTTTTGAGCCCAGTACTGATCCTGAAAAGCGTTTCCAACCCCACTTACAAGTAAAACTAGCTAAAATGTGCCTGGCTACTATTCACTGAAAAGCTCATTCTCTGTACATTTTTGGCATACGTTTGCTCCTACCGGATCAGCTGAGCAGCGAATTTCTATTTAACCACCTGCTGTCATGGGAGACCTCAGGGCTGCATGTTTTGAGCCCAGTACTGAGCCTGAAAAGCATTTCCAACCCCACTTACAAGTAAAACTAGCTAAAATGTGCCTGGCTGCTATTCACTGAAAAGCTCATTCTGTGTACATTTTTAGCATACGTTTGCACCTGCCGGGTCAGCTGAGCAGCGAATTTCTATTTAACCACCTGCTATCATGAGAGACCTCAGGGCTGCATGTTTTGAGCCCAGTACTGAGCCTGAAAAGCATTTCCAACCCCACTTACAAGTAAAACTAGCTAAAATGTGCCTGGCTTCTCTTCACTGAAAAGCTCATTCTGAGTACATTTTTAGCATACGTTTGCACCTGCCGGGTCAGCTGAGCAGCGAATTTCTATTTAACCACCTGCTATCATGAGATACATCGGCGCTGCATGTTTTGAGCCCAGTGCTGATCCTGAAAAGCGTTTCCAACCCCACTTACAAGTAAAACTAGCTAAAATGTGCCTGGCTGCTATTCACTGAAAAGCTCATTCTGTGTACATTTTTGGCATACGTTTGCTCCTACCGGGTCAGCTGAGCAGCGAATTTCTATTTAACCACCTGCTGTCATGGGAGACCTCAGGGCTGCATGTTTTGAGCCCAGTACTGAGCCTGAAAAGCGTTTCCAACCCCACTTACAAGTAAAACTAGCTAAAATGTGCCTGGCTGCTATTCACTGAAAAGCTCATTCTGTGTACATTTTTGGCATACGTTTGCTCCTACCGGGTCAGCTGAGCAGCGAATTTCTATTTAACCACCTGCTTTCATGAGAGACCTTAGGGCTGCATGTTTTGAGCCCAGTACTGAGCCTGAAAAGCATTTCCAACCCCACTTACAAGTAAAACTAGCTAAAATGTGCCTGGCTTCTCTTCACTGAAAAGCTAATTCTGAGTACATTTTTAGCATACGTTTGCACCTGCCTGGTCAGCTGAGCAGCGAATTTCTATTTAACCACCTGCTATCATGAGAGACCTCAGGGCTGCATGTTTTGAGCCCAGTGCTGATCCTGAAAAGCGTTTCCAACCCCACTTACAAGTAAAACTAGCTAAAATGTGCCTGGCTTCTCTTCACTGAAAAGCTCATTCTGAGTACATTTTTAGCATACATTTGCACCTGCCGGGTCCGCTGAGCAGCGAATTTCTATTTAACCACCTGCTATCATGAGAGACCTCAGGGCTGCATGTTTTGAGCCCAGTACTGAGCCTGAAAAGCATTTCCAACCCCACTTACAAGTAAACTAGCTAAAATGTGCCTGGCTTCTCTTCACTGAAAAGCTCATTCTGAGTACATTTTTAGCATACGTTTGCACCTGCCGGGTCAGCTGAGCAGCGAATTTCTATTTAACCACCTGCTATCATGAGATACATCAGGGCTGCATGTTTTGAGCCCAGTGCTGATCCTGAAAAGCGTTTCCAACCCCACTTACAAGTAAAACTAGCTAAAATGTGCCTGGCTGCTATTCACTGAAAAGCTCATTCTGTGTACATTTTTGGCATACGTTTGCTCCTACCGGGTCAGCTGAGCAGCGAATTTCTATTTAACCACCTGCTGTCATGGGAGACCTCAGGGCTGCATGTTTTGAGCCCAGTACTGAGCCTGAAAAGCGTTTCCAACCCCACTTACAAGTAAAACTAGCTAAAATGTGCCTGGCTGCTATTCTCTGAAAAGCTCATTCTGTGTACATTTTTGGCATACGTTTGCTCCTACCGGGTCAGCTGAGCAGCGAATTTCTATTTAACCACCTGCTTTCATGAGAGACCTTAGGGCTGCATGTTTTGAGCCCAGTACTGAGCCTGAAAAGCATTTCCAACCCCACTTACAAGTAAAACTAGCTAAAATGTGCCTGGCTTCTCTTCACTGAAAAGCTAATTCTGAGTACATTTTTAGCATACGTTTGCACCTGCCGGGTCAGCTGAGCAGCGAATTTCTATTTAACCACCTGCTATCATGAGAGACCTCAGGGCTGCATGTTTTGAGCCCAGTACTTAGCCTGAAAAGCATTTCCAACCCCACTTACAAGTAAAACTAGCTAAAATGTGCCTGGCTGCTATTCACTGAAAAGCTCATTCTGTGTACATTTTTGGCATACGTTTGCTCCTACCGGGTCAGCTGCGCAGCGAATTTCTATTTAACCACCTGCTGTCATGGGAGACCTCTGGGCTGCATGTTTTGAGCCCAGTACTGATCCTGAAAAGCGTTTCCAACCCCACTTACAAGTAAAACTAGCTAAAATGTGCCTGGCTTCTCTTCACTGAAAAGCTCATTCTGAGTACATTTTTAGCATACGTTTGCACCTGCCGGGTCAGCTGAGCAGCGAATTTCTATTTAACCACCTGCTATCATGAGAGACCTCAGGGCTGCATGTTTTGAGCCCAGTACTGAGCCTGAAAAGCATTTCCAACCCCACTTACAAGTAAAATTAGCTAAAATGTGCCTGGCTTCTCTTCACTGAAAAGCTCATTCTGAGTACATTTTTAGCATACTTTTGCACCTGCCGGGTCAGCTGAGCAGCGAATTTCTATTTAACCACCTGCTATCATGAGAGACCTCAGGGCTGCATGTTTTGAGCCCAGTACTGAGCCTGAGAAGCATTTCCAACCCCACTTACAAGTAAAACTAGCTAAAATGTGCCTGGCTTCTCTTCACTGAAAAGCTCATTCTGAGTACATTTTTAGCATACGTTTGCACCTGCCGGGTCAGCTGAGCAGCGAATTTCTATTTAACCACCTGCTATCATGAGATACATCAGGGCTGCATGTTTTGAGCCCAGTGCTGATCCTGAAAAGCGTTTCCAACCCCACTTACAAGTAAAACTAGCTAAAATGTGCCTGGCTTCTCTTCACTGAAAAGCTCATTCTGAGTACATTTTTAGCATACGTTTGCACCTGCCGGGTCAGCTGAGCAGCGAATTTCCATTTAACCACCTGCTATCATGAGAGACCTCAGGGCTGCATGTTTTGAGCCCTCTACTGAACCTGAAAAGCATTTCCAAAGCATACGTTTGCACCTGCCGGGTCAGCTGAGCAGCGAATTTCTATTTAACCACCTGCTATCATGAGAGACCTCAGGGCTGCATGTTTTGAGCCCAGTACTGATCCTGAAAAGCATTTCCAACCTCACTTACAAGTAAAACTAGCTAAAATGTGCCTGGCTTCTCTTCACTGAAAAGCTCATTCTGAGTACATTTTTAGCATACGTTTGCACCTGCCGGGTCAGCTGAGCAGCGAATTTCTATTTAACCACCTGCTGTCATGGGAGACCTCTGGGCTGCATGTTTTGAGCCCAGTACTGATCCTGAAATGCGTTTCCAACCCCATTTACAAGTAAAACTAGCTAAAATGTGCCTGGCTTCTCTTCACTGAAAAGCTCATTCTGAGTACATTTTTAGCATACGTTTGCACCTGCCGGGTCAGCTGAGCAGCGAATTTCTATTTAACCACCTGCTATCATGAGAGACCTCAGGGCTGCATGTTTTGAGCCCAGTACTGAGCCTGAAAAGCATTTCCAACCCCACTTACAAGTAAAACTAGCTAAAATGTGCCTGGCTTCTCTTCACTGAAAAGCTCATTCTGAGTACATTTTTAGCATACGTTTGCACCTGCCTGGTCAGCTGAGCAGCGAATTTCTATTTAACCACCTGCTATCATGAGATACATCAGGGCTGCATGTTTTGAGCCCAGTGCTGATCCTGAAAAGCGTTTCCAACCCCACTTACAAGTAAAACTAGCTAAAATGTGCCTGGCTGCTATTCACTGAAAAGCTCATTCTGTGTACATTTTTGGCATACGTTTGCTCCTACCGGGTCAGCTGAGCAGCAAATTTCTATTTAACCACCTGCTGTCATGGGAGACCTCAGGGCTGCATGTTTTGAGCCCAGTACTGAGCCTGAAAAGCATTTCCAAAGCATACGTTTGCACCTGCCGGGTCAGCTGAGCAGCGAATTTCTATTTAACCACCTGCTATCATGAGAGACCTCAGGGCTGCATGTTTTGAGCCCAGTACTGATCCTGAAAAGCATTTCCAACCCCACTTACAAGTAAAACTAGCTAAAATGTGCCTGGCTGTTCTTCACTGAAAAGCTCATTCTGAGTACATTTTTAGCATACGTTTGCACCTGCCGGGTCAGCTGAGCAGCGAATTTCTATTTCCACCTGCTGTCATGGGAGACCTCTGGGCTGCATGTTTTGAGCCCAGTACTGATCCTGAAATGCGTTTCCAACCCCACTTACAAGTAAAACTAGCTAAAATGTGCCTGGCTGCTATTCACTGAAAAGCTCATTCTGTGTACATTTTTGGCATACGTTTGCTCCTACCGGGTCAGCTGAGCAGCAAATTTCTATTTAACCACCTGCTTTCATGAGAGACCTCAGGGCTGCATGTTTTGAGCCCAGTACTGAGCCTGAAAAGCATTTCCAACCCCACTTACAAGTAAAACTAGCTAAAATGTGCCTGTCTTCTCTTCACTGAAAAGCTCATTCTGAGTACATTTTTAGCATACGTTTGCACCTGCCGGGTCAGCTGAGCAGCGAATTTCTATTTAACCACCTGCTATCATGAGAGACCTCAGGGCTGCATGTTTTGAGCCCAGTACTGAGCCTGAAAAGCATTTCCAACCCCACTTACAAGTAAAACTAGCTAAAATGTGCCTGGCTTCTCTTCACTGAAAAGCTCATTCTGAGTACATTTTTAGCATACATTTGCACCTGCCGGGTCCGCTGAGCAGCGAATTTCTATTTAACCACCTGCTATCATGAGAGACCTCAGGGCTGCATGTTTTGAGCCCAGTACTGAGCCTGAAAAGCATTTCCAACCCCACTTACAAGTAAAACTAGCTAAAATGTGCCTGGCTTCTCTTCACTGAAAAGCTCATTCTGAGTACATTTTTAGCATACGTTTGCACCTGCCGGGTCAGCTGAGCAGCGAATTACTATTTAACCACCTGCTATCATGAGATACATCGGGGCTGCATGTTTTGAGCCCAGTGCTGATCCTGAAAAGCGTTTCCAACCCCACTTACAAGTAAAACTAGCTAAAATGTGCCTGGCTGCTATTCACTGAAAAGCTCATTCTGTGTACATTTTTGGCATACGTTTGCTCCTACCGGGTCAGCTGAGCAGCGAATTTCTATTTAACCACCTGCTGTCATGGGAGACCTCAGGGCTGCATGTTTTGAGCCCAGTACTGAGCCTGAAAAGCGTTTCCAACCCCACTTACAAGTAAAACTAGCTAAAATGTGCCTGGCTGCTATTCACTGAAAAGCTCATTCTGTGTACATTTTTGGCATACGTTTGCTCCTACCGGGTCAGCTGAGCAGCGAATTTCTATTTAACCACCTGCTTTCATGAGAGACCTTAGGGCTGCATGTTTTGAGCCCAGTACTGAGCCTGAAAAGCATTTCCAACCCCACTTACAAGTAAAACTAGCTAAAATGTGCCTGGCTTCTCTTCACTGAAAAGCTAATTCTGAGTACATTTTTAGCATACGTTTGCACCTGCCGGGTCAGCTGAGCAGCGAATTTCTATTTAACCACCTGCTATCATGAGAGACCTCAGGGCTGCATGTTTTGAGCCCAGTACTTAGCCTGAAAAGCATTTCCAACCCCACTTACAAGTAAAACTAGCTAAAATGTGCCTGGCTTCTCTTCACTGAAAAGCTCATTCTGAGTACATTTTTAGCATACATTTGCACCTGCCGGGTCCGCTGAGCAGCGAATTTCTATTTAACCACCTGCTATCAAGAGAGACATCAGGGCTGCATGTTTTGAGCCCAGTACTGATCCTGAAAAGCGTTTCCAACCCCACTTACAAGTAAAACTAGCTAAAATGTGCCTGGCTGCTATTCACTGAAAAGCTCATTCTGTGTACATTTTTGGCATACGTTTGCTCCTACCGGGTCAGCTGAGCAGCGAATTTCTATTTAACCACCTGCTGTCATGGGAGACCTCAGGGCTGCATGTTTTGAGCCCAGTACTGAGCCTGAAAAGCATTTCCAACCCCACTTACAAGTAAAACTAGCTAAAATGTGCCTGGCTGCTATTCACTGAAAAGCTCATTCTGTGTACATTTTTAGCATACGTTTGCACCTGCCGGGTCAGCTGAGCAGCGAATTTCTATTTAACCACCTGCTATCATGAGAGACCTCAGGGCTGCATGTTTTGAGCCCAGTACTGAGCCTGAAAAGCATTTCCAACCCCACTTACAAGTAAAACTAGCTAAAATGTGCCTGGCTTCTCTTCACTGAAAAGCTCATTCTGAGTACATTTTTAGCATACGTTTTCACCTGCCGGGTCAGCTGAGCAGCGAATTTCTATTTAACCACCTGCTATCATGAGAGACATCAGGGCTGCATGTTTTGAGCCCAGTACTGATCCTGAAAAGCGTTTCCAACCCCACTTACAAGTAAAACTAGCTAAAATGTGCCTGGCTGCTATTCACTGAAAAGCTCATTCTGTGTACATTTTTGGCATACGTTTGCTCCTACCGGGTCAGCTGAGCAGCGAATTTCTATTTAACCACCTGCTGTCATGGGAGACCTCAGGGCTGCATGTTTTGAGCCCAGTACTGATCCTGAAAAGCGTTTCCAACCCCACTTACAAGTAAAACTAGCTAAAATGTGCCTGGCTGCTATTCACTGAAAAGCTCATTCTGAGTACATTTTTAGCATACGTTTGCACCTGCCGGGTCAGCTGAGCAGCGAATTTCTATTTAACCACCTGCTATCATGAGAGACATCAGGGCTGCATGTTTTGAGCCCAGTACTGATCCTGAAAAGCGTTTCCAACCCCACTTACAAGTAAAACTAGCTAAAATGTGCCTGGCTACTATTCACTGAAAAGCTCATTCTCTGTACATTTTTGGCATACGTTTGCTCCTACCGGATCAGCTGAGCAGCGAATTTCTATTTAACCACCTGCTGTCATGGGAGACCTCAGGGCTGCATGTTTTGAGCCCAGTACTGAGCCTGAAAAGCATTTCCAACCCCACTTACAAGTAAAACTAGCTAAAATGTGCCTGGCTGCTATTCACTGAAAAGCTCATTCTGTGTACATTTTTAGCATACGTTTGCACCTGCCGGGTCAGCTGAGCAGCGAATTTCTATTTAACCACCTGCTATCATGAGAGACCTCAGGGCTGCATGTTTTGAGCCCAGTACTGAGCCTGAAAAGCATTTCCAACCCCACTTACAAGTAAAACTAGCTAAAATGTGCCTGGCTTCTCTTCACTGAAAAGCTCATTCTGAGTACATTTTTAGCATACGTTTGCACCTGCCGGGTCAGCTGAGCAGCGAATTTCTATTTAACCACCTGCTATCATGAGATACATCGGGGCTGCATGTTTTGAGCCCAGTGCTGATCCTGAAAAGCGTTTCCAACCCCACTTACAAGTAAAACTAGCTAAAATGTGCCTGGCTGCTATTCACTGAAAAGCTCATTCTTTGTACATTTTTGGCATACGTTTGCTCCTACCGGGTCAGCTGAGCAGCGAATTTCTATTTAACCACCTGCTGTCATGGGAGACCTCAGGGCTGCATGTTTTGAGCCCAGTACTGAGCCTGAAAAGCGTTTCCAACCCCACTTACAAGTAAAACTAGCTAAAATGTGCCTGGCTGCTATTCACTGAAAAGCTCATTCTGTGTACATTTTTGGCATACGTTTGCTCCTACCGGGTCAGCTGAGCAGCGAATTTCTATTTAACCACCTGCTTTCATGAGAGACCTTAGGGCTGCATGTTTTGAGCCCAGTACTGAGCCTGAAAAGCATTTCCAACCCCACTTACAAGTAAAACTAGCTAAAATGTGCCTGGCTTCTCTTCACTGAAAAGCTAATTCTGAGTACATTTTTAGCATACGTTTGCACCTGCCTGGTCAGCTGAGCAGCGAATTTCTATTTAACCACCTGCTATCATGAGAGACCTCAGGGCTGCATGTTTTGAGCCCAGTACTTAGCCTGAAAAGCATTTCCAACCCCACTTACAAGTAAAACTAGCTAAAATGTGCCTGGCTTCTCTTCACTGAAAAGCTCATTCTGAGTACATTTTTAGCATACATTTGCACCTGCCGGGTCCGCTGAGCAGCGAATTTCTATTTAACCACCTGCTATCTAGAGAGACATCAGGGCTGCATGTTTTGAGCCCAGTACTGATCCTGAAAAGCGTTTCCAACCCCACTTACAAGTAAAACTAGCTAAAATGTGCCTGGCTGCTATTCACTGAAAAGCTCATTCTGTGTACATTTTTGGCATACGTTTGCTCCTACTGGGTCAGCTGAGCAGCGAATTTCTATTTAACCACCTGCTGTCATGGGAGACCTCAGGGCTGCATGTTTTGAGCCCAGTACTGAGCCTGAAAAGCATTTCCAACCCCACTTACAAGTAAAACTAGCTAAAATGTGCCTGGCTGCTATTCACTGAAAAGCTCATTCTGTGTACATTTTTAGCATACGTTTGCACCTGCCGGGTCAGCTGAGCAGCGAATTTCTATTTAACCACCTGCTATCATGAGAGACCTCAGGGCTGCATGTTTTGAGCCCAGTACTGAGCCTGAAAAGCATTTCCAACCCCACTTACAAGTAAAACTAGCTAAAATGTGCCTGGCTTCTCTTCACTGAAAAGCTCATTCTGAGTACATTTTTAGCATACGTTTTCACCTGCCGGGTCAGCTGAGCAGCGAATTTCTATTTAACCACCTGCTATCATGAGAGACATCAGGGCTGCATGTTTTGAGCCCAGTACTGATCCTGAAAAGCGTTTCCAACCCCACTTACAAGTAAAACTAGCTAAAATGTGCCTGGCTGCTATTCACTGAAAAGCTCATTCTGTGTACATTTTTGGCATACGTTTGCTCCTACCGGGTCAGCTGAGCAGCGAATTTCTATTTAACCACCTGCTGTCATGGGAGACCTCAGGGCTGCATGTTTTGAGCCCAGTACTGATCCTGAAAAGCGTTTCCAACCCCACTTACAAGTAAAACTAGCTAAAATGTGCCTGGCTGCTATTCACTGAAAAGCTCATTCTGAGTACATTTTTAGCATACGTTTGCACCTGCCGGGTCAGCTGAGCAGCGAATTTCTATTTAACCACCTGCTATCATGAGAGACATCAGGGCTGCATGTTTTGAGCCCAGTACTGATCCTGAAAAGCGTTTCCAACCCCACTTACAAGTAAAACTAGCTAAAATGTGCCTGGCTACTATTCACTGAAAAGCTCATTCTCTGTACATTTTTGGCATACGTTTGCTCCTACCGGATCAGCTGAGCAGCGAATTTCTATTTAACCACCTGCTGTCATGGGAGACCTCAGGGCTGCATGTTTTGAGCCCAGTACTGAGCCTGAAAAGCATTTCCAACCCCACTTACAAGTAAAACTAGCTAAAATGTGCCTGGCTGCTATTCACTGAAAAGCTCATTCTGTGTACATTTTTAGCATACGTTTGCACCTGCCGGGTCAGCTGAGCAGCGAATTTCTATTTAACCACCTGCTATCATGAGAGACATCAGGGCTGCATGTTTTGAGCCCAGTACTGATCCTGAAAAGCGTTTCCAACCCCACTTACAAGTAAAACTAGCTAAAATGTGCCTGGCTGCTATTCACTGAAAAGCTCATTCTGTGTACATTTTTGGCATACGTTTGCTCCTGCCGGGTCAGCTGAGCAGCGAATTTCTATTTAACCACCTGCTGTCATGGGAGACCTCAGGGCTGCATGTTTTGAGCCCAGTACTGAGCCTGAAAAGCATTTCCAACCCCACTTACAAGTAAAACTAGCTAAAATGTGCCTGGCTTCTCTTCACTGAAAAGATCATTCTGAGTACATTTTTAGCATACGTTTGCACCTGCCGGGTCAGCTGAGCAGCGAATTTCTATTTAACCACCTGCTATCATGAGAGACCTCAGGGCTGCATGTTTTGAGCCCAGTACTGAGCCTGAAAAGCATTTCCAACCCCACTTACAAGTAAAACTAGCTAAAATGTGCCTGGCTGCTATTCACTGAAAAGCTCATTCTGTGTACATTTTTGGCATACGTTTGCTCCTACCGGGTCAGCTGAGCAGCGAATTTCTATTTAACCACCTGCTGTCATGGGAGACCTCAGGGCTGCATGTTTTGAGCCCAGTACTGATCCTGAAAAGCGTTTCCAACCCCACTTACAAGTAAAACTAGCTAAAATGTGCCTGGCTGCTATTCACTGAAAAGCTCATTCTGTGTACATTTTTGGCATACGTTTGCTCCTACCGGGTCAGCTGCGCAGCGAATTTCTATTTAACCACCTGCTTTCATGGGAGACCTCAGGGCTGCATGTTTTGAGCCCAGTACTGATCCTGAAAAGCGTTTCCAACCCCACTTACAAGTAAAACTAGCTAAAATGTGCTTGGCTTCTCTTCACTGAAAAGCTCATTCTGAGTACATTTTTAGAATACGTTTGCACCTGCCAGGTCAGCTGAGCAGCGAATTTCTATTTAACCACCTGCTATCATGAGAGACCTCAGGGCTGCATGTTTTGAGCCCAGTACTGAGCCTGAAAAGCATTTCCAACCCCACTTACAAGTAAAACTAGCTAAAATGTGCCTGGCTTCTCTTCACTGAAAAGCTCATTCTGAGTACATTTTTAGCATACGTTTGCACCTGCCGGGTCAGCTGAGCAGCGAATTTCTATTTAACCACCTGCTGTCATGGGAGACCTCTGGGCTGCATGTTTTGAGCCCAGTACTGATCCTGAAAAGCGTTTCCAACCCCACTTACAAGTAAAACTAGCTAAAATGTGCCTGGCTGCTATTCACTGAAAAGCTCATTCTGTGTACATTTTTGGCATACGTTTGCTCCTACCGGGTCAGCTGAGCAGCGAATTTCTATTTAACCACCTGCTGTCATGGGAGACCTCAGGACTGCATGTTTTGAGCCCAGTACTGATCCTGAAAAGTGTTTCCAACCCCACTTACAAGTAAAACTAGCTAAAATGTGCCTGGCTGCTATTCACTGAAAAGCTCATTCTGAGTACATTTTTAGCATACGTTTGCACCTGCCGGGTCAGCTGAGCAGCGAATTTCTATTTAACCACCTGCTATCATGAGAGACCTCAGGGCTGCATGTTTTGAGCCCAGTACTGAGCCTGAAAAGCATTTCCAACCCCACTTACAAGTAAAACTAGCTAAAATGTGCCTGGCTGCTATTCACTGAAAAGCTCATTCTGTGTACATTTTTGGCATACGTTTGCTCCTACCGGGTCAGCTGAGCAGCGAATTTCTATTTAACCACCTGCTGTCATGGGAGACCTCAGGGCTGCATGTTTTGAGCCCAGTACTGATCCTGAAAAGCGTTTCCAACCCCACTTACAAGTAAAACTAGCTAAAATGTGCCTGGCTGCTATTCACTGAAAAGCTCATTCTGTGTACATTTTTGGCATACGTTTGCTCCTACCGGGTCAGCTGCGCAGCGAATTTCTATTTAACCACCTGCTTTCATGGGAGAATTCAGGGCTGCATGTTTTGAGCCCAGTACTGATCCTGAAAAGCGTTTCCAACCCCACTTACAAGTAAAACTAGCTAAAATGTGCTTGGCTTCTCTTCACTGAAAAGCTCATTCTGAGTACATTTTTAGAATACGTTTGCACCTGCCAGGTCAGCTGAGCAGCGAATTTCTATTTAACCACCTGCTATCATGAGAGACCTCAGGGCTGCATGTTTTGAGCCCAGTACTGAGCCTGAAAAGCATTTCCAACCCCACTTACAAGTAAAACTAGCTAAAATGTGCCTGGCTTCTCTTCACTGAAAAGATCATTCTGAGTACATTTTTAGCATACGTTTGCACCTGCCGGGTCAGCTGAGCAGCGAATTTCTATTTAACCACCTGCTGTCATGGGAGACCTCTGGGCTGCATGTTTTGAGCCCAGTACTGATCCTGAAAAGCGTTTCCAACCCCACTTACAAGTAAAACTAGCTAAAATGTGCCTGGCTGCTATTCACTGAAAAGCTCATTCTTTGTACATTTTTGGCATACGTTTGCTCCTACCGGGTCAGCTGAGCAGCGAATTTCTATTTAACCACCTGCTGTCATGGGAGACCTCAGGACTGCATGTTTTGAGCCCAGTACTGATCCTGAAAAGTGTTTCCAACCCCACTTACAAGTAAAACTAGCTAAAATGTGCTTGGCTTCTCTTCACTGAAAAGCTCATTCTGAGTACATTTTTAGAATACGTTTGCACCTGCCAGGTCAGCTGAGCAGCGAATTTCTATTTAACCACCTGCTATCATGAGAGACCTCAGGGCTGCATGTTTTGAGCCCAGTACTGAGCCTGAAAAGCATTTCCAACCCCACTTACAAGTAAAACTAGCTAAAATGTGCCTGGCTTCTCTTCACTGAAAAGCTCATTCTGAGTACATTTTTAGCATACGTTTGCACCTGCCGGGTCAGCTGAGCAGCGAATTTCTATTTAACCACCTGCTGTCATGGGAGACCTCTGGGCTGCATGTTTTGAGCCCAGTACTGATCCTGAAAAGCGTTTCCAACCCCACTTACAAGTAAAACTAGCTAAAATGTGCCTGGCTGCTATTCACTGAAAAGCTCATTCTGTGTACATTTTTGGCATACGTTTGCACCTGCCGGGTCAGCTGAGCAGCGAATTTCTATTTAACCACCTGCTGTCATGGGAGACCTCAGGGCTGCATGTTTTGAGCCCAGTACTGAGCCTGAAAAGCATTTCCAACCCCACTTACAAGTAAAACTAGCTAAAATGTGCCTGGCTGCTATTCACTGAAAAGCTCATTCTGTGTACATTTTTAGCATACGTTTGCACCTGCCGGGTCAGCTGAGCAGCGAATTTCTATTTAACCACCTGCTATCATGAGAGACCTCAGGGCTGCATGTTTTGAGCCCAGTACTGAGCCTGAAAAGCATTTCCAACCCCACTTACAAGTAAAACTAGCTAAAATGTGCCTGGCTTCTCTTCACTGAAAAGCTCATTCTGAGTACATTTTTAGCATACGTTTGCACCTGCCGGGTCAGCTGAGCAGCGAATTTCTATTTAACCACCTGCTATCATGAGATACATCGGGGCTGCATGTTTTGAGCCCAGTGCTGATCCTGAAAAGCGTTTCCAACCCCACTTACAAGTAAAACTAGCTAAAATGTGCCTGGCTGCTATTCATTGAAAAGCTCATTCTTTGTACATTTTTGGCATACGTTTGCTCCTACCGGGTCAGCTGAGCAGCGAATTTCTATTTAACCACCTGCTGTCATGGGAGACCTCAGGGCTGCATGTTTTGAGCCCAGTACTGAGCCTGAAAAGCGTTTCCAACCCCACTTACAAGTAAAACTAGCTAAAATGTGCCTGGCTGCTATTCACTGAAAAGCTCATTCTGTGTACATTTTTGGCATACGTTTGCTCCTACCGGGTCAGCTGAGCAGCGAATTTCTATTTAACCACCTGCTTTCATGAGAGACCTTAGGGCTGCATGTTTTGAGCCCAGTACTGAGCCTGAAAAGCATTTCCAACCCCACTTACAAGTAAAACTAGCTAAAATGTGCCTGGCTTCTCTTCACTGAAAAGCTAATTCTGAGTACATTTTTAGCATACGTTTGCACCTGCCTGGTCAGCTGAGCAGCGAATTTCTATTTAACCACCTGCTATCATGAGAGACCTCAGGGCTGCATGTTTTGAGCCCAGTACTTAGCCTGAAAAGCATTTCCAACCCCACTTACAAGTAAAACTAGCTAAAATGTGCCTGGCTTCTCTTCACTGAAAAGCTCATTCTGAGTACATTTTTAGCATACATTTGCACCTGCCGGGTCCGCTGAGCAGCGAATTTCTATTTAACCACCTGCTATCTAGAGAGACATCAGGGCTGCATGTTTTGAGCCCAGTACTGATCCTGAAAAGCGTTTCCAACCCCACTTACAAGTAAAACTAGCTAAAATGTGCCTGGCTGCTATTCACTGAAAAGCTCATTCTGTGTACATTTTTGGCATACGTTTGCTCCTACTGGGTCAGCTGAGCAGCGAATTTCTATTTAACCACCTGCTGTCATGGGAGACCTCAGGGCTGCATGTTTTGAGCCCAGTACTGAGCCTGAAAAGCATTTCCAACCCCACTTACAAGTAAAACTAGCTAAAATGTGCCTGGCTGCTATTCACTGAAAAGCTCATTCTGTGTACATTTTTAGCATACGTTTGCACCTGCCGGGTCAGCTGAGCAGCGAATTTCTATTTAACCACCTGCTATCATGAGAGACCTCAGGGCTGCATGTTTTGAGCCCAGTACTGAGCCTGAAAAGCATTTCCAACCCCACTTACAAGTAAAACTAGCTAAAATGTGCCTGGCTTCTCTTCACTGAAAAGCTCATTCTGAGTACATTTTTAGCATACGTTTTCACCTGCCGGGTCAGCTGAGCAGCGAATTTCTATTTAACCACCTGCTATCATGAGAGACATCAGGGCTGCATGTTTTGAGCCCAGTACTGATCCTGAAAAGCGTTTCCAACCCCACTTACAAGTAAAACTAGCTAAAATGTGCCTGGCTGCTATTCACTGAAAAGCTCATTCTGTGTACATTTTTGGCATACGTTTGCTCCTACCGGGTCAGCTGAGCAGCGAATTTCTATTTAACCACCTGCTGTCATGGGAGACCTCAGGGCTGCATGTTTTGAGCCCAGTACTGATCCTGAAAAGCGTTTCCAACCCCACTTACAAGTAAAACTAGCTAAAATGTGCCTGGCTGCTATTCACTGAAAAGCTCATTCTGAGTACATTTTTAGCATACGTTTGCACCTGCCGGGTCAGCTGAGCAGCGAATTTCTATTTAACCACCTGCTATCATGAGAGACATCAGGGCTGCATGTTTTGAGCCCAGTACTGATCCTGAAAAGCGTTTCCAACCCCACTTACAAGTAAAACTAGCTAAAATGTGCCTGGCTACTATTCACTGAAAAGCTCATTCTCTGTACATTTTTGGCATACGTTTGCTCCTACCGGATCAGCTGAGCAGCGAATTTCTATTTAACCACCTGCTGTCATGGGAGACCTCAGGGCTGCATGTTTTGAGCCCAGTACTGAGCCTGAAAAGCATTTCCAACCCCACTTACAAGTAAAACTAGCTAAAATGTGCCTGGCTGCTATTCACTGAAAAGCTCATTCTGTGTACATTTTTAGCATACGTTTGCACCTGCCGGGTCAGCTGAGCAGCGAATTTCTATTTAACCACCTGCTATCATGAGAGACATCAGGGCTGCATGTTTTGAGCCCAGTACTGATCCTGAAAAGCGTTTCCAACCCCACTTACAAGTAAAACTAGCTAAAATGTGCCTGGCTGCTATTCACTGAAAAGCTCATTCTGTGTACATTTTTGGCATACGTTTGCTCCTGCCGGGTCAGCTGAGCAGCGAATTTCTATTTAACCACCTGCTGTCATGGGAGACCTCAGGGCTGCATGTTTTGAGCCCAGTACTGAGCCTGAAAAGCATTTCCAACCCCACTTACAAGTAAAACTAGCTAAAATGTGCCTGGCTTCTCTTCACTGAAAAGATCATTCTGAGTACATTTTTAGCATACGTTTGCACCTGCCGGGTCAGCTGAGCAGCGAATTTCTATTTAACCACCTGCTATCATGAGAGACCTCAGGGCTGCATGTTTTGAGCCCAGTACTGAGCCTGAAAAGCATTTCCAACCCCACTTACAAGTAAAACTAGCTAAAATGTGCCTGGCTGCTATTCACTGAAAAGCTCATTCTGTGTACATTTTTGGCATACGTTTGCTCCTACCGGGTCAGCTGAGCAGCGAATTTCTATTTAACCACCTGCTGTCATGGGAGACCTCAGGGCTGCATGTTTTGAGCCCAGTACTGATCCTGAAAAGCGTTTCCAACCCCACTTACAAGTAAAACTAGCTAAAATGTGCCTGGCTGCTATTCACTGAAAAGCTCATTCTGTGTACATTTTTGGCATACGTTTGCTCCTACCGGGTCAGCTGCGCAGCGAATTTCTATTTAACCACCTGCTTTCATGGGAGACCTCAGGGCTGCATGTTTTGAGCCCAGTACTGATCCTGAAAAGCGTTTCCAACCCCACTTACAAGTAAAACTAGCTAAAATGTGCTTGGCTTCTCTTCACTGAAAAGCTCATTCTGAGTACATTTTTAGAATACGTTTGCACCTGCCAGGTCAGCTGAGCAGCGAATTTCTATTTAACCACCTGCTATCATGAGAGACCTCAGGGCTGCATGTTTTGAGCCCAGTACTGAGCCTGAAAAGCATTTCCAACCCCACTTACAAGTAAAACTAGCTAAAATGTGCCTGGCTTCTCTTCACTGAAAAGCTCATTCTGAGTACATTTTTAGCATACGTTTGCACCTGCCGGGTCAGCTGAGCAGCGAATTTCTATTTAACCACCTGCTGTCATGGGAGACCTCTGGGCTGCATGTTTTGAGCCCAGTACTGATCCTGAAAAGCGTTTCCAACCCCACTTACAAGTAAAACTAGCTAAAATGTGCCTGGCTGCTATTCACTGAAAAGCTCATTCTGTGTACATTTTTGGCATACGTTTGCTCCTACCGGGTCAGCTGAGCAGCGAATTTCTATTTAACCACCTGCTGTCATGGGAGACCTCAGGACTGCATGTTTTGAGCCCAGTACTGATCCTGAAAAGTGTTTCCAACCCCACTTACAAGTAAAACTAGCTAAAATGTGCCTGGCTGCTATTCACTGAAAAGCTCATTCTGAGTACATTTTTAGCATACGTTTGCACCTGCCGGGTCAGCTGAGCAGCGAATTTCTATTTAACCACCTGCTATCATGAGAGACCTCAGGGCTGCATGTTTTGAGCCCAGTACTGAGCCTGAAAAGCATTTCCAACCCCACTTACAAGTAAAACTAGCTAAAATGTGCCTGGCTGCTATTCACTGAAAAGCTCATTCTGTGTACATTTTTGGCATACGTTTGCTCCTACCGGGTCAGCTGAGCAGCGAATTTCTATTTAACCACCTGCTGTCATGGGAGACCTCAGGGCTGCATGTTTTGAGCCCAGTACTGATCCTGAAAAGCGTTTCCAACCCCACTTACAAGTAAAACTAGCTAAAATGTGCCTGGCTGCTATTCACTGAAAAGCTCATTCTGTGTACATTTTTGGCATACGTTTGCTCCTACCGGGTCAGCTGCGCAGCGAATTTCTATTTAACCACCTGCTTTCATGGGAGAATTCAGGGCTGCATGTTTTGAGCCCAGTACTGATCCTGAAAAGCGTTTCCAACCCCACTTACAAGTAAAACTAGCTAAAATGTGCTTGGCTTCTCTTCACTGAAAAGCTCATTCTGAGTACATTTTTAGAATACGTTTGCACCTGCCAGGTCAGCTGAGCAGCGAATTTCTATTTAACCACCTGCTATCATGAGAGACCTCAGGGCTGCATGTTTTGAGCCCAGTACTGAGCCTGAAAAGCATTTCCAACCCCACTTACAAGTAAAACTAGCTAAAATGTGCCTGGCTTCTCTTCACTGAAAAGATCATTCTGAGTACATTTTTAGCATACGTTTGCACCTGCCGGGTCAGCTGAGCAGCGAATTTCTATTTAACCACCTGCTGTCATGGGAGACCTCTGGGCTGCATGTTTTGAGCCCAGTACTGATCCTGAAAAGCGTTTCCAACCCCACTTACAAGTAAAACTAGCTAAAATGTGCCTGGCTGCTATTCACTGAAAAGCTCATTCTTTGTACATTTTTGGCATACGTTTGCTCCTACCGGGTCAGCTGAGCAGCGAATTTCTATTTAACCACCTGCTGTCATGGGAGACCTCAGGACTGCATGTTTTGAGCCCAGTACTGATCCTGAAAAGTGTTTCCAACCCCACTTACAAGTAAAACTAGCTAAAATGTGCCTGGCTTCTCTTCACTGAAAAGCTCATTCTGTGTACATTTTTGGCATACGTTTGCTCCTACCGGGTCAGCTGAGCAGCGAATTTCTATTTAACCACCTGCTATCATGAGAGACCTCAGGGCTGCATGTTTTGAGCCCTGTACTGAGCCTGAAAAGCATTTCCAACCCCACTTACAAGTAAAACTAGCTAAAATGTGCCTGGCTTCTCTTCACTGAAAAGATCATTCTGAGTACATTTTTGGCATACGTTTGCTCCTACCGGGTCAGCTGAGCAGCGAATTTCTATTTAACCACCTGCTGTCATGGGAGACCTCAGGGCTGCATGTTTTGAGCCCAGTACTGATCCTGAAAAGCGTTTCCAACCCCACTTACAAGTAAAACTAGCTAAAATGTGCTTGGCTTCTCTTCACTGAAAAGCTCATTCTGAGTACATTTTTAGAATACGTTTGCACCTGCCAGGTCAGCTGAGCAGCGAATTTCTATTTAACCACCTGCTATCATGAGAGACCTCAGGGCTGCATGTTTTGAGCCCAGTACTGAGCCTGAAAAGAATTTCCAACCCCACTTACAAGTAAAACTAGCTAAAATGTGCCTGGCTTCTCTTCACTGAAAAGCTCATTCTGAGTACATTTTTAGCATACGTTTGCACCTGCCGGGTCAGCTGAGCAGCGAATTTCTATTTAACCACCTGCTGTCATGGGAGACCTCTGGGCTGCATGTTTTGAGCCCAGTACTGATCCTGAAAAGCGTTTCCAACCCCACTTACAAGTAAAACTAGCTAAAATGTGCCTGGCTGCTATTCACTGAAAAGCTCATTCTGTGTACATTTTTGGCATACGTTTGCTCCTACCGGGTCAGCTGAGCAGCGAATTTCTATTTAACCACCTGCTGTCATGGGAGACCTCAGGACTGCATGTTTTGAGCCCAGTACTGATCCTGAAAAGTGTTTCCAACCCCACTTACAAGTAAAACTAGCTAAAATGTGCCTGGCTTCTCTTCACTGAAAAGCTCATTCTGTGTACATTTTTGGCATACGTTTGCTCCTACCGGGTCAGCTGAGCAGCGAATTTCTATTTAACCACCTGCTATCATGAGAGACCTCAGGGCTGCATGTTTTGAGCCCTGTACTGAGCCTGAAAAGCATTTCCAACCCCACTTACAAGTAAAACTAGCTAAAATGTGCCTGGCTGCTATTCACTGAAAAGCTCATTCTGTGTACATTTTTGGCATACATTTGCTCCTACCGGGTCAGCTGAGCAGCAAATTTCTATTTAACCACCTGCTTTCATGAGAGACCTCAGGGCTAAAATGTGCCTGGCTTCTCTTCACTGAAAAGCTCATTCTGAGTACATTTTTAGCATACGTTTGCACCTGCCGGGTCAGCTGAGCAGCGAATTTCCATTTAACCACCTGCTATCATGAGAGACCTCAGGGCTGCATGTTTTGAGCCCAGTACTGAGCCTGAAATGCATTTCCAAAGCATACGTTTGCACCTGCCGGGTCAGCTGAGCAGCGAATTTCTATTTAACCACCTGCTATCATGAGAGCCCTCAGGGCTGCATGTTTTGAGCCCAGTACTGATCCTGAAAAGCATTTCCAACCCCACTTACAAGTAAAACTAGCTAAAATGTGCCTGGCTTCTCTTCACTGAAAAGCTCATTCTGAGTAAATTTTTAGCATACGTTTGCACCTGCCGGGTCAGCTGAGCAGCGAATTTCTATTTAACCACCTGCTGTCATGGGAGACATCTGGGCTGCATGTTTTGAGCCCAGTACTGATCCTGAAATGCGTTTCCAACCCCACTTACAAGTAAAACTAGCTAAAATGTGCCTGGCTGCTATTCACTGAAAAGCTCATTCTGTGTACATTTTTGGCATACGTTTGCTCCTACCGGGTCAGCTGAGCAGCAAATTTCTATTTAACCACCTGCTTTCATGAGAGACCTCAGGGCTGCATGTTTTGAGCCCAGTACTGAGCCTGAAAAGCATTTCCAACCCCACTTACAAGTAAAACTAGCTAAAATGTGCCTGGCTTCTCTTCACTGAAAAGCTCATTCTGAGTACATTTTTAGCATACGTTTGCACCTGCCGGGTCAGCTGAGCAGCGAATTTCTATTTAACCACCTGCTATCATGAGAGACCTCAGGGCTGCATGTTTTGAGCCCAGTACTGAGCCTGAAAAGCATTTCCAACCCCACTTACAAGTAAAACTAGCTAAAATGTGCCTGGCTTCTCTTCACTGAAAAGCTCATTCTGAGTACATTTTTAGCATACATTTGCACCTGCCGGGTCCGCTGAGCAGCGAATTTCTATTTAACCACCTGCTATCATGAGAGACCTCAGGGCTGCATGTTTTGAGCCCAGTACTGAGCCTGAAAAGCATTTCCAACCCCACTTACAAGTAAACTAGCTAAAATGTGCCTGGCTTCTCTTCACTGAAAAGCTCATTCTGAGTACATTTTTAGCATACGTTTGCACCTGCCGGGTCAGCTGAGCAGCGAATTTCTATTTAACCACCTGCTATCATGAGATACATCAGGGCTGCATGTTTTGAGCCCAGTGCTGATCCTGAAAAGCGTTTCCAACCCCACTTACAAGTAAAACTAGCTAAAATGTGCCTGGCTGCTATTCACTGAAAAGCTCATTCTGTGTACATTTTTGGCATACGTTTGCTCCTACCGGGTCAGCTGAGCAGCGAATTTCTATTTAACCACCTGCTGTCATGGGAGACCTCAGGGCTGCATGTTTTGAGCCCAGTACTGAGCCTGAAAAGCGTTTCCAACCCCACTTACAAGTAAAACTAGCTAAAATGTGCCTGGCTGCTATTCACTGAAAAGCTCATTCTGTGTACATTTTTGGCATACGTTTGCTCCTACCGGGTCAGCTGAGCAGCGAATTTCTATTTAACCACCTGCTTTCATGAGAGACCTTAGGGCTGCATGTTTTGAGCCCAGTACTGAGCCTGAAAAGCATTTCCAACCCCACTTACAAGTAAAACTAGCTAAAATGTGCCTGGCTTCTCTTCACTGAAAAGCTCATTCTGAGTACATTTTTAGCATACATTTGCACCTGCCGGGTCCGCTGAGCAGCGAATTTCTATTTAACCACCTGCTATCAAGAGAGACATCAGGGCTGCATGTTTTGAGCCCAGTACTGATCCTGAAAAGCGTTTCCAACCCCACTTACAAGTAAAACTAGCTAAAATGTGCCTGGCTGCTATTCACTGAAAAGCTCATTCTGTGTACATTTTTGGCATACGTTTGCTCCTACCGGGTCAGCTGAGCAGCGAATTTCTATTTAACCACCTGCTGTCATGGGAGACCTCAGGGCTGCATGTTTTGAGCCCAGTACTGAGCCTGAAAAGCATTTCCAACCCCACTTACAAGTAAAACTAGCTAAAATGTGCCTGGCTGCTATTCACTGAAAAGCTCATTCTGTGTACATTTTTAGCATACGTTTGCACCTGCCGGGTCAGCTGAGCAGCGAATTTCTATTTAACCACCTGCTATCATGAGAGACCTCAGGGCTGCATGTTTTGAGCCCAGTACTGAGCCTGAAAAGCATTTCCAACCCCACTTACAAGTAAAACTAGCTAAAATGTTCCTGGCTTCTCTTCACTGAAAAGCTCATTCTGAGTACATTTTTAGCATATGTTTGCACCTGCCGGGTCAGCTGAGCAGCGAATTTCTATTTAACCACCTGCTATCATGAGAGACATCAGGGCTGCATGTTTTGAGCCCAGTACTGATCCTGAAAAGCGTTTCCAACCCCACTTACAAGTAAAACTAGCTAAAATGTGCCTGGCTGCTATTCACTGAAAAGCTCATTCTGTGTACATTTTTGGCATACGTTTGCTCCTACCGGGTCAGCTGAGCAGCGAATTTCTATTTAACCACCTGCTGTCATGGGAGACCTCAGGGCTGCATGTTTTGAGCCCAGTACTGATCCTGAAAAGCGTTTCCAACCCCACTTACAAGTAAAACTAGCTAAAATGTGCCTGGCTGCTATTCACTGAAAAGCTCATTCTGAGTACATTTTTAGCATACGTTTGCACCTGCCGGGTCAGCTGAGCAGCGAATTTCTATTTAACCACCTGCTATCATGAGAGACATCAGGGCTGCATGTTTTGAGCCCAGTACTGATCCTGAAAAGCGTTTCCAACCCCACTTACAAGTAAAACTAGCTAAAATGTGCCTGGCTGCTATTCACTGAAAAGCTCATTCTCTGTACATTTTTGGCATACGTTTGCTCCTACCGGATCAGCTGAGCAGCGAATTTCTATTTAACCACCTGCTGTCATGGGAGACCTCAGGGCTGCATGTTTTGAGCCCAGTACTGAGCCTGAAAAGCATTTCCAACCCCACTTACAAGTAAAACTAGCTAAAATGTGCCTGGCTGCTATTCACTGAAAAGCTCATTCTGTGTACATTTTTAGCATACGTTTGCACCTGCCGGGTCAGCTGAGCAGCGAATTTCTATTTAACCACCTGCTATCATGAGAGACATCAGGGCTGCATGTTTTGAGCCCAGTACTGATCCTGAAAAGCATTTCCAACCCCACTTACAAGTAAAACTAGCTAAAATGTGCCTGGCTGCTATTCACTGAAAAGCTCATTCTGTGTACATTTTTGGCATACGTTTGCTCCTACCGGGTCAGCTGAGCAGCGAATTTCTATTTAACCACCTGCTGTCATGCGAGACCTCAGGGCTGCATGTTTTGAGCCCAGTACTGAGCCTGAAAAGCATTTCCAACCCCACTTACAAGTAAAACTAGCTAAAATGTGCCTGGCTTCTCTTCACTGAAAAGATCATTCTGAGTACATTTTTAGCATACGTTTGCACCTGCCGGGTCAGCTGAGCAGCGAATTTCTATTTAACCACCTGCTATCATGAGAGACCTCAGGGCTGCATGTTTTGAGCCCAGTACTGAGCCTGAAAAGCATTTCGAACCCCACTTACAAGTAAAACTAGCTAAAATGTGCCTGGCTGCTATTCACTGAAAAGCTCATTCTGTGTACATTTTTGGCATACGTTTGCTCCTACCGGGTCAGCTGAGCAGCGAATTTCTATTTAACCACCTGCTGTCATGGGAGACCTCAGGGCTGCATGTTTTGAGCCCAGTACTGATCCTGAAAAGCGTTTCCAACCCGACTTACAAGTAAAACTAGCTAAAATGTGCTTGGCTTCTCTTCACTGAAAAGCTCATTCTGAGTACATTTTTAGAATACGTTTGCACCTGCCGGGTCAGCTGAGCAGCGAATTTCTATTTAACCACCTGCTGTCATGGGAGACCTCTGGGCTGCATGTTTTGAGCCCAGTACTGATCCTGAAAAGCGTTTCCAACCCCACTTACAAGTAAAACTAGCTAAAATGTGCCTGGCTGCTATTCACTGAAAAGCTCATTCTGTGTACATTTTTGGCATACGTTTGCTCCTACCGGGTCAGCTGAGCAGCGAATTTCTATTTAACCACCTGCTGTCATGGGAGACCTCAGGACTGCATGTTTTGAGCCCAGTACTGATCCTGAAAAGTGTTTCCAACCCCACTTACAAGTAAAACTAGCTAAAATGTGCCTGGCTGCTATTCACTGAAAAGCTCATTCTGAGTACATTTTTAGCATACGTTTGCACCTGCCGGGTCAGCTGAGCAGCGAATTTCTATTTAACCACCTGCTATCATGAGAGACCTCAGGGCTGCATGTTTTGAGCCCAGTACTGAGCCTGAAAAGCATTTCCAACCCCACTTACAAGTAAAACTAGCTAAAATGTGCCTGGCTGCTATTCACTGAAAAGCTCATTCTGTGTACATTTTTGGCATACGTTTGCTCCTACCGGGTCAGCTGAGCAGCGAATTTCTATTTAACCACCTGCTGTCATGGGAGACCTCAGGGCTGCATGTTTTGAGCCCAGTACTGATCCTGAAAAGCGTTTCCAACCCCACTTACAAGTAAAACTAGCTAAAATGTGCCTGGCTGCTATTCACTGAAAAGCTCATTCTGTGTACATTTTTGGCATACGTTTGCTCCTACCGGGTCAGCTGCGCAGCGAATTTCTATTTAACCACCTGCTTTCATGGGAGACCTCAGGGCTGCATGTTTTGAGCCCAGTACTGATCCTGAAAAGCGTTTCCAACCCCACTTACAAGTAAAACTAGCTAAAATGTGCCTGGCTGCTATTCACTGAAAAGCTCATTCTTTGTACATTTTTGGCATACGTTTGCTCCTACCGGGTCAGCTGAGCAGCGAATTTCTATTTAACCACCTGCTGTCATGGGAGACCTCTGGGCTGCATGTTTTGAGCCCAGTACTGATCCTGAAATGCGTTTCCAACCCCACTTACAAGTAAAACTAGCTAAAATGTGCCTGGCTGCTATTCACTGAAAAGCTCATTCTGTGTACATTTTTGGCATACGTTTGCTCCTACCGGGTCAGCTGAGCAGCAAATTTCTATTTAACCACCTGCTTTCATGAGAGACCTCAGGGCTGCATGTTTTGAGCCCAGTACTGAGCCTGAAAAGCATTTCCAACCCCACTTACAAGTAAAACTAGCTAAAATGTGCCTGGCTTCTCTTCACTGAAAAGCTCATTCTGAGTACATTTTTAGCATACGTTTGCACCTGCCGGGTCAGCTGAGCAGCGAATTTCTATTTAACCACCTGCTATCATGAGAGACCTCAGGGCTGCATGTTTTGAGCCCAGTACTGAGCCTGAAAAGCATTTCCAACCCCACTTACAAGTAAAACTAGCTAAAATGTGCCTGGCTTCTCTTCACTGAAAAGCTCATTCTGAGTACATTTTTAGCATACATTTGCACCTGCCGGGTCCGCTGAGCAGCGAATTTCTATTTAACCACCTGCTATCATGAGAGACCTCAGGGCTGCATGTTTTGAGCCCAGTACTGAGCCTGAAAAGCATTTCCAACCCCACTTACAAGTAAACTAGCTAAAATGTGCCTGGCTTCTCTTCACTGAAAAGCTCATTCTGAGTACATTTTTAGCATACGTTTGCACCTGCCGGGTCAGCTGAGCAGCGAATTTCTATTTAACCACCTGCTATCATGAGATACATCAGGGCTGCATGTTTTGAGCCCAGTGCTGATCCTGAAAAGCGTTTCCAACCCCACTTACAAGTAAAACTAGCTAAAATGTGCCTGGCTGCTATTCACTGAAAAGCTCATTCTGTGTACATTTTTGGCATACGTTTGCTCCTACCGGGTCAGCTGAGCAGCGAATTTCTATTTAACCACCTGCTGTCATGGGAGACCTCAGGGCTGCATGTTTTGAGCCCAGTACTGAGCCTGAAAAGCGTTTCCAACCCCACTTACAAGTAAAACTAGCTAAAATGTGCCTGGCTGCTATTCACTGAAAAGCTCATTCTGTGTACATTTTTGGCATACGTTTGCTCCTACCGGGTCAGCTGAGCAGCGAATTTCTATTTAACCACCTGCTTTCATGAGAGACCTTAGGGCTGCATGTTTTGAGCCCAGTACTGAGCCTGAAAAGCATTTCCAACCCCACTTACAAGTAAAACTAGCTAAAATGTGCCTGGCTTCTCTTCACTGAAAAGCTCATTCTGAGTACATTTTTAGCATACATTTGCACCTGCCGGGTCCGCTGAGCAGCGAATTTCTATTTAACCACCTGCTATCAAGAGAGACATCAGGGCTGCATGTTTTGAGCCCAGTACTGATCCTGAAAAGCGTTTCCAACCCCACTTACAATAAAACTAGCTAAAATGTGCCTGGCTGCTATTCACTGAAAAGCTCATTCTGTGTACATTTTTGGCATACGTTTGCTCCTACCGGGTCAGCTGAGCAGCGAATTTCTATTTAACCACCTGCTGTCATGGGAGACCTCAGGGCTGCATGTTTTGAGCCCAGTACTGAGCCTGAAAAGCATTTCCAACCCCACTTACAAGTAAAACTAGCTAAAATGTGCCTGGCTGCTATTCACTGAAAAGCTCATTCTGTGTACATTTTTAGCATACGTTTGCACCTGCCGGGTCAGCTGAGCAGCGAATTTCTATTTAACCACCTGCTATCATGAGAGACCTCAGGGCTGCATGTTTTGAGCCCAGTACTGAGCCTGAAAAGCATTTCCAACCCCACTTACAAGTAAAACTAGCTAAAATGTTCCTGGCTTCTCTTCACTGAAAAGCTCATTCTGAGTACATTTTTAGCATATGTTTGCACCTGCCGGGTCAGCTGAGCAGCGAATTTCTATTTAACCACCTGCTATCATGAGAGACATCAGGGCTGCATGTTTTGAGCCCAGTACTGATCCTGAAAAGCGTTTCCAACCCCACTTACAAGTAAAACTAGCTAAAATGTGCCTGGCTGCTATTCACTGAAAAGCTCATTCTGTGTACATTTTTGGCATACGTTTGCTCCTACCGGGTCAGCTGAGCAGCGAATTTCTATTTAACCACCTGCTGTCATGGGAGACCTCAGGGCTGCATGTTTTGAGCCCAGTACTGATCCTGAAAAGCGTTTCCAACCCCACTTACAAGTAAAACTAGCTAAAATGTGCCTGGCTGCTATTCACTGAAAAGCTCATTCTGAGTACATTTTTAGCATACGTTTGCACCTGCCGGGTCAGCTGAGCAGCGAATTTCTATTTAACCACCTGCTATCATGAGAGACATCAGGGCTGCATGTTTTGAGCCCAGTACTGATCCTGAAAAGCGTTTCCAACCCCACTTACAAGTAAAACTAGCTAAAATGTGCCTGGCTGCTATTCACTGAAAAGCTCATTCTCTGTACATTTTTGGCATACGTTTGCTCCTACCGGATCAGCTGAGCAGCGAATTTCTATTTAACCACCTGCTGTCATGGGAGACCTCAGGGCTGCATGTTTTGAGCCCAGTACTGAGCCTGAAAAGCATTTCCAACCCCACTTACAAGTAAAACTAGCTAAAATGTGCCTGGCTGCTATTCACTGAAAAGCTCATTCTGTGTACATTTTTAGCATACGTTTGCACCTGCCGGGTCAGCTGAGCAGCGAATTTCTATTTAACCACCTGCTATCATGAGAGACATCAGGGCTGCATGTTTTGAGCCCAGTACTGATCCTGAAAAGCATTTCCAACCCCACTTACAAGTAAAACTAGCTAAAATGTGCCTGGCTGCTATTCACTGAAAAGCTCATTTTGTGTACATTTTTGGCATACGTTTGCTCCTACCGGGTCAGCTGAGCAGCGAATTTCTATTTAACCACCTGCTGTCATGCGAGACCTCAGGGCTGCATGTTTTGAGCCCAGTACTGAGCCTGAAAAGCATTTCCAACCCCACTTACAAGTAAAACTAGCTAAAATGTGCCTGGCTTCTCTTCACTGAAAAGATCATTCTGAGTACATTTTTAGCATACGTTTGCACCTGCCGGGTCAGCTGAGCAGCGAATTTCTATTTACCCACCTGCTATCATGAGAGACCTCAGGGCTGCATGTTTTGAGCCCAGTACTGAGCCTGAAAAGCATTTCGAACCCCACTTACAAGTAAAACTAGCTAAAATGTGCCTGGCTGCTATTCACTGAAAAGCTCATTCTGTGTACATTTTTGGCATACGTTTGCTCCTACCGGGTCAGCTGAGCAGCGAATTTCTATTTAACCACCTGCTGTCATGGGAGACCTCAGGGCTGCATGTTTTGAGCCCAGTACTGATCCTGAAAAGCGTTTCCAACCCCACTTACAAGTAAAACTAGCTAAAATGTGCTTGGCTTCTCTTCACTGAAAAGCTCATTCTGAGTACATTTTTAGAATACGTTTGCACCTGCCGGGTCAGCTGAGCAGCGAATTTCTATTTAACCACCTGCTGTCATGGGAGACCTCTGGGCTGCATGTTTTGAGCCCAGTACTGATCCTGAAAAGCGTTTCCAACCCCACTTACAAGTAAAACTAGCTAAAATGTGCCTGGCTGCTATTCACTGAAAAGCTCATTCTGTGTACATTTTTGGCATACGTTTGCTCCTACCGGGTCAGCTGAGCAGCGAATTTCTATTTAACCACCTGCTGTCATGGGAGACCTCAGGACTGCATGTTTTGAGCCCAGTACTGATCCTGAAAAGTGTTTCCAACCCCACTTACAAGTAAAACTAGCTAAAATGTGCCTGGCTGCTATTCACTGAAAAGCTCATTCTGAGTACATTTTTAGCATACGTTTGCACCTGCCGGGTCAGCTGAGCAGCGAATTTCTATTTAACCACCTGCTATCATGAGAGACCTCAGGGCTGCATGTTTTGAGCCCAGTACTGAGCCTGAAAAGCATTTCCAACCCCACTTACAAGTAAAACTAGCTAAAATGTGCCTGGCTGCTATTCACTGAAAAGCTCATTCTGTGTACATTTTTGGCATACGTTTGCTCCTACCGGGTCAGCTGAGCAGCGAATTTCTATTTAACCACCTGCTGTCATGGGAGACCTCAGGGCTGCATGTTTTGAGCCCAGTACTGATCCTGAAAAGCGTTTCCAACCCCACTTACAAGTAAAACTAGCTAAAATGTGCCTGGCTGCTATTCACTGAAAAGCTCATTCTGTGTACATTTTTGGCATACGTTTGCTCCTACCGGGTCAGCTGCGCAGCGAATTTCTATTTAACCACCTGCTTTCATGGGAGACCTCAGGGCTGCATGTTTTGAGCCCAGTACTGATCCTGAAAAGCGTTTCCAACCCCACTTACAAGTAAAACTAGCTAAAATGTGCCTGGCTGCTATTCACTGAAAAGCTCATTCTTTGTACATTTTTGGCATACGTTTGCTCCTACCGGGTCAGCTGAGCAGCGAATTTCTATTTAACCACCTGCTGTCATGGGAGACCTCAGGACTGCATGTTTTGAGCCCAGTACTGATCCTGAAAAGTGTTTCCAACCCCACTTACAAGTAAAACTAGCTAAAATGTGCCTGGCTTCTCTTCACTGAAAAGCTCATTCTGTGTACATTTTTGGCATACGTTTGCTCCTACCGGGTCAGCTGAGCAGCGAATTTCTATTTAACCACCTGCTATCATGAGAGACCTCAGGGCTGCATGTTTTGAGCCCTGTACTGAGCCTGAAAAGCATTTCCAACCCCACTTACAAGTAAAACTAGCTAAAATGTGCCTGGCTTCTCTTCACTGAAAAGATCATTCTGAGTACATTTTTGGCATACGTTTGCTCCTACCGGGTCAGCTGAGCAGCGAATTTCTATTTAACCACCTGCTGTCATGGGAGACCTCAGGGCTGCATGTTTTGAGCCCAGTACTGATCCTGAAAAGCGTTTCCAACCCCACTTACAAGTAAAACTAGCTAAAATGTGCTTGGCTTCTCTTCACTGAAAAGCTCATTCTGAGTACATTTTTAGAATACGTTTGCACCTGCCAGGTCAGCTGAGCAGCGAATTTCTATTTAACCACCTGCTATCATGAGAGACCTCAGGGCTGCATGTTTTGAGCCCAGTACTGAGCCTGAAAAGCATTTCCAACCCCACTTACAAGTAAAACTAGCTAAAATGTGCCTGGCTTCTCTTCACTGAAAAGCTCATTCTGAGTACATTTTTAGCATACGTTTGCATCTGCCGGGTCAGCTGAGCAGCGAATTTCTATTTAACCACCTGCTGTCATGGGAGACCTCTGGGCTGCATGTTTTGAGCCCAGTACTGATCCTGAAAAGCGTTTCCAACCCCACTTACAAGTAAAACTAGCTAAAATGTGCCTGGCTGCTATTCACTGAAAAGCTCATTCTGTGTACATTTTTGGCATACGTTTGCTCCTACCGGGTCAGCTGAGCAGCGAATTTCTATTTAACCACCTGCTGTCATGGGAGACCTCAGGACTGCATGTTTTGAGCCCAGTACTGATCCTGAAAAGTGTTTCCAACCCCACTTACAAGTAAAACTAGCTAAAATGTGCCTGGCTTCTCTTCACTGAAAAGCTCATTCTGTGTACATTTTTGGCATACGTTTGCTCCTACCGGGTCAGCTGAGCAGCGAATTTCTATTTAACCACCTGCTATCATGAGAGACCTCAGGGCTGCATGTTTTGAGCCCTGTACTGAGCCTGAAAAGCATTTCCAACCCCACTTACAAGTAAAACTAGCTAAAATGTGCCTGGCTGCTATTCACTGAAAAGCTCATTCTGTGTACATTTTTGGCATACATTTGCTCCTACCGGGTCAGCTGAGCAGCAAATTTCTATTTAACCACCTGCTTTCATGAGAGACCTCAGGGCTAAAATGTGCCTGGCTTCTCTTCACTGAAAAGCTCATTCTGAGTACATTTTTAGCATACGTTTGCACCTGCCGGGTCAGCTGAGCAGCGAATTTCCATTTAACCACCTGCTATCATGAGAGACCTCAGGGCTGCATGTTTTGAGCCCAGTACTGAGCCTGAAATGCATTTCCAAAGCATACGTTTGCACCTGCCGGGTCAGCTGAGCAGCGAATTTCTATTTAACCACCTGCTATCATGAGAGCCCTCAGGGCTGCATGTTTTGAGCCCAGTACTGATCCTGAAAAGCATTTCCAACCCCACTTACAAGTAAAACTAGCTAAAATGTGCCTGGCTTCTCTTCACTGAAAAGCTCATTCTGAGTACATTTTTAGCATACGTTTGCACTTGCCGGGTCAGCTGAGCAGCGAATTTCTATTTAACCACCTGCTGTCATGGGAGACCTCTGGGCTGCATGTTTTGAGCCCAGTACTGATCCTGAAATGCGTTTCCAACCCCACTTACAAGTAAAACTAGCTAAAATGTGCCTGGCTGCTATTCACTGAAAAGCTCATTCTGTGTACATTTTTGGCATACGTTTGCTCCTACCGGGTCAGCTGAGCAGCAAATTTCTATTTAACCACCTGCTTTCATGAGAGACCTCAGGGCTGCATGTTTTGAGCCCAGTACTGAGCCTGAAAAGCATTTCCAACCCCACTTACAAGTAAAACTAGCTAAAATGTGCCTGGCTTATCTTCACTGAAAAGCTCATTCTGAGTACATTTTTAGCATACGTTTGCACCTGCCGGGTCAGCTGAGCAGCGAATTTCTATTTAACCACCTGCTATCATGAGAGACCTCAGGGCTGCATGTTTTGAGCCCAGTACTGAGCCTGAAAAGCATTTCCAACCCCACTTACAAGTAAAACTAGCTAAAATGTGCCTGGCTTCTCTTCACTGAAAAGCTCATTCTGAGTACATTTTTAGCATACATTTGCAACTGCCGGGTCCGCTGAGCAGCGAATTTCTATTTAACCACCTGCTATCATGAGAGACCTCAGGGCTGCATGTTTTGAGCCCAGTACTGAGCCTGAAAAGCATTTCCAACCCCACTTACAAGTAAACTAGCTAAAATGTGCCTGGCTTCTCTTCACTGAAAAGCTCATTCTGAGTACATTTTTAGCATACGTTTGCACCTGCCGGGTCAGCTGAGCAGCGAATTTCTATTTAACCACCTGCTATCATGAGATACATCAGGGCTGCATGTTTTGAGCCCAGTGCTGATCCTGAAAAGCGTTTCCAACCCCACTTACAAGTAAAACTAGCTAAAATGTGCCTGGCTGCTATTCACTGAAAAGCTCATTCTGTGTACATTTTTGGCATACGTTTGCTCCTACCGGGTCAGCTGAGCAGCGAATTTCTATTTAACCACCTGCTGTCATGGGAGACCTCAGGGCTGCATGTTTTGAGCCCAGTACTGAGCCTGAAAAGCGTTTCCAACCCCACTTACAAGTAAAACTAGCTAAAATGTGCCTGGCTGCTATTCACTGAAAAGCTCATTCTGTGTACATTTTTGGCATACGTTTGCTCCTACCGGGTCAGCTGAGCAGCGAATTTCTATTTAACCACCTGCTTTCATGAGAGACCTTAGGGCTGCATGTTTTGAGCCCAGTACTGAGCCTGAAAAGCATTTCCAACCCCACTTACAAGTAAAACTAGCTAAAATGTGCCTGGCTTCTCTTCACTGAAAAGCTCATTCTGAGTACATTTTTAGCATACATTTGCACCTGCCGGGTCCGCTGAGCAGCGAATTTCTATTTAACCACCTGCTATCAAGAGAGACATCAGGGCTGCATGTTTTGAGCCCAGTACTGATCCTGAAAAGCGTTTCCAACCCCACTTACAAGTAAAACTAGCTAAAATGTGCCTGGCTGCTATTCACTGAAAAGCTCATTCTGTGTACATTTTTTGCATACGTTTGCTCCTACCGGGTCAGCTGAGCAGCGAATTTCTATTTAACCACCTGCTGTCATGGGAGACCTCAGGGCTGCATGTTTTGAGCCCAGTACTGAGCCTGAAAAGCATTTCCAACCCCACTTACAAGTAAAACTAGCTAAAATGTGCCTGGCTGCTATTCACTGAAAAGCTCATTCTGTGTACATTTTTAGCATACGTTTGCACCTGCCGGGTCAGCTGAGCAGCGAATTTCTATTTAACCACCTGCTATCATGAGAGACCTCAGGGCTGCATGTTTTGAGCCCAGTACTGAGCCTGAAAAGCATTTCCAACCCCACTTACAAGTAAAACTAGCTAAAATGTGCCTGGCTTCTCTTCACTGAAAAGCTCATTCTGAGTACATTTTTAGCATACGTTTGCACCTGCCGGGTCAGCTGAGCAGCGAATTTCTATTTAACCACCTGCTATCATGAGAGACATCAGGGCTGCATGTTTTGAGCCCAGTACTGATCCTGAAAAGCGTTTCCAACCCCACTTACAAGTAAAACTAGCTAAAATGTGCCTGGCTGCTATTCACTGAAAAGCTCATTCTGTGTACATTTTTGGCATACGTTTGCTCCTACCGGGTCAGCTGCGCAGCGAATTTCTATTTAACCACCTGCTTTCATGGGAGACCTCAGGGCTGCATGTTTTGAGCCCAGTACTGATCCTGAAAAGCGTTTCCAACCCCACTTACAAGTAAAACTAGCTAAAATGTGCCTGGCTGCTATTCACTGAAAAGCTCATTCTTTGTACATTTTTGGCATACGTTTGCTCCTACCGGGTCAGCTGAGCAGCAAATTTCTATTTAACCACCTGCTGTCATGGGAGACCTCAGGACTGCATGTTTTGAGCCCAGTACTGATCCTGAAAAGTGTTTCCAACCCCACTTACAAGTAAAACTAGCTAAAATGTGCCTGGCTTCTCTTCACTGAAAAGCTCATTCTGTGTACATTTTTGGCATACGTTTGCTCCTACCGGGTCAGCTGAGCAGCGAATTTCTATTTAACCACCTGCTATCATGAGAGACCTCAGGGCTGCATGTTTTGAGCCCTGTACTGAGCCTGAAAAGCATTTCCAACCCCACTTACAAGTAAAACTAGCTAAAATGTGCCTGGCTTCTCTTCACTGAAAAGATCATTCTGAGTACATTTTTGGCATACGTTTGCTCCTACCAGGTCAGCTGAGCAGCGAATTTCTATTTAACCACCTGCTGTCATGGGAGACCTCAGGGCTGCATGTTTTGAGCCCAGTACTGATCCTGAAAAGCGTTTCCAACCCCACTTACAAGTAAAACTAGCTAAAATGTGCTTGGCTTCTCTTCACTGAAAAGCTCATTCTGAGTACATTTTTAGAATACGTTTGCACCTGCCAGGTCAGCTGAGCAGCGAATTTCTATTTAACCACCTGCTATCATGAGAGACCTCAGGGCTGCATGTTTTGAGCCCAGTACTGAGCCTGAAAAGCATTTCCAACCCCACTTACAAGTAAAACTAGCTAAAATGTGCCTGGCTTCTCTTCACTGAAAAGCTCATTCTGAGTACATTTTTAGCATACGTTTGCATCTGCCGGGTCAGCTGAGCAGCGAATTTCTATTTAACCACCTGCTGTCATGGGAGACCTCTGGGCTGCATGTTTTGAGCCCAGTACTGATCCTGAAAAGCGTTTCCAACCCCACTTACAAGTAAAACTAGCTAAAATGTGCCTGGCTGCTATTCACTGAAAAGCTCATTCTGTGTACATTTTTGGCATACGTTTGCTCCTACCGGGTCAGCTGAGCAGCGAATTTCTATTTAACCACCTGCTGTCATGGGAGACCTCAGGACTGCATGTTTTGAGCCCAGTACTGATCCTGAAAAGTGTTTCCAACCCCACTTACAAGTAAAACTAGCTAAAATGTGCCTGGCTTCTCTTCACTGAAAAGCTCATTCTGTGTACATTTTTGGCATACGTTTGCTCCTACCGGGTCAGCTGAGCAGCGAATTTCTATTTAACCACCTGCTATCATGAGAGACCTCAGGGCTGCATGTTTTGAGCCCTGTACTGAGCCTGAAAAGCATTTCCAACCCCACTTACAAGTAAAACTAGCTAAAATGTGCCTGGCTGCTATTCACTGAAAAGCTCATTCTGTGTACATTTTTGGCATACATTTGCTCCTACCGGGTCAGCTGAGCAGCAAATTTCTATTTAACCACCTGCTTTCATGAGAGACCTCAGGGCTAAAATGTGCCTGGCTTCTCTTCACTGAAAAGCTCATTCTGAGTACATTTTTAGCATACGTTTGCACCTGCCGGGTCAGCTGAGCAGCGAATTTCCATTTAACCACCTGCTATCATGAGAGACCTCAGGGCTGCATGTTTTGAGCCCAGTACTGAGCCTGAAATGCATTTCCAAAGCATACGTTTGCACCTGCCGGGTCAGCTGAGCAGCGAATTTCTATTTAACCACCTGCTATCATGAGAGCCCTCAGGGCTGCATGTTTTGAGCCCAGTACTGATCCTGAAAAGCATTTCCAACCCCACTTACAAGTAAAACTAGCTAAAATGTGCCTGGCTTCTCTTCACTGAAAAGCTCATTCTGAGTACATTTTTAGCATACGTTTGCACTTGCCGGGTCAGCTGAGCAGCGAATTTCTATTTAACCACCTGCTGTCATGGGAGACCTCTGGGCTGCATGTTTTGAGCCCAGTACTGATCCTGAAATGCGTTTCCAACCCCACTTACAAGTAAAACTAGCTAAAATGTGCCTGGCTGCTATTCACTGAAAAGCTCATTCTGTGTACATTTTTGGCATACGTTTGCTCCTACCGGGTCAGCTGAGCAGCAAATTTCTATTTAACCACCTGCTTTCATGAGAGACCTCAGGGCTGCATGTTTTGAGCCCAGTACTGAGCCTGAAAAGCATTTCCAACCCCACTTACAAGTAAAACTAGCTAAAATGTGCCTGGCTTCTCTTCACTGAAAAGCTCATTCTGAGTACATTTTTAGCATACGTTTGCACCTGCCGGGTCAGCTGAGCAGCGAATTTCTATTTAACCACCTGCTATCATGAGAGACCTCAGGGCTGCATGTTTTGAGCCCAGTACTGAGCCTGAAAAGCATTTCCAACCCCACTTACAAGTAAACTAGCTAAAATGTGCCTGGCTTCTCTTCACTGAAAAGCTCATTCTGAGTACATTTTTAGCATACGTTTGCACCTGCCGGGTCAGCTGAGCAGCGAATTTCTATTTAACCACCTGCTATCATGAGATACATCAGGGCTGCATGTTTTGAGCCCAGTGCTGATCCTGAAAAGCGTTTCCAACCCCACTTACAAGTAAAACTAGCTAAAATGTGCCTGGCTGCTATTCACTGAAAAGCTCATTCTGTGTACATTTTTGGCATACGTTTGCTCCTACCGGGTCAGCTGAGCAGCGAATTTCTATTTAACCACCTGCTGTCATGGGAGACCTCAGGGCTGCATGTTTTGAGCCCAGTACTGAGCCTGAAAAGCGTTTCCAACCCCACTTACAAGTAAAACTAGCTAAAATGTGCCTGGCTGCTATTCACTGAAAAGCTCATTCTGTGTACATTTTTGGCATACGTTTGCTCCTACCGGGTCAGCTGAGCAGCGAATTTCTATTTAACCACCTGCTTTCATGAGAGACCTTAGGGCTGCATGTTTTGAGCCCAGTACTGAGCCTGAAAAGCATTTCCAACCCCACTTACAAGTAAAACTAGCTAAAATGTGCCTGGCTTCTCTTCACTGAAAAGCTCATTCTGAGTACATTTTTAGCATACATTTGCACCTGCCGGGTCCGCTGAGCAGCGAATTTCTATTTAACCACCTGCTATCAAGAGAGACATCAGGGCTGCATGTTTTGAGCCCAGTACTGATCCTGAAAAGCGTTTCCAACCCCACTTACAAGTAAAACTAGCTAAAATGTGCCTGGCTGCTATTCACTGAAAAGCTCATTCTGTGTACATTTTTGGCATACGTTTGCTCCTACCGGGTCAGCTGAGCAGCGAATTTCTATTTAACCACCTGCTGTCATGGGAGACCACAGGGCTGCATGTTTTGAGCCCAGTACTGAGCCTGAAAAGCATTTCCAACCCCACTTACAAGTAAAACTAGCTAAAATGTGCCTGGCTGCTATTCACTGAAAAGCTCATTCTGTGTACATTTTTAGCATACGTTTGCACCTGCCGGGTCAGCTGAGCAGCGAATTTCTATTTAACCACCTGCTATCATGAGAGACCTCAGGGCTGCATGTTTTGAGCCCAGTACTGAGCCTGAAAAGCATTTCCAACCCCACTTACAAGTAAAACTAGCTAAAATGTGCCTGGCTTCTCTTCACTGAAAAGCTCATTCTGAGTACATTTTTAGCATACGTTTGCACCTGCCGGGTCAGCTGAGCAGCGAATTTCTATTTAACCACCTGCTATCATGAGAGACATCAGGGCTGCATGTTTTGAGCCCAGTACTGATCCTGAAAAGCGTTTCCAACCCCACTTACAAGTAAAACTAGCTAAAATGTGCCTGGCTGCTATTCACTGAAAAGCTCATTCTGTGTACATTTTTGGCATACGTTTGCTCCTACCGGGTCAGCTGAGCAGCGAATTTCTATTTAACCACCTGCTGTCATGGGAGACCTCAGGGCTGCATGTTTTGAGCCCAGTACTGATCCTGAAAAGCGTTTCCAACCCCACTTACAAGTAAAACTAGCTAAAATGTGCCTGGCTGCTATTCACTGAAAAGCTCATTCTGAGTACATTTTTAGCATATGTTTGCACCTGCCGGGTCAGCTGAGCAGCGAATTTCTATTTAACCACCTGCTATCATGAGAGACATCAGGGCTGCATGTTTTGAGCCCAGTACTGATCCTGAAAAGCGTTTCCAACCCCACTTACAAGTAAAACTAGCTAAAATGTGCCTGGCTGCTATTCACTGAAAAGCTCATTCTCTGTACATTTTTGGCATACGTTTGCTCCTACCGGATCAGCTGAGCAGCGAATTTCTATTTAACCACCTGCTGTCATGGGAGACCTCAGGGCTGCATGTTTTGAGCCCAGTACTGAGCCTGAAAAGCATTTCCAACCCCACTTACAAGTAAAACTAGCTAAAAAGTGCCTGGCTGCTATTCACTGAAAAGCTCATTCTGTGTACATTTTTAGCATACGTTTGCACCTGCCGGGTCAGCTGAGCAGCGAATTTCTATTTAACCACCTGCTATCATGAGAGACATCAGGGCTGCATGTTTTGAGCCCAGTACTGATCCTGAAAAGCATTTCCAACCCCACTTACAAGTAAAACTAGCTAAAATGTGCCTGGCTGCTATTCACTGAAAAGCTCATTCTGTGTACATTTTTGGCATACGTTTGCTCCTACCGGGTCAGCTGAGCAGCGAATTTCTATTTAACCACCTGCTGTCATGCGAGACCTCAGGGCTGCATGTTTTGAGCCCAGTACTGAGCCTGAAAAGCATTTCCAACCCCACTTACAAGTAAAACTAGCTAAAATGTGCCTGGCTTCTCTTCACTGAAAAGATCATTCTGAGTACATTTTTAGCATACGTTTGCACCTGCCGGGTCAGCTGAGCAGCGAATTTCTATTTAACCACCTGCTATCATGAGAGACCTCAGGGCTGCATGTTTTGAGCCCAGTACTGAGCCTGAAAAGCATTTCGAACCCCACTTACAAGTAAAACTAGCTAAAATGTGCCTGGCTGCTATTCACTGAAAAGCTCATTCTGTGTACATTTTTGGCATACGTTTGCTCCTACCGGGTCAGCTGAGCAGCGAATTTCTATTTAACCACCTGCTGTCATGGGAGACCTCAGGGCTGCATGTTTTGAGCCCAGTACTGATCCTGAAAAGCGTTTCCAACCCCACTTACAAGTAAAACTAGCTAAAATGTGCTTGGCTTCTCTTCACTGAAAAGCTCATTCTGAGTACATTTTTAGAATACGTTTGCACCTGCCGGGTCAGCTGAGCAGCGAATTTCTATTTAACCACCTGCTGTCATGGGAGACCTCTGGGCTGCATGTTTTGAGCCCAGTACTGATCCTGAAAAGCGTTTCCAACCCCACTTACAAGTAAAACTAGCTAAAATGTGCCTGGCTGCTATTCACTGAAAAGCTCATTCTGTGTACATTTTTGGCATACGTTTGCTCCTACCGGGTCAGCTGAGCAGCGAATTTCTATTTAACCACCTGCTGTCATGGGAGACCTCAGGACTGCATGTTTTGAGCCCAGTACTGATCCTGAAAAGTGTTTCCAACCCCACTTACAAGTAAAACTAGCTAAAATGTGCCTGGCTGCTATTCACTGAAAAGCTCATTCTGAGTACATTTTTAGCATACGTTTGCACCTGCCGGGTCAGCTGAGCAGCGAATTTCTATTTAACCACCTGCTATCATGAGAGACCTCAGGGCTGCATGTTTTGAGCCCAGTACTGAGCCTGAAAAGCATTTCCAACCCCACTTACAAGTAAAACTAGCTAAAATGTGCCTGGCTGCTATTCACTGAAAAGCTCATTCTGTGTACATTTTTGGCATACGTTTGCTCCTACCGGGTCAGCTGAGCAGCGAATTTCTATTTAACCACCTGCTGTCATGGGAGACCTCAGGGCTGCATGTTTTGAGCCCAGTACTGATCCTGAAAAGCGTTTCCAACCCCACTTACAAGTAAAACTAGCTAAAATGTGCCTGGCTGCTATTCACTGAAAAGCTCATTCTGTGTACATTTTTGGCATACGTTTGCTCCTACCGGGTCAGCTGCGCAGCGAATTTCTATTTAACCACCTGCTTTCATGGGAGACCTCAGGGCTGCATGTTTTGAGCCCAGTACTGATCCTGAAAAGCGTTTCCAACCCCACTTACAAGTAAAACTAGCTAAAATGTGCTTGGCTTCTCTTCACTGAAAAGCTCATTCTGAGTACATTTTTAGAATACGTTTGCACCTGCCAGGTCAGCTGAGCAGCGAATTTCTATTTAACCACCTGCTATCATGAGAGACCTCAGGGCTGCATGTTTTGAGCCCAGTACTGAGCCTGAAAAGCATTTCCAACCCCACTTACAAGTAAAACTAGCTAAAATGTGCCTGGCTTCTCTTCACTGAAAAGCTCATTCTGAGTACATTTTTAGCATACGTTTGCACCTGCCGGGTCAGCTGAGCAGCGAATTTCTATTTAACCACCTGCTGTCATGGGAGACCTCTGGGCTGCATGTTTTGAGCCCAGTACTGATCCTGAAAAGCGTTTCCAACCCCACTTACAAGTAAAACTAGCTAAAATGTGCCTGGCTGCTATTCACTGAAAAGCTCATTCTGTGTACATTTTTGGCATACGTTTGCTCCTACCGGGTCAGCTGAGCAGCGAATTTCTATTTAACCACCTGCTATCATGAGAGACCTCAGGGCTGCATGTTTTGAGCCCTGTACTGAGCCTGAAAAGCATTTCCAACCCCACTTACAAGTAAAACTAGCTAAAATGTGCCTGGCTGCTATTCACTGAAAAGCTCATTCTGTGTACATTTTTGGCATACGTTTGCTCCTACCGGGTCAGCTGAGCAGCAAATTTCTATTTAACCACCTGCTTTCATGAGAGACCTCAGGGCTAAAATGTGCCTGGCTTCTCTTCACTGAAAAGCTCATTCTGAGTACATTTTTAGCATACGTTTGCACCTGCCGGGTCAGCTGAGCAGCGAATTTCTTTTTAACCACCTGCTATCATGAGAGACCTCAGGGCTGCATGTTTTGAGCCCAGTACTGAGCCTGAAAAGCATTTCCAACCCCACTTACAAGTAAAACTAGCTAAAATGTGCCTGGCTTCTCTTCACTGAAAAGCTCATTCTGAGTACATTTTTAGCATACATTTGCACCTGCCGGGTCCGCTGAGCAGCGAATTTCTATTTAACCACCTGCTATCATGAGAGACCTCAGGGCTGCATGTTTTGAGCCCAGTACTGAGCCTGAAAAGCATTTCCAACCCCACTTACAAGTAAAACTAGCTAAAATGTGCCTGTCTTCTCTTCACTGAAAAGTTCATTCTGAGTACATTTTTAGCATACGTTTGCACCTGCCGGGTCAGCTGAGCAGCGAATTTCTATTTAACCACCTGCTATCATGAGAGACCTCAGGGCTGCATGTTTTGAGCCCAGTACTGAGCCTGAGAAGCATTTCCAACCCCACTTACAAGTAAAACTAGCTAAAATGTGCCTGGCTTCTCTTCACTGAAAAGCTCATTCTGAGTACATTTTTAGCATATGTTTGCACCTGCCGGGTCAGCTGAGCAGCGAATTTCTATTTAACCACCTGCTATCATGAGATACATCAGGGCTGCATGTTTTGAGCCCAGTGCTGATCCTGAAAAGCGTTTCCAACCCCACTTACAAGTAAAACTAGCTAAAATGTGCCTGGCTTCTCTTCACTGAAAACCTCATTCTGAGTACATTTTTAGCATACGTTTGCACCTGCCGGGTCAGCTGAGCAGCGAATTTCTATTTAACCACCTGCTATCATGAGAGACCTCAGGGCTGCATGTTTTGAGCCCAGTACTGAGCCTGAAAAGCATTTCCAAAGCATACGTTTGCACCTGCCGGGTCAGCTGAGCAGCGAATTTCTATTTAACCACCTGCTATCATGAGAGACCTCAGGGCTGCATGTTTTGAGCCCAGTACTGATCCTGAAAAGCATTTCCAACCCCACTTACAAGTAAAACTAGCTAAAATGTGCCTGGCTTCTCTTCACTGAAAAGCTCATTCTGAGTACATTTTTAGCATACGTTTGCACCTGCCGGGTCAGCTGAGCAGCGAATTTCTATTTAACCACCTGCTGTCATGGGAGACCTCTGGGCTGCATGTTTTGAGCCCAGTACTGATCCTGAAAAGCGTTTCCAACCCCACTTACAAGTAAAACTAGCTAAAATGTGCCTGGCTGCTATTCACTGAAAAGCTCATTCTGTGTACATTTTTGGCATACGTTTGCTCCTACCGGGTCAGCTGAGCAGCGAATTTCTATTTAACCACCTGCTGTCATGGGAGACCTCAGGACTGCATGTTTTGAGCCCAGTACTGATCCTGAAAAGCGTTTCCAACCCCACTTACAAGTAAAACTAGCTAAAATGTGCCTGGCTGCTATTCACTGAAAAGTTCATTCTGTGTACATTTTTGGCATACGTTTGCTCCTACCGGGTCAGCTGAGCAGCGAATTTCTATTTAACCACCTGCTGTCATGGGAGACCTCAGGGCTGCATGTTTTGAGCCCTGTACTGAGCCTGAAAAGCATTTCCAACCCCACTTACAAGTAAAACTAGCTAAAATGTGCCTGGCTGCTATTCACTGAAAAGCTCATTCTGTGTACATTTTTGGCATACGTTTGCTCCTACCGGGTCAGCTGAGCAGCAAATTTCTATTTAACCACCTGCTATCATGAGAGACATCAGGGCTGCATGTTTTGAGCCCAGTACTGATCCTGAAAAGCGTTTCCAACCCCACTTACAAGTAAAACTAGCTAAAATGTGCCTGTCTGCTATTCACTGAAAAGCTCATTCTGTGTACATTTTTGGCATACGTTTGCTCCTACCGGGTCAGCTGAGCAGCGAATTTCTATTTAACCACCTGCTGTCATGGGAGACCTCAGGGCTGCATGTTTTGAGCCCAGTACTGAGCCTGAAAAGCATTTCCAACCCCACTTACAAGTAAAACTAGCTAAAATGTGCCTGGCTGCTATTCACTGAAAAGCTCATTCTGTGTACATTTTTGGCATACGTTTGCTCCTACCGGGTCAGCTGAGCAGCGAATTTCTATTTAACCACCTGCTGTCATGGGAGACCTCAGGGCTGCATGTTTTGAGCCCAGTACTGATCCTGAAAAGCGTTTCCAACCCCACTTACAAGTAAAACTAGCTAAAATGTGCCTGGCTACTATTCACTGAAAAGCTCATTCTGTGTACATTTTTGGCATACGTTTGCTCCTACCGGGTCAGCTGCGCAGCGAATTTCTATTTAACCATCTGCTTTCATGGGAGACCTCAGGGCTGCATGTTTTGAGCCCAGTACTGATCCTGAAAAGCGTTTCCAACCCCACTTACAAGTAAAACTAGCTAAAATGTGCTTGGCTTCTCTTCACTGAAAAGCTCATTCTGAGTACATTTTTAGAATACGTTTGCACCTGCCGGGTCAGCTGAGCAGCGAATTTCTATTTAACCACCTGCTATCATGAGAGACCTCAGGGCTGCATGTTTTGAGCCCAGTACTGAGCCTGAAAAGCATTTCCAACCCCACTTACAAGTAAAACTAGCTAAAATGTGCCTGGCTTCTCTTCACTGAAAAGCTCATTCTGAGTACATTTTTAGCATACGTTTGCACCTGCCGGGTCAGCTGAGCAGCGAATTTCTATTTAACCACCTGCTGTCATGGGAGACCTCTGGGCTGCATGTTTTGAGCCCAGTACTGATCCTGAAAAGCGTTTCCAACCCCACTTACAAGTAAAACTAGCTAAAATGTGCCTGGCTGCTATTCACTGAAAAGCTCATTCTGTGTACATTTTTGGCATACGTTTGCTCCTACCGGGTCAGCTGAGCAGCGAAGTTCTATTTAACCACCTGCTGTCATGGGAGACCTCAGGACTGCATGTTTTGAGCCCAGTACTGATCCTGAAAAGTGTTTCCAACCCCACTTACAAGTAAAACTAGCTAAAATGTGCCTGGCTGCTATTCACTGAAAAGCTCATTCTGTGTACATTTTTGGCATACGTTTGCTCCTACCGGGTCAGCTGAGCAGCGAATTTCTATTTAACCACCTGCTGTCATGGGAGACCTCAGGGCTGCATGTTTTGAGCCCTGTACTGAGCCTGAAAAGCATTTCCAACCCCACTTACAAGTAAAACTAGCTAAAATGTGCCTGGCTGCTATTCACTGAAAAGCTCATTCTGTGTACATTTTTGGCATACGTTTGCTCCTACCGGGTCAGCCCAGCAGCAAATTTCTATTTAACCACCTGCTTTCATGAGAGACCTCAGGGCTGCATGTTTTGAGCCCAGTACTGAGCCTGAAAAGCATTTCCAACCCCACTTGAAAGTAAAACTAGCTAAAATGTGCCTGGCTTCTCTTCACTGAAAAGCTCATTCTAAGTACATTTTTAGCATACGTTTGCACCTGCCGGGTCAGCTGAGCAGCGAATTTCTATTTAACCACCTGCTATCATGAGAGACCTCAGGGCTGCATGTTTTGAGCCCAGTACTGAGCCTGAAAAGCATTTCCAACCCCACTTACAAGTAAAACTAGCTAAAATGTGCCTAGCTTCTCTTCACTGAAAAGCTCATTCTGAGTACATTTTTAGCATACATTTGCACCTGCCGGGCCCGCTGAGCAGCGAATTTCTATTTAACCACCTGCTATCAGAGAGACCTCAGGGCTGCATGTTTTGAGCCCAGTACTGAGCCTGAAAAGCATTTCCAACCCCACTTACAAGTAAAACTAGCTAAAATGTGCCTGGCTTCTCTTCACTGAAAAGCTCATTCTGAGTACATTTTTAGCATACGTTTGCACCTGCCGGGTCAGCTGAGCAGCGAATTTCTATTTAACCACCTGCTATCATGAGAGACCTCAGGGCTGCATGTTTTGAGCCCAGTACTGAGCCTGAGAAGCATTTCCAACCCCACTTACAAGTAAAACTAGCTAAAATGTGCCTGGCTTCTCTTCACTGAAAAGCTCATTCTGAGTACATTTTTAGCATACGTTTGCACCTGCTGGGTCAGCTGAGCAGCGAATTTCTATTTAACCACCTGCTATCATGAGAGACCTCAGGGCTGCATGTTTTGAGCCCAGTACTGAGCCTGAAAAGTATTTCCAACCCCACTTACAAGTAAAACTAGCTAAAATGTGCCTGGCTTCTCTTCACTGAAAAGCTCATTCTGAGTACATTTTTAGCATACATTTGCACCTGCCGGGCCCGCTGAGCAGCGAATTTCTATTTAACCACCTGCTATCAGAGAGACCTCAGGGCTGCATGTTTTGAGCCCAGTACTGAGCCTGAAAAGCATTTCCAACCCCACTTACAAGTAAAACTAGCTAAAATGTGCCTGGCTTCTCTTCACTGAAAAGCTCATTCTGAGTACATTTTTAGCATACGTTTGCACCTGCCGGGTCAGCTGAGCAGCGAATTTCTATTTAACCACCTGCTATCATGAGAGACCTCAGGGCTGCATGTTTTGAGCCCAGTACTGAGCCTGAGAAGCATTTACAACCCCACTTACAAGTAAAACTAGCTAAAATGTGCCTGGCTTCTCTTCACTGAAAAGCTCATTCTGAGTACATTTTTAGCATACGTTTGCACCTGCCGGGTCAGCTGAGCAGCGAATTTCTATTTAACCACCTGCTATCATGAGATACATCAGGGCTGCATGTTTTGAGCCCAGTGCTGATCCTGAAAAGCGTTTCCAACCCCACTTACAAGTAAAACTAGCTAAAATGTGCCTGGCTTCTCTTCACTGAAAAGCTCATTCTGAGTACATTTTTAGCATACGTTTGCACCTGCCGGGTCAGCTGAGCAGCGAATTTCTATTTAACCACCTGCTATCATGAGAGACCTCAGGGCTGCATGTTTTGAGCCCAGTACTGAGCCTGAAAAGCATTTCCAAAGCATACGTTTGCACCTGCCGGGTCAGCTGAGCAGCGAATTTCTATTTAACCACCTGCTATCATGAGAGACCTCAGGGCTGCATGTTTTGAGCCCAGTACTGATCCTGAAAAGCATTTCCAACCCCACTTACAAGTAAAACTAGCTAAAATGTGCCTGGCTTCTCTTCACTGAAAAGCTCATTCTGAGTACATTTTTAGCATACGTTTGCACCTGCCGGGTCAGCTGAGCAGCGAATTTCTATTTAACCACCTGCTGTCATGGGAGACCTCTGGGCTGCATGTTTTGAGCCCAGTACTGATCCTGAAAAGCATTTCCAACCCCACTTACAAGTAAAACTAGCTAAAATGTGCCTGGCTGCTATTCACTGAAAAGCTCATTCTGTGTACATTTTTGGCATACGTTTGCTCCTACCAGGTCAGCTGAGCAGCGAATTTCTATTTAACCACCTGCTGTCATGGGAGACCTCAGGACTGCATGTTTTGAGCCCAGTACTGATCCTGAAAAGCGTTTCCAACCCCACTTACAAGTAAAACCAACTAAAATGTGCCTGGCTGCTATTCACTGAAAAGCTCATTCTGTGTACATTTTTGGCATACGTTTGCTCCTACCGGGTCAACTGAGCAGCGAATTTCTATTTAACCACCTGCTGTCATGGGAGACCTCAGGGCTGCATGTTTTGAGCCCTGTACTGAGCCTGAAAAGCATTTCCAACCCCACTTACAAGTAAAACTAGCTAAAATGTGCCTGGCTGCTATTCACTGAAAAGCTCATTCTGTGTACATTTTTGGCATACGTTTGCTCCTACCGGGTCAGCTGAGCAGCAAATTTCTATTTAACCACCTGCTTTCATGAGAGACCTCAGGGCTGCATGTTTTGAGCCCAGTACTGAGCCTGAAAAGCATTTCCAACCCCACTTACAAGTAAAACTAGCTAAAATGTGCCTGGCTTCTCTTCACTGAAAAGCTCATTCTGAGTACATTTTTAGCATACGTTTGCACCTGCCGGGTCAGCTGAGCAGCGAATTTCTATTTAACCACCTGCTATCAGAAACCTCAGGGCTGCATGTTTTGAGCCCAGTACTGATCCTGAAAAGCATTTCCAACCCCACTTACAAGTAAAACTAGCTAAAATGTGCCTGGCTTCTCTTCACTGAAAAGCTCATTCTGAGTACATTTTTAGCATACGTTTGCACCTGCCGGGTCAGCTGAGCAGCGAATTTCTATTTAACCACCTGCTGTCATGGGAGACCTCTAGGCTGCATGTTTTGAGCCCAGTACTGATCCTGAAATGCGTTTCCAACCCCACTTACAAGTAAAACTAGCTAAAATGTGCCTGGCTGCTATTCACTGAAAAGCTCATTCTGTGTACATTTTTGGCATACGTTTGCTCCTACCGGGTCAGCTGAGCAGCAAATTTCTATTTAACCACCTGCTTTCATGAGAGACCTCAGGGCTGCATGTTTTGAGCCCAGTACTGAGCCTGAAAAGCATTTCCAACCCCACTTATAAAGTAAAACTAGCTAAAATGTGCCTGGCTTCTCTTCACTGAAAAGCTCATTCTGAGTACATTTTTAGCATACGTTTGCACCTGCCGGGTCAGCTGAGCAGCGAATTTCTATTTAACCACCTGCTATCATGAGAGACCTCAGGGCTGCATGTTTTGAGCCCAGTACTGAGCCTGAAAAGCATTTCCAACCCCACTTACAAGTAAAACTAGCTAAAATGTGCCTGGCTTCTCTTCACTGAAAAGCTCATTCTGAGTACATTTTTAGCATACATTTGCACCTGCCGGGTCCGCTGAGCAGCGAATTTCTATTTAACCACCTGCTATCATGAGATACATCAGGGCTGCATGTTTTGAGCCCAGTGCTGATCCTGAAAAGCGTTTCCAACCCCACTTACAAGTAAAACTAGCTAAAATGTGCCTGGCTGCTATTCACTGAAAAGCTCATTCTGTGTACATTTTTGGCATACGTTTGCTCCTACCGGGTCAGCTGAGCAGCGAATTTCTATTTAACCACCTGCTGTCATGGGAGACCTCAGGGCTGCATGTTTTGAGCCCAGTACTGAGCCTGAAAAGCGTTTCCAACCCCACTTACAAGTAAAACTAGCTAAAATGTGCCTGGCTGCTATTCACTGAAAAGCTCATTCTGTGTACATTTTTGGCATACGTTTGCTCCTACCGGGTCAGCTGAGCAGCGAATTTCTATTTAACCACCTGCTTTCATGAGAGACCTTAGGGCTGCATGTTTTGAGCCCAGTACTGAGCCTGAAAAGCATTTCCAACCCCACTTACAAGTAAAACTAGCTAAAATGTGCCTGGCTTCTCTTCACTGAAAAGCTAATTCTGAGTACATTTTTAGCATACGTTTGCACCTGCCGGGTCAGCTGAGCAGCGAATTTCTATTTAACCACCTGCTATCATGAGAGACCTCAGGGCTGCATGTTTTGAGCCCAGTACTTAGCCTGAAAAGCATTTCCAACCCCACTTACAAGTAAAACTAGCTAAAATGTGCCTGGCTTCTCTTCACTGAAAAGCTCATTCTGAGTACATTTTTAGCATACATTTGCACCTGCCGGGTCCGCTGAGCAGCGAATTTCTATTTAACCACCTGCTATCAAGAGAGACATCAGGGCTGCATGTTTTGAGCCCAGTACTGATCCTGAAAAGCGTTTCCAACCCCACTTACAAGTAAAACTAGCTAAAATGTGCCTGGCTGCTATTCACTGAAAAGCTCATTCTGTGTACATTTTTGGCATACGTTTGCTCCTACCGGGTCAGCTGAGCAGCGAATTTCTATTTAACCACCTGCTGTCATGGGAGACCTCAGGGCTGCATGTTTTGAGCCCAGTACTGAGCCTGAAAAGCGTTTCCAACCCCACTTACAAGTAAAACTAGCTAAAATGTGCCTGGCTGCTATTCACTGAAAAGCTCATTCTGTGTACATTTTTGGCATACGTTTGCTCCTACCGGGTCAGCTGAGCAGCGAATTTCTATTTAACCACCTGCTTTCATGAGAGACCTTAGGGCTGCATGTTTTGAGCCCAGTACTGAGCCTGAAAAGCATTTCCAACCCCACTTACAAGTAAAACTAGCTAAAATGTGCCTGGCTTCTCTTCACTGAAAAGCTAATTCTGAGTACATTTTTAGCATACGTTTGCACCTGCCGGGTCAGCTGAGCAGCGAATTTCTATTTAACCACCTGCTATCATGAGAGACCTCAGGGCTGCATGTTTTGAGCCCAGTACTTAGCCTGAAAAGCATTTCCAACCCCACTTACAAGTAAAACTAGCTAAAATGTGCCTGGCTTCTCTTCACTGAAAAGCTCATTCTGAGTACATTTTTAGCATACATTTGCACCTGCCGGGTCCGCTGAGCAGCGAATTTCTATTTAACCACCTGCTATCAAGAGAGACATCAGGGCTGCATGTTTTGAGCCCAGTACTGATCCTGAAAAGCGTTTCCAACCCCACTTACAAGTAAAACTAGCTAAAATGTGCCTGGCTGCTATTCACTGAAAAGCTCATTCTGTGTACATTTTTGGCATACGTTTGCTCCTACCGGGTCAGCTGAGCAGCGAATTTCTATTTAACCACCTGCTGTCATGGGAGACCTCAGGGCTGCATGTTTTGAGCCCAGTACTGAGCCTGAAAAGCATTTCCAACCCCACTTACAAGTAAAACTAGCTAAAATGTGCCTGGCTGCTATTCACTGAAAAGCTCATTCTGTGTACATTTTTAGCATACGTTTGCACCTGCCGGGTCAGCTGAGCAGCGAATTTCTATTTAACCACCTGCTATCATGAGAGACCTCAGGGCTGCATGTTTTGAGCCCAGTACTGAGCCTGAAAAGCATTTCCAACCCCACTCACAAGTAAAACTAGCTAAAATGGCGCCTGGCTTCTCTTCACTGAAAAGCTCATTCTGAGTACATTTTTAGCATACGTTTGCACCTGCCGGGTCAGCTGAGCAGCGAATTTCTATTTAACCACCTGCTATCATGAGATACATCAGGGCTGCATGTTTTGAGCCAAGTGCTGATCCTGAAAAGCGTTTCCAACCCCACTTACAAGTAAAACTAGCTAAAATGTGCCTGGCTGCTATTCACTGAAAAGCTCATTCTGTGTACATTTTTGGCATACGTTTGCTCCTACCGGGTCAGCTGAGCAGCGAATTTCTATTTAACCACCTGCTGTCATGGGAGACCTCAGGGCTGCATGTTTTGAGCCCAGTACTGAGCCTGAAAAGCGTTTCCAACCCCACTTACAAGTAAAACTAGCTAAAATGTGCCTGGCTGCTATTCACTGAAAAGCTCATTCTGTGTACATTTTTGGCATACGTTTGCTCCTACCGGGTCAGCTGAGCAGCGAATTTCTATTTAACCACCTGCTTTCATGAGAGACCTTAGGGCTGCATGTTTTGAGCCCAGTACTGAGCCTGAAAAGCGTTTCCAACCCCACTTACAAGTAAAACTAGCTAAAATGTGCCTGGCTTCTCTTCACTGAAAAGCTAATTCTGAGTACATTTTTAGCATACGTTTGCACCTGCCGGGTCAGCTGAGCAGCGAATTTCTATTTGACCACCTGCTATCATGAGAGACCTCAGGGCTGCATGTTTTGAGCCCAGTACTTAGCCTGAAAAGCATTTCCAACCCCACTTACAAGTAAAACTAGCTAAAATGTGCCTGGCTTCTCTTCACTGAAAAGCTCATTCTGAGTACATTTTTAGCATACGTTTGCACCTGCCGGGTCAGCTGAGCAGCGAATTTCTATTTAACCACCTGCTATCATGAGAGACCTCAGGGCTGCATGTTTTGAGCCCAGTACTGAGCCTGAGAAGCATTTCCAACCCCACTTACAAGTAAAACTAGCTAAAATGTGCCTGGCTTCTCTTCACTGAAAAGCTCATTCTGAGTACATTTTTAGCATACGTTTGCACCTGCCGGGTCAGCTGAGCAGCGAATTTCTATTTAACCACCTGCTATCATGAGATACATCAGGGCTGCATGTTTTGAGCCCAGTGCTGATCCTGAAAAGCGTTTCCAACCCCACTTACAAGTAAAACTAGCTAAAATGTGCCTGGCTTCTCTTCACTGAAAAGCTCATTCTGAGTACATTTTTAGCATACGTTTGCACCTGCCGGGTCAGCTGAGCAGCGAATTTCTATTTAACCACCTGCTATCATGAGAGACCTCAGGGCTGCATGTTTTGAGCCCAGTACTGAGCCTGAAAAGCATTTCCAAAGCATACGTTTGCACCTGCCGGGTCAGCTGAGCAGCGAATTTCTATTTAACCACCTGCTATCATGAGAGACCTCAGGGCTGCATGTTTTGAGCCCAGTACTGATCCTGAAAAGCATTTCCAACCCCACTTACAAGTAAAACTAGCTAAAATGTGCCTGGCTTCTCTTCACTGAAAAGCTCATTCTGAGTACATTTTTAGCATACGTTTGCACCTGCCGGGTCAGCTGAGCAGCGAATTTCTATTTAACCACCTGCTGTCATGGGAGACCTCTGGGCTGCATGTTTTGAGCCCAGTACTGATCCTGAAAAGCATTTCCAACCCCACTTACAAGTAAAACTAGCTAAAATGTGCCTGGCTGCTATTCACTGAAAAGCTCATTCTGTGTACATTTTTGGCATACGTTTGCTCCTACCAGGTCAGCTGAGCAGCGAATTTCTATTTAACCACCTGCTGTCATGGGAGACCTCAGGACTGCATGTTTTGAGCCCAGTACTGATCCTGAAAAGCGTTTCCAACCCCACTTACAAGTAAAACCAACTAAAATGTGCCTGGCTGCTATTCACTGAAAAGCTCATTCTGTGTACATTTTTGGCATACGTTTGCTCCTACCGGGTCAACTGAGCAGCGAATTTCTATTTAACCACCTGCTGTCATGGGAGACCTCAGGGCTGCATGTTTTGAGCCCTGTACTGAGCCTGAAAAGCATTTCCAACCCCACTTACAAGTAAAACTAGCTAAAATGTGCCTGGCTGCTATTCACTGAAAAGCTCATTCTGTGTACATTTTTGGCATACGTTTGCTCCTACCGGGTCAGCTGAGCAGCAAATTTCTATTTAACCACCTGCTTTCATGAGAGTCCTCAGGGCTGCATGTTTTGAGCCCAGTACTGAGCCTGAAAAGCATTTCCAACCCCACTTACAAGTAAAACTAGCTAAAATGTGCCTGGCTTCTCTTCACTGAAAAGCTCATTCTGAGTACATTTTTAGCATACGTTTGCACCTGCCGGGTCAGCTGAGCAGCGAATTTCTATTTAACCACCTGCTATCAGAGACCTCAGGGCTGCATGTTTTGAGCCCAGTACTGATCCTGAAAAGCATTTCCAACCCCACTTACAAGTAAAACTAGCTAAAATGTGCCTGGCTTCTCTTCACTGAAAAGCTCATTCTGAGTACATTTTTAGCATACGTTTGCACCTGCCGGGTCAGCTGAGCAGCGAATTTCTATTTAACCACCTGCTGTCATGGGAGACCTCTAGGCTGCATGTTTTGAGCCCAGTACTGATCCTGAAATGCGTTTCCAACCCCACTTACAAGTAAAACTAGCTAAAATGTGCCTGGCTGCTATTCACTGAAAAGCTCATTCTGTGTACATTTTTGGCATACGTTTGCTCCTACCGGGTCAGCTGAGCAGCAAATTTCTATTTAACCACCTGCTTTCATGAGAGACCTCAGGGCTGCATGTTTTGAGCCCAGTACTGAGCCTGAAAAGCATTTCCAACCCCACTTATAAAGTAAAACTAGCTAAAATGTGCCTGGCTTCTCTTCACTGAAAAGCTCATTCTGAGTACATTTTTAGCATACGTTTGCACCTGCCGGGTCAGCTGAGCAGCGAATTTCTATTTAACCACCTGCTATCATGAGAGACCTCAGGGCTGCATGTTTTGAGCCCAGTACTTAGCCTGAAAAGCATTTCCAACCCCACTTACAAGTAAAACTAGCTAAAATGTGCCTGGCTTCTCTTCACTGAAAAGCTCATTCTGAGTACATTTTTAGCATACATTTGCACCTGCCGGGTCCGCTGAGCAGCGAATTTCTATTTAACCACCTGCTATCAAGAGAGACATCAGGGCTGCATGTTTTGAGCCCAGTACTGATCCTGAAAAGCGTTTCCAACCCCACTTACAAGTAAAACTAGCTAAAATGTGCCTGGCTGCTATTCACTGAAAAGCTCATTCTGTGTACATTTTTGGCATACGTTTGCTCCTACCGGGTCAGCTGAGCAGCGAATTTCTATTTAACCACCTGCTGTCATGGGAGACCTCAGGGCTGCATGTTTTGAGCCCAGTACTGAGCCTGAAAAGTTTTTCCAACCCCACTTACAAGTAAAACTAGCTAAAATGTGCCTGGCTGCTATTCACTGAAAAGCTCATTCTGTGTACATTTTTGGCATACGTTTGCTCCTACCGGGTCAGCTGAGCAGCGAATTTCTATTTAACCACCTGCTTTCATGAGAGACCTTAGGGCTGCATGTTTTGAGCCCAGTACTGAGCCTGAAAAGCATTTCCAACCCCACTTACAAGTAAAACTAGCTAAAATGTGCCTGGCTTCTCTTCACTGAAAAGCTAATTCTGAGTACATTTTTAGCATACGTTTGCACCTGCCGGGTCAGCTGAGCAGCGAATTTCTATTTAACCACCTGCTATCATGAGAGACCTCAGGGCTGCATGTTTTGAGCCCAGTACTTAGCCTGAAAAGCATTTCCAACCCCACTTACAAGTAAAACTAGCTAAAATGTGCCTGGCTTCTCTTCACTGAAAAGCTCATTCTGAGTACATTTTTAGCATACATTTTCACCTGCCGGGTCCGCTGAGCAGCGAATTTCTATTTAACCACCTGCTATCAAGAGAGACATCAGGGCTGCATGTTTTGAGCCCAGTACTGATCCTGAAAAGCGTTTCCAACCCCACTTACAAGTAAAACTAGCTAAAATGTGCCTGGCTGCTATTCACTGAAAAGCTCATTCTGTGTACATTTTTGGCATACGTTTGCTCCTACCGGGTCAGCTGAGCAGCGAATTTCTATTTAACCACCTGCTGTCATGGGAGACCTCAGGGCTGCATGTTTTGAGCCCAGTACTGAGCCTGAAAAGCATTTCCAACCCCACTTACAAGTAAAACTAGCTAAAATGTGCCTGGCTGCTATTCACTGAAAAGCTCATTCTGTGTACATTTTTAGCATACGTTTGCACCTGCCGGGTCAGCTGAGCAGCGAATTTCTATTTAACCACCTGCTATCATGAGAGACCTCAGGGCTGCATGTTTTGAGCCCAGTACTGAGCCTGAAAAGCATTTCCAACCCCACTCACAAGTAAAACTAGCTAAAATGGCGCCTGGCTTCTCTTCACTGAAAAGCTCATTCTGAGTACATTTTTAGCATACGTTTGCACCTGCCGGGTCAGCTGAGCAGCGAATTTCTATTTAACCACCTGCTATCATGAGATACATCAGGGCTGCATGTTTTGAGCCAAGTGCTGATCCTGAAAAGCGTTTCCAACCCCACTTACAAGTAAAACTAGCTAAAATGTGCCTGGCTGCTATTCACTGAAAAGCTCATTCTGTGTACATTTTTGGCATACGTTTGCTCCTACCGGGTCAGCTGAGCAGCGAATTTCTATTTAACCACCTGCTGTCATGGGAGACCTCAGGGCTGCATGTTTTGAGCCCAGTACTGAGCCTGAAAAGCGTTTCCAACCCCACTTACAAGTAAAACTAGCTAAAATGTGCCTGGCTGCTATTCACTGAAAAGCTCATTCTGTGTACATTTTTGGCATACGTTTGCTCCTACCGGGTCAGCTGAGCAGCGAATTTCTATTTAACCACCTGCTTTCATGAGAGACCTTAGGGCTGCATGTTTTGAGCCCAGTACTGAGCCTGAAAAGCGTTTCCAACCCCACTTACAAGTAAAACTAGCTAAAATGTGCCTGGCTTCTCTTCACTGAAAAGCTAATTCTGAGTACATTTTTAGCATACGTTTGCACCTGCCGGGTCAGCTGAGCAGCGAATTTCTATTTGACCACCTGCTATCATGAGAGACCTCAGGGCTGCATGTTTTGAGCCCAGTACTTAGCCTGAAAAGCATTTCCAACCCCACTTACAAGTAAAACTAGCTAAAATGTGCCTGGCTTCTCTTCACTGAAAAGCTCATTCTGAGTACATTTTTAGCATACATTTGCACCTGCCGGGTCCGCTGAGCAGCGAATTTCTATTTAACCACCTGCTATCAAGAGAGACATCAGGGCTGCATGTTTTGAGCCCAGTACTGATCCTGAAAAGCGTTTCCAACCCCACTTACAAGTAAAACTAGCTAAAATGTGCCTGGCTGCTATTCACTGAAAAGCTCATTCTGTGTACATTTTTGGCATACGTTTGCTCCTACCGGGTCAGCTGAGCAGCGAATTTCTATTTAACCACCTGCTGTCATGGGAGACCTCAGGGCTGCATGTTTTGAGCCCAGTACTGAGCCTGAAAAGCATTTCCAACCCCACTCACAAGTAAAACTAGCTAAAATGTGCCTGGCTTCTCTTCACTGAAAAGCTCATTCTGAGTACATTTTTAGCATACGTTTGCACCTGCCGGGTCAGCTGAGCAGCGAATTTCTATTTAACCACCTGCTATCATGAGAGACATCAGGGCTGCATGTTTTGAGCCCAGTACTGATCCTGAAAAGCGTTTCCAACCCCACTTACAAGTAAAACTAGCTAAAATGTGTCTGGCTGCTATTCACTGAAAAGCTCATTCTGTGTACATTTTTGGCATACGTTTGCTCCTACCGGGTCAGCTGAGCAGCGAATTTCTATTTAACCACCTGCTGTCATGGGAGACCTCAGGGCTGCATGTTTTGAGCCCAGTACTGATCCTGAAAAGCGTTTCCAACCCCACTTACAAGTAAAACTAGCTAAAATGTGCCTGGCTGCTATTCACTGAAAAGCTCATTCTGAGTACATTTTTAGCATACGTTTGCACCTGCCGGGTCAGCTGAGCAGCGAATTTCTATTTAACCACCTGCTATCATGAGAGACATCAGGGCTGCATGTTTTGAGCCCAGTACTGATCCTGAAAAGCGTTTCCAACCCCACTTACAAGTAAAACTAGCTAAAATGTGCCTGGCTGCTATTCACTGAAAAGCTCATTCTCTGTACATTTTTGGCATACGTTTGCTCCTACCGGATCAGCTGAGCAGCGAATTTCTATTTAACCACCTGCTGTCATGGGAGACCTCAGGGCTGCATGTTTTGAGCCCAGTACTGAGCCTGAAAAGCATTTCCAACCCCACTTACAAGTAAAACTAGCTAAAATGTGCCTGGCTGCTATTCACTGAAAAGCTCATTCTGTGTACATTTTTAGCATACGTTTGCACCTGCCGGGTCAGCTGAGCAGCGAATTTCTATTTAACCACCTGCTATCATGAGAGACATCAGGGCTGCATGTTTTGAGCCCAGTACTGATCCTGAAAAGCGTTTCCAACCCCACTTACAAGTAAAACTAGCTAAAATGTGCCTGGCTGCTATTCACTGAAAAGCTCATTCTGTGTACATTTTTGGCATACGTTTGCTCCTACCGGGTCAGCTGAGCAGCGAATTTCTATTTAACCACCTGCTGTCATGGGAGACCTCAGGGCTGCATGTTTTGAGCCCAGTACTGAGCCTGAAAAGCATTTCCAACCCCACTTACAAGTAAAACTAGCTAAAATGTGCCTGGCTTCTCTTCACTGAAAAGATCATTCTGAGTACATTTTTAGCATACGTTTGCACCTGCCGGGTCAGCTGAGCAGCGAATTTCTATTTAACCACCTGCTATCATGAGAGACCTCAGGGCTGCATGTTTTGAGCCCAGTACTGAGCCTGAAAAGCATTTCCAACCCCACTTACAAGTAAAACTAGCTAAAATGTGCCTGGCTGCTATTCACTGAAAAGCTCATTCTGTGTAAATTTTTGGCATACGTTTGCTCCTACCGGGTCAGCTGAGCAGCGAATTTCTATTTAACCACCTGCTGTCATGGGAGACCTCAGGGCTGCATGTTTTGAGCCCAGTACTGATCCTGAAAAGCGTTTCCAACCCCACTTACAAGTAAAACTAGCTAAAATGTGCCTGGCTGCTATTCACTGAAAAGCTCATTCTGTGTACATTTTTGGCATACGTTTGCTCCTACCGGGTCAGCTGCGCAGCGAATTTCTATTTAACCACCTGCTTTCATGGGAGACCTCAGGGCTGCATGTTTTGAGCCCAGTACTGATCCTGAAAAGCGTTTCCAACCCCACTTACAAGTAAAACTAGCTAAAATGTGCTTGGCTTCTCTTCACTGAAAAGCTCATTCTGAGTACATTTTTAGAATACGTTTGCACCTGCCAGGTCAGCTGAGCAGCGAATTTCTATTTAACCACCTGCTATCATGAGAGACCTCAGGGCTGCATGTTTTGAGCCCAGTACTGAGCCTGAAAAGCATTTCCAACCCCACTTACAAGTAAAACTAGCTAAAATGTGCCTGGCTTCTCTTCACTGAAAAGCTCATTCTGAGTACATTTTTAGCATACTTTGCACCTGCCGGGTCAGCTGAGCAGCGAATTTCTATTTAACCACCTGCTGTCATGGGAGACCTCTGGGCTGCATGTTTTGAGCCCAGTACTGATCCTGAAAAGCGTTTCCAACCCCATTTACAAGTAAAACTAGCTCAAATGTGCCTGGCTGCTATTCACTGAAAAGCTCATTCTGTGTACATTTTTGGCATACGTTTGCTCCTACCGGGTCAGCTGAGCAGCGAATTTCTATTTAACCACCTGCTGTCATGGGAGACCTCAGGACTGCATGTTTTGAGCCCAGTACTGATCCTGAAAAGTGTTTCCAACCCCACTTACAAGTAAAACTAGCTAAAATGTGCCTGGCTGCTATTCACTGAAAAGCTCATTCTGTGTACATTTTTGGCATACGTTTGCTCCTACAGGGTCAGCTGAGCAGCGAATTTCTATTTAACCACCTGCTGTCATGGGAGACCTCAGGGCTGCATGTTTGGAGCCCTGTACTGAGCCTGAAAAGCATTTCCAACCCCACTTACAAGTAAAACTAGCTAAAATGTGCCTGGCTGCTATTCACTGAAAAGCTCATTCTGTGTACATTTTTGGCATACGTTTGCTCCTACCGGGTCAGCTGAGCAGCAAATTTCTATTTAACCACCTGCTTTCATGAGAGACCTCAGGGCTGCATGTTTTGAGCCCAGTACTGAGCCTGAAAAGCATTTCCAACCCCACTTACAAGTAAAACTAGCTAAAATGTGCCTGGCTTCTCTTCACTGAAAAGCTCATTCTGAGTACATTTTTAGCATACGTTTGCACCTGCCGGGTCAGCTGAGCAGCGAATTTCTATTTAACCACCTGCTATCATGAGAGACCTCAGGGCTGCATGTTTTGAGCCCAGTACTGAGCCTGAAAAGCATTTCCAACCCCACTTACAAGTAAAACTAGCTAAAATGTGCCTGGCTTCTCTTCACTGAAAAGCTCATTCTGAGTACATTTTTAGCATACATTTGCACCTGCCGGGTCCGCTGAGCAGTGAATTTCTATTTAACCACCTGCTATCATGAGAGACCTCAGGGCTGCATGTTTTGAGCCCAGTACTGAGCCTGAAAAGCATTTCCAACCCCACTTACAAGTAAAACTAGCTAAAATGTGCCTGGCTTCTCTTCACTGAAAAGCTCATTCTGAGTACATTTTTAGCATACGTTTGCACCTGCCGGGTCAGCTGAGCAGCGAATTTCTATTTAACCACCTGCTATCATGAGAGACCTCAGGGCTGCATGTTTTGAGCCCAGTACTGAGCCTGAGAAGCATTTCCAACCCCACTTACAAGTAAAACTAGCTAAAATGTGCCTGGCTTCTCTTCACTGAAAAGCTCATTCTGAGTACATTTTTAGCATACGTTTGCACCTGCCGGGTCAGCTGAGCAGCGAATTTCTATTTAACCACCTGCTATCATGAGATACATCAGGGCTGCATGTTTTGAGCCCAGTGCTGATCCTGAAAAGCGTTTCCAACCCCACTTACAAGTAAAACTAGCTAAAATGTGCCTGGCTTCTCTTCACTGAAAAGCTCATTCTGAGTACATTTTTAGCATACGTTTGCACCTGCCGGGTCAGCTGAGCAGCGAATTTCTATTTAACCACCTGCTATCATGAGAGACCTCAGGGCTGCATGTTTTGAGCCCAGTACTGAGCCTGAAAAGCATTTCCAAAGCATACGTTTGCACCTGCCGGGTCAGCTGAGCAGCGAATTTCTATTTAACCACCTGCTATCATGAGAGACCTCAGGGCTGCATGTTTTGAGCCCAGTACTGATCCTGAAAAGCATTTCCAACCCCACTTACAAGTAAAACTAGCTAAAATGTGCCTGGCTGCTATTCACTGAAAAGCTCATTCTGTGTACATTTTTGGCATACGTTTGCTCCTACCGGGTCAGCTGAGCAGCGAATTTCTACTTAACCACCTGCTGTCATGGGAGACCTCAGGACTGCATGTTTTGAGCCCAGTACTGATCCTGAAAAGCGTTTCCAACCCCGCTTACAAGTAAAACTAGCTAAAATGTGCCTGGTTGCTATTCACTGAAAAGCTCATTCTGTGTACATTTTTGGCATACGTTTGCTCCTACCGGGTCAGCTGAGCAGCGAATTTCTATTTAACCACCTGCTGTCATGGGAGACCTCAGGGCTGCATGTTTTGAGCCCTGTACTGAGCCTGAAAAGCATTTCCAACCCCACTTACAAGTAAAACTAGCTAAAATGTGCCTGGCTGCTATTCACTGAAAAGCTCATTCTGTGTACATTTTTGGCATACGTTTGCTCCTACCGGGTCAGCTGAGCAGCAAATTTCTATTTAACCACCTGCTATCATGAGAGACATCAGGGCTGCATGTTTTGAGCCCAGTACTGATCCTGAAAAGCGTTTCCAACCCCACTTACAAGTAAAACTAGCTAAAATGTGCCTGGCTGCTATTCACTGAAAAGCTCATTCTGTGTACATTTTTGGCATACGTTTGCTCCTACCGGGTCAGCTGAGCACCGAATTTCTATTTAACCACCTGCTGTCATGGGAGACCTCAGGGCTGCATGTTTTGAGCCCAGTACTGAGCCTGAAAAGCATTTCCAACCCCACTTACAAGTAAAACTAGCTAAAATGTGCCTGGCTGCTATTCACTGAAAAGCTCATTCTGTGTACATTTTTGGCATACGTTTGCTCCTACCGGGTCAGCTGAGCAGCGAATTTCTATTTAACCACCTGCTTTCATGGGAGACCTCAGGGCTGCATGTTTTGAGCCCAGTACTGATCCTGAAAAGCATTTCCAACCCCACTTACAAGTAAAACTAGCTAAAATGTGCCTGGCTTCTCTTCACTGAAAAGCTCATTCTGAGTACATTTTTAGCATACGTTTGCACCTGCCGGGTCAGCTGAGCAGCGAATTTCTATTTAACCACCTGCTATCATGAGAGACCTCAGGGCTGCATGTTTTGAGCCCAGTACTGAGCCTGAGAAGCATTTCCAACCCCACTTACAAGTAAAACTAGCTAAAATGTGCCTGGCTTCTCTTCACTGAAAAGCTCATTCTGAGTACATTTTTAGCATACGTTTGCACCTGCCGGGTCAGCTGAGCAGCGAATTTCTATTTAACCACCTGCTATCATGAGATACATCAGGGCTGCATGTTTTGAGCCCAGTGCTGATCCTGAAAAGCGTTTCCAACCCCACTTACAAGTAAAACTAGCTAAAATGTGCCTGGCTTCTCTTCACTGAAAAGCTCATTCTGAGTACATTTTTAGCATACGTTTGCACCTGCCGGGTCAGCTGAGCAGCGAATTTCTATTTAACCACCTGCTATCATGAGAGACCTCAGGGCTGCATGTTTTGAGCCCAGTACTGAGCCTGAAAAGCATTTCCAAAGCATACGTTTGCACCTGCCGGGTCAGCTGAGCAGCGAATTTCTATTTAACCACCTGCTATCATGAGAGACCTCAGGGCTGCATGTTTTGAGCCCAGTACTGATCCTGAAAAGCATTTCCAACCCCACTTACAAGTAAAACTAGCTAAAATGTGCCTGGCTGCTATTCACTGAAAAGCTCATTCTGTGTACATTTTTGGCATACGTTTGCTCCTACCGGGTCAGCTGAGCAGCGAATTTCTACTTAACCACCTGCTGTCATGGGAGACCTCAGGACTGCATGTTTTGAGCCCAGTACTGATCCTGAAAAGCGTTTCCAACCCCGCTTACAAGTAAAACTAGCTAAAATGTGCCTGGTTGCTATTCACTGAAAAGCTCATTCTGTGTACATTTTTGGCATACGTTTGCTCCTACCGGGTCAGCTGAGCAGCGAATTTCTATTTAACCACCTGCTGTCATGGGAGACCTCAGGGCTGCATGTTTTGAGCCCTGTACTGAGCCTGAAAAGCATTTCCAACCCCACTTACAAGTAAAACTAGCTAAAATGTGCCTGGCTGCTATTCACTGAAAAGCTCATTCTGTGTACATTTTTGGCATACGTTTGCTCCTACCGGGTCAGCTGAGCAGCAAATTTCTATTTAACCACCTGCTATCATGAGAGACATCAGGGCTGCATGTTTTGAGCCCAGTACTGATCCTGAAAAGCGTTTCCAACCCCACTTACAAGTAAAACTAGCTAAAATGTGCCTGGCTGCTATTCACTGAAAAGCTCATTCTGTGTACATTTTTGGCATACGTTTGCTCCTACCGGGTCAGCTGAGCACCGAATTTCTATTTAACCACCTGCTGTCATGGGAGACCTCAGGGCTGCATGTTTTGAGCCCAGTACTGATCCTGAAAAGCGTTTCCAACCCCACTTACAAGTAAAACTAGCTAAAATGTGCCTGGCTACTATTCACTGAAAAGCTCATTCTGTGTACATTTTTGGCATACGTTTGCTCCTACCGGGTCAGCTGCGCAGCGAATTTCTATTTAACCACCTGCTTTCATGGGAGACCTCAGGGCTGCATGTTTTGAGCCCAGTACTGATCCTGAAAAGCGTTTCCAACCCCACTTACAAGTAAAACTAGCTAAAATGTGCTTGGCTTCTCTTCACTGAAAAGCTCATTCTGAGTAAATTTTTAGAATACGTTTGCACCTGCCGGGTCAGCTGAGCAGGGAATTTCTATTTAACCACCTGCTATCATGAGAGACCTCAGGGCTGCATGTTTTGAGCCCAGTACTGAGCCTGAAAAGCATTTCCAACCCCACCTACAAGTAAAACTAGCTAAAATGTGCCTGGCTTCTCTTCACTGAAAAGCTCATTCTGAGTAGATTTTTAGCATACGTTTTCTCCTGCCGGGTCAGCTGAGCAGCGAATTTCTATTTAACCACCTGCTGTCATGGGAGACCTCTGGGCTGCATGTTTTGAGCCCAGTACTGATCCTGAAAAGCGTTTCCAGCCCCACTTACAAGTAAAACTAGCTAAAATGTGCCTGGCTGCTATTCACTGAAAAGCTCATTCTGTGTACATTTTTGGCATACGTTTGCTCCTACCGGGTCAGCTGAGCAGCGAATTTCTATTTAACCACCTGCTGTCATGGGAGACCTCAGGACTGCATGTTTTGAGCCCAGTACTGATCCTGAAAAGTGTTTCCAACCCCACTTACAAGTAAAACTAGCTAAAATGTGCCTGGCTGCTATTCACTGAAAAGCTCATTCTGTGTACATTTTTGGCATACGTTTGCTCCTACCGGGTCAGCTGAGCAGCGAATTTCTATTTAACCACCTGCTGTCATGGGAGACCTCAGGGCTGCATGTTTTGAGCCCTGTACTGAGCCTGAAAAGCATTTCCAACCCCACTTACAAGTAAAACTAGCTAAAATGTGCCTGGCTGCTATTCACTGAAAAGCTCATTCTGTGTACATTTTTGGCATACGTTTGCTCCTACCGGGTCAGCTGAGCAGCAAATTTCTATTTAACCACCTGCTTTCATGAGAGACCTCAGGGCTGCATGTTTTGAGCCCAGTACTGAGCCTGAAAAGCATTTCCAACCCCACTTACAAGTAAAACTAGCTAAAATGTGCCTGGCTTCTCTTCACTGAAAAGCTCATTCTGAGTACATTTTTAGCATACGTTTGCACCTGCCGGGTCAGCTGAGCAGCGAATTTCTATTTAACCACCTGCTATCATGAGAGACCTCAGGGCTGCATGTTTTGAGCCCAGTACTGAGCCTGAAAAGCATTTCCAACCCCACTTACAAGTAAAACTAGCTAAAATGTGCCTGGCTTCTCTTCACTGAAAAGCTCATTCTGAGTACATTTTTAGCATACATTTGCACCTGCCGGGCCCGCTGAGCAGCGAATTTCTATTTAACCACCTGCTATCAGAGAGACCTCAGGGCTGCATGTTTTGAGCCCAGTACTGAGCCTGAAAAGCATTTCCAACCCCACTTACAAGTAAAACTAGCTAAAATGTGCCTGGCTTCTCTTCACTGAAAAGCTCATTCTGAGTACATTTTTAGCATACGTTTGCGCCTGCCGGGTCAGCTGAGCAGCGAATTTCTATTTAACCACCTGCTATCCTGAGAGACCTCAGGGCTGCATGTTTTGAGCCCAGTACTGAGCCTGAGAAGCATTTCCAACCCCACTTACAAGTAAAACTAGCTAAAATGTGCCTGGCTTCTCTTCACTGAAAAGCTCATTCTGAGTACATTTTTAGCATACGTTTGCACCTGCCGGGTCAGCTGAGCAGCGAATTTCTATTTAACCACCTGCTATCATGAGATACATCAGGGCTGCATGTTTTGAGCCCAGTGCTGATCCTGAAAAGCGTTTCCAACCCCAATTACAAGTAAAACTAGCTAATATGTGCCTGGCTTCTCTTCACTGAAAAGCTCATTCTGAGTACATTTTTAGCATACGTTTGCACCTGCCGGGTCAGCTGAGCAGCGAATTTCTATTTAACCACCTGCTATCATGAGAGACCTCAGGGCTGCATGTTTTGAGCCCAGTACTGAGCCTGAAAAGCATTTCCAAAGCATACGTTTGCACCTGCCGGGTCAGCTGAGCAGCGAATTTCGATTTAACCACCTGCTATCATGAGAGACCTCAGGGCTGCATGTTTTGAGCCCAGTACTGATCCTGAAAAGCATTTCCAACCCCACTTACAAGTAAAACTAGCTAAAATGTGCCTGGCTTCTCTTCACTGAAAAGCTCATTCTGAGTACATTTTTAGCATACGTTTGCACCTGCCGGGTCAGCTGAGCAGCGAATTTCTATTTAACCACCTGCTGTCATGGGAGACCTCTGGGCTGCATGTTTTGAGCCCAGTACTGATCCTGAAAAGTGTTTCCAACCCCACTTACAAGTAAAACTAGCTAAAATGTGCCTGGCTGCTATTCACTGAAAAGCTCATTCTGTGTACATTTTTGGCATACGTTTGCTCCTACCGGGTCAGCTGAGCAGCAAATTTCTATTTAACCACCTGCTGTCATGGGAGACCTCAGGACTGCATGTTTTGAGCCCAGTACTGATCCTGAAAAGCGTTTCCAACCCCACTTACAAGTAAAACCAACTAAAATGTGCCTGGCTGCTATTCACTGAAAAGCTCATTCTGTGTACATTTTTGGCATACGTTTGCTCCTACCGGGTCAGCTGAGCAGCGAATTTCTATTTAACCACCTGCTGTCATGGGAGACCTCAGGGCTGCATGTTTTGAGCCCTGTACTGAGCCTGAAAAGCATTTCCAACCCCACTTACAAGTAAAACTAGCTAAAATGTGCCTGGCTGCTATTCACTGAAAAGCTCATTCTGTGTACATTTTTGGCATACATTTGCTCCTACCGGGTCAGCTGAGCAGCAAATTTCTATTTAACCACCTGCTTTCATGAGAGACCTCAGGGCTGCATGTTTTGAGCCCAGTACTGAGCCTGAAAAGCATTTCCAACCCCACTTACAAGTAAAACTAGCTAAAATGTGCCTGGCTTCTCTTCACTGAAAAGCTCATTCTGAGTACATTTTTAGCATACGTTTGCACCTGCCGGGTCAGCTGAGCAGCGAATTTCTATTTAACCACCTGCTATCAGAGACCTCAGGGCTGCATGTTTTGAGCCCAGTACTGAGCCTGAAAAGCATTTCCAACCCCACTTACAAGTAAAACTAGCTAAAATATGCCTGGCTTCTCTTCACTGAAAAGCTCATTCTGAGTACATTTTTAGCATACATTTGCACCTGCCGGGTCCGCTGAGCAGCGAATTTCTATTTAACCACCTGCTATCATGAGAGACCTCAGGGCTGCATGTTTTGAGCCCAGTACTGAGCCTGAAAAGCATTTCCAACCCCACTTACAAGTAAAACTAGCTAAAATGGGCCTGGCTTCTCTTCACTGAAAAGCTCATTCTGAGTACATTTTTAGCATACGTTTGCACCTGCCGGGTCAGCTGAGCAGCGAATTTCTATTTAACCACCTGCTATCATGAGATACATCAGGGCTGCATGTTTTGAGCCCAGTGCTGATCCTGAAAAGCGTTTCCAACCCCACTTACAAGTAAAACTAGCTAAAATGTGCCTGGCTTCTCTTCACTGAAAAGCTCATTCTGAGTACATTTTTAGCATACGTTTGCACCTGCCGGGTCAGCTGAGCAGCGAATTTCTATTTAACCACCTGCTATCATGAGATACATCAGGGCTGCATGTTTTGAGCCCAGTGCTGATCCTGAAAAGCGTTTCCAACCCCACTTACAAGTAAAACTAGCTAAAATGTGCCTGGCTTCTCTTCACTGAAAAGCTCATTCTGAGTACATTTTTAGCATACGTTTGCACCTGCCGGGTCAGCTGAGCAGCGAATTTCTATTTAACCACCTGCTATCATGAGAGACCTCAGGGCTGCATGTTTTGAGCCCAGTACTGAGCCTGAAAAGCATTTCCAAAGCATACGTTTGCACCTGCCGGGTCAGCTGAGCAGCGAATTTCTATTTAACCACCTGCTATCATGAGAGACCTCAGGGCTGCATGTTTTGAGCCCAGTACTGATCCTGAAAAGCATTTCCAACCCCACTTACAAGTAAAACTAGCTAAAATGTGCCTGGCTTCTCTTCACTGAAAAGCTCATTCTGAGTACATTTTTAGCATACGTTTGCACCTGCCGGGTCAGCTGAGCAGCGAATTTCTATTTAACCACCTGCTGTCATGGGAGACCTCTGGGCTGCATGTTTTGAGCCCAGTACTGATCCTGAAAAGCGTTTCCAACCCCACTTACAAGTAAAACTAGCTAAAATGTGCCTGGCTGCTATTCACTGAAAAGCTCATTCTGTGTACATTTTTGGCATACGTTTGCTCCTACCGGGTCAGCTGAGCAGCGAATTTCTACTTAACCACCTGCTGTCATGGGAGACCTCAGGACTGCATGTTTTGAGCCCAGTACTGATCCTGAAAAGCGTTTCCAACCCCGCTTACAAGTAAAACTAGCTAAAATGTGCCTGGTTGCTATTCACTGAAAAGCTCATTCTGTGTACATTTTTGGCATACGTTTGCTCCTACCGGGTCAGCTGAGCAGCGAATTTCTATTTAACCACCTGCTGTCATGGGAGACCTCAGGGCTGCATGTTTTGAGCCCTGTACTGAGCCTGAAAAGCATTTCCAACCCCACTTACAAGTAAAACTAGCTAAAATGTGCCTGGCTGCTATTCACTGAAAAGCTCATTCTGTGTACATTTTTGGCATACGTTTGCTCCTACCGGGTCAGCTGAGCAGCAAATTTCTATTTAACCACCTGCTATCATGAGAGACATCAGGGCTGCATGTTTTGAGCCCAGTACTGATCCTGAAAAGCGTTTCCAACCCCACTTACAAGTAAAACTAGCTAAAATGTGCCTGGCTGCTATTCACTGAAAAGCTCATTCTGTGTACATTTTTGGCATACGTTTGCTCCTACCGGGTCAGCTGAGCAGCGAATTTCTATTTAACCACCTGCTGTCATGGGAGACCTCAGGGCTGCATGTTTTGAGCCCAGTACTGAGCCTGAAAAGCATTTCCAACCCCACTTACAAGTAAAACTAGCTAAAATGTGCCTGGCTGCTATTCACTGAAAAGCTCATTCTGTGTACATTTTTGGCATACGTTTGCTCCTACCGGGTCAGCTGAGCAGCGAATTTCTATTTAACCACCTGCTGTCATGGGAGACCTCAGGGCTGCATGTTTTGAGCCCAGTACTGATCCTGAAAAGCGTTTCCAACCCCACTTACAAGTAAAACTAGCTAAAATGTGCCTGGCTACTATTCACTGAAAAGCTCATTCTGTGTACATTTTTGGCATACGTTTGCTCCTACCGGGTCAGCTGCGCAGCGAATTTCTATTTAACCACCTGCTTTCATGGGAGACCTCAGGGCTGCATGTTTTGAGCCCAGTACTGATCCTGAAAAGCGTTTCCAACCCCACTTACAAGTAAAACTAGCTAAAATGTGCTTGGCTTCTCTTCACTGAAAAGCTCATTCTGAGTACATTTTTAGAATACGTTTGCACCTGCCGGGTCAGCTGAGCAGGGAATTTCTATTTAACCACCTGCTATCATGAGAGACCTCAGGGCTGCATGTTTTGAGCCCAGTACTGAGCCTGAAAAGCATTTCCAACCCCACCTACAAGTAAAACTAGCTAAAATGTGCCTGGCTTCTCTTCACTGAAAAGCTCATTCTGAGTAGATTTTTAGCATACGTTTGCTCCTGCCGGGTCAGCTGAGCAGCGAATTTCTATTTAACCACCTGCTGTCATGGGAGACCTCTGGGCTGCATGTTTTGAGCCCAGTACTGATCCTGAAAAGCGTTTCCAGCCCCACTTACAAGTAAAACTAGCTAAAATGTGCCTGGCTGCTATTCACTGAAAAGCTCATTCTGTGTACATTTTTGGCATACGTTTGCTCCTACCGGGTCAGCTGAGCAGCGAATTTCTATTTAACCACCTGCTGTCATGGGAGACCTCAGGACTGCATGTTTTGAGCCCAGTACTGATCCTGAAAAGTGTTTCCAACCCCACTTACAAGTAAAACTAGCTAAAATGTGCCTGGCTGCTATTCACTGAAAAGCTCATTCTGTGTACATTTTTGGCATACGTTTGCTCCTACCGGGTCAGCTGAGCAGCGAATTTCTATTTAACCACCTGCTGTCATGGGAGACCTCAGGGCTGCATGTTTTGAGCCCTGTACTGAGCCTGAAAAGCATTTCCAACCCCACTTACAAGTAAAACTAGCTAAAATGTGCCTGGCTGCTATTCACTGAAAAGCTCATTCTGTGTACATTTTTGGCATACGTTTGCTCCTACCGGGTCAGCTGAGCAGCAAATTTCTATTTAACCACCTGCTTTCATGAGAGACCTCAGGGCTGCATGTTTTGAGCCCAGTACTGAGCCTGAAAAGCATTTCCAACCCCACTTACAAGTAAAACTAGCTAAAATGTGCCTGGCTTCTCTTCACTGAAAAGCTCATTCTGAGTACATTTTTAGCATACGTTTGCACCTGCCGGGTCAGCTGAGCAGCAAATTTCTATTTAACCACCTGCTATCATGAGAGACCTCAGGGCTGCATGTTTTGAGCCCAGTACTGAGCCTGAAAAGCATTTCCAACCCCACTTACAAGTAAAACTAGCTAAAATGTGCCTGGCTTCTCTTCACTGAAAAGCTCATTCTGAGTACATTTTTAGCATACATTTGCACCTGCCGGGCCCGCTGAGCAGCGAATTTCTATTTAACCACCTGCTATCAGAGAGACCTCAGGGCTGCATGTTTTGAGCCCAGTACTGAGCCTGAAAAGCATTTCCAACCCCACTTACAAGTAAAACTAGCTAAAATGTGCCTGGCTTCTCTTCACTGAAAAGCTCATTCTGAGTACATTTTTAGCATACGTTTGCGCCTGCCGGGTCAGCTGAGCAGCGAATTTCTATTTAACCACCTGCTATCCTGAGAGACCTCAGGGCTGCATGTTTTGAGCCCAGTACTGAGCCTGAGAAGCATTTCCAACCCCACTTACAAGTAAAACTAGCTAAAATGTGCCTGGCTTCTCTTCACTGAAAAGCTCATTCTGAGTACATTTTTAGCATACGTTTGCACCTGCCGGGTCAGCTGAGCAGCGAATTTCTATTTAACCACCTGCTATCATGAGATACATCAGGGCTGCATGTTTTGAGCCCAGTGCTGATCCTGAAAAGCGTTTCCAACCCCAATTACAAGTAAAACTAGCTAATATGTGCCTGGCTTCTCTTCACTGAAAAGCTCATTCTGAGTACATTTTTAGCATACGTTTGCACCTGCCGGGTCAGCTGAGCAGCGAATTTCTATTTAACCACCTGCTATCATGAGAGACCTCAGGGCTGCATGTTTTGAGCCCAGTACTGAGCCTGAAAAGCATTTCCAAAGCATACGTTTGCACCTGCCGGGTCAGCTGAGCAGCGAATTTCGATTTAACCACCTGCTATCATGAGAGACCTCAGGGCTGCATGTTTTGAGCCCAGTACTGATCCTGAAAAGCATTTCCAACCCCACTTACAAGTAAAACTAGCTAAAATGTGCCTGGCTTCTCTTCACTGAAAAGCTCATTCTGAGTACATTTTTAGCATACGTTTGCACCTGCCGGGTCAGCTGAGCAGCGAATTTCTATTTAACCACCTGCTGTCATGGGAGACCTCTGGGCTGCATGTTTTGAGCCCAGTACTGATCCTGAAAAGTGTTTCCAACCCCACTTACAAGTAAAACTAGCTAAAATGTGCCTGGCTGCTATTCACTGAAAAGCTCATTCTGTGTACATTTTTGGCATACGTTTGCTCCTACCGGGTCAGCTGAGCAGCGAATTTCTATTTAACCACCTGCTGTCATGGGAGACCTCAGGACTGCATGTTTTGAGCCCAGTACTGATCCTGAAAAGCGTTTCCAACCCCACTTACAAGTAAAACCAACTAAAATGTGCCTGGCTGCTATTCACTGAAAAGCTCATTCTGTGTACATTTTTGGCATACGTTTGCTCCTACCGGGTCAGCTGAGCAGCGAATTTCTATTTAACCACCTGCTGTCATGGGAGACCTCAGGGCTGCATGTTTTGAGCCCTGTACTGAGCCTGAAAAGCATTTCCAACCCCACTTACAAGTAAAACTAGCTAAAATGTGCCTGGCTGCTATTCACTGAAAAGCTCATTCTGTGTACATTTTTGGCATACGTTTGCTCCTACCGGGTCAGCTGAGCAGCAAATTTCTATTTAACCACCTGCTTTCATGAGAGACCTCAGGGCTGCATGTTTTGAGCCCAGTACTGAGCCTGAAAAGCATTTCCAACCCCACTTACAAGTAAAACTAGCTAAAATGTGCCTGGCTTCTCTTCACTGAAAAGCTCATTCTGAGTACATTTTTAGCATACGTTTGCACCTGCCGGGTCAGCTGAGCAGCGAATTTCTATTTAACCACCTGCTATCAGAGACCTCAGGGCTGCATGTTTTGAGCCCAGTACTGAGCCTGAAAAGCATTTCCAACCCCACTTACAAGTAAAACTAGCTAAAATATGCCTGGCTTCTCTTCACTGAAAAGCTCATTCTGAGTACATTTTTAGCATACATTTGCACCTGCCGGGTCCGCTGAGCAGCGAATTTCTATTTAACCACCTGCTATCATGAGAGACCTCAGGGCTGCATGTTTTGAGCCCAGTACTGAGCCTGAAAAGCATTTCCAACCCCACTTACAAGTAAAACTAGCTAAAATGTGCCTGGCTTCTCTTCACTGAAAAGCTCATTCTGAGTACATTTTTAGCATACGTTTGCACCTGCCGGGTCAGCTGAGCAGCGAATTTCTATTTAACCACCTGCTATCATGAGATACATCAGGGCTGCATGTTTTGAGCCCAGTGCTGATCCTGAAAAGCGTTTCCAACCCCACTTACAAGTAAAACTAGCTAAAATGTGCCTGGCTGCTATTCACTGAAAAGCTCATTCTGTGTACATTTTTGGCATACGTTTGCTCCTACCGGGTCAGCTGAGCAGCGAATTTCTATTTAACCACCTGCTTTCATGAGAGACCTCAGGGCTGCATGTTTTGAGCCAAGTACTGAGCCTGAAAAGCATTTCCAACCACACTTACAAGTAAAACTAGCTAAAATGTGCCTGGCTTCTCTTCACTGAAAAGCTCATTCTGAGTACATTTTTAGCATACGTTTGCACCTGCCGGGTCAGCTGAGCAGCGAATTTCTATTTAACCACCTGCTATCATGAGAGACCTCAGGGCTGCATGTTTTGAGCCCAGTACTTAGCCTGAAAAGCATTTCCAACCCCACTTACAAGTAAAACTAGCTAAAATGTGCCTGGCTTCTCTTCACTGAAAAGCTCATTCTGAGTACATTTTTAGCATACATTTGCACCTGCCGGGTCCGCTGAGCAGCGAATTTCTATTTAACCACCTGCTATCAAGAGAGACATCAGGGCTGCATGTTTTGAGCCCAGTACTGATCCTGAAAAGCGTTTCCAACCCCACTTACAAGTAAAACTAGCTAAAATGTGCCTGGCTGCTATTCACTGAAAAGCTCATTCTGTGTACATTTTTGGCATACGTTTGCTCCTACCGGGTCAGCTGAGCAGCGAATTTCTATTTAACCACCTGCTGTCATGGGAGACCTCAGGGCTGCATGTTTTGAGCCCAGTACTGAGCCTGAAAAGCATTTCCAACCCCACTTACAAGTAAAACTAGCTAAAATGTGCCTGGCTGCTATTCACTGAAAAGCTCATTCTGTGTACATTTTTAGCATACGTTTGCACCTGCCGGGTCAGCTGAGCAGCGAATTTATATTTAACCACCTGCTATCATGAGAGACCTCAGGGCTGCATGTTTTGAGCCCAGTACTGAGCCTGAAAAGCATTTCCAACCCCACTTACAAGTAAAACTAGCTAAAATGTGCCTGGCTTCTCTTCACTGAAAGCTCATTCTGAGTACATTTTTAGCATACGTTTGCACCTGCCGGGTCAGCTGAGCAGCGAATTTCTATTTAACCACCTGCTATCATGAGAGACATCAGGGCTGCATGTTTTGAGCCCAGTACTGATCCTGAAAAGCGTTTCCAACCCCACTTACAAGTAAAACCAACTAAAATGTGCTTTGCTGCTATTCACTGAAAAGCTCATTCTGTGTACATTTTTGGCATACGTTTGCTCCTACCGGGTCAGCTGAGCAGCGAATTTCTATTTAACCACCTGCTGTCATGGGAGACCTCAGGGCTGCATGTTTTGAGCCCTGTACTGAGCCTGAAAAGCATTTCCAACCCCACTTACAAGTAAAACTAGCTAAAATGTGCCTGGCTGCTATTCACTGAAAAGCTCATTCTGTGTACATTTTTGGCATACGTTTGCTCCTACCGGGTCAGCTGAGCAGCAAATTTCTATTTAACCACCTGCTTTCATGAGAGACCTCAGGGCTGCATGTTTTGAGCCCAGTACTGAGCCTGAAAAGCATTTCCAACCCCACTTACAAGTAAAACTAGCTAAAATGTGCCTGGCTTCTCTTCACTGAAAAGCTCATTCTGAGTACATTTTTAGCATACGTTTGCACCTGCCGGGTCAGCTGAGCAGCGAATTTCTATTTAACCACCTGCTATCAGAGACCTCAGGGCTGCATGTTTTGAGCCCAGTACTGAGCCTGAAAAGCATTTCCAACCCCACTTACAAGTAAAACTAGCTAAAATGTGCCTGGCTTCTCTTCACTGAAAAGCTCATTCTGAGTACATTTTTAGCATACATTTGCACCTGCCGGGTCCGCTGAGCAGCGAATTTCTATTTAACCACCTGCTATCATGAGAGACCTCAGGGCTGCATGTTTTGAGCCCAGTACTGAGCCTGAAAAGCATTTCCAACCCCACTTACAAATAAAACTAGCTAAAATGTGCCTGGCTTCTCTTCACTGAAAAGCTCATTCTGAGTACATTTTTAGCATACGTTTGCACCTGCCGGGTCAGCTGAGCAGCGAATTTCTATTTAACCACCTGCTATCATGAGATACATCAGGGCTGCATGTTTTGAGCCCAGTGCTGATCCTGAAAAGCGTTTCCAACCCCACTTACAAGTAAAACTAGCTAAAATGTGCCTGGCTGCTATTCACTGAAAAGCTCATTCTGTGTACATTGTTGGCATACGTTTGCTCCTACCGGGTCAGCTGAGCAGCGAATTTCTATTTAACCACCTGCTGTCATGGGAGACCTCAGGGCTGCATGTTTTGAGCCCAGTACTGAGCCTGAAAAGCGTTTCCAACCCCACTTACAAGTAAAACTAGCTAAAATGTGCCTGGCTGCTATTCACTGAAAAGCTCATTCTGTGTACATTTTTGGCATACGTTTGCTCCTACCGGGTCAGCTGAGCAGCGAATTTCTATTTAACCACCTGCTTTCATGAGAGACCTCAGGGCTGCATGTTTTGAGCCCAGTACTGAGCCTGAAAAGCATTTCCAACCACACTTACAAGTAAAACTAGCTAAAATGTGCCTGGCTTCTCTTCACTGAAAAGCTCATTCTGAGTACATTTTTAGCATACGTTTGCACCTGCCGGGTCAGCTGAGCAGCGAATTTCTATTTAACCACCTGCTATCATGAGAGACCTCAGGGCTGCATGTTTTGAGCCCAGTACTTAGCCTGAAAAGCATTTCCAACCCCACTTACAAGTAAAACTAGCTAAAATGTGCCTGGCTTCTCTTCACTGAAAAGCTCATTCTGAGTACATTTTTAGCATACATTTGCACCTGCCGGGTCCGCTGAGCAGCGAATTTCTATTTAACCACCTGCTATCAAGAGAGACATCAGGGCTGCATGTTTTGAGCCCAGTACTGATCCTGAAAAGCGTTTCCAACCCCACTTACAAGTAAAACTAGCTAAAATGTGCCTGGCTGCTATTCACTGAAAAGCTCATTCTGTGTACATTTTTGGCATACGTTTGCTCCTACCGGGTCAGCTGAGCAGCGAATTTCTATTTAACCACCTGCTGTCATGGGAGACCTCAGGGCTGCATGTTTTGAGCCCAGTACTGAGCCTGAAAAGCATTTCCAACCCCACTTACAAGTAAAACTAGCTAAAATGTGCCTGGCTGCTATTCACTGAAAAGCTCATTCTGTGTACATTTTTAGCATACGTTTGCACCTGCCGGGTCAGCTGAGCAGCGAATTTCTATTTAACCACCTGCTATCATGAGAGACCTCAGGGCTGCATGTTTTGAGCCCAGTACTGAGCCTGAAAAGCATTTCCAACCCCACTTACAAGTAAAACTAGCTAAAATGTGCCTGGCTTCTCTTCACTGAAAGCTCATTCTGAGTACATTTTTAGCATACGTTTGCACCTGCCGGGTCAGCTGATCAGCGAATTTCTATTTAACCACCTGCTATCATGAGAGACATCAGGGCTGCATGTTTTGAGCCCAGTACTGATCCTGAAAAGCGTTTCCAACCCCACTTACAAGTAAAACTAGCTAAAATGTGCCTGGCTGCTATTCACTGAAAAGCTCATTCTGTGTACATTTTTGGCATACGTTTGCTCCTACCGGGTCAGCTGAGCAGCGAATTTCTATTTAACCACCTGCTGTCATGGGAGACCTCAGGGCTGCATGTTTTGAGCCCAGTACTGATCCTGAAAAGCGTTTCCAACCCCACTTACAAGTAAAACTAGCTAAAATGTGCCTGGCTGCTATTCACTGAAAAGCTCATTCTGAGTACATTTTTAGCATACGTTTGCACCTGCCGGGTCAGCTGAGCAGCGAATTTCTATTTAACCACCTGCTATCATGAGAGACATCAGGGCTGCATGTTTTGAGCCCAGTACTGATCCTGAAAAGCGTTTCCAACCCCACTTACAAGTAAAACTAGCTAAAATGTGCCTGGCTGCTATTCACTGAAAAGCTCATTCTCTGTACATTTTTGGCATACGTTTGCTCCTACCGGATCAGCTGAGCAGCGAATTTCTATTTAACCACCTGCTGTCATGGGAGACCTCAGGGCTGCATGTTTTGAGCCCAGTACTGAGCCTGAAAAGCATTTCCAACCCCACTTACAAGTAAAACTAGCTAAAATGTGCCTGGCTGCTATTCACTGAAAAGCTCATTCTGTGTACATTTTTAGCATACGTTTGCACCTGCCGGGTCCGCTGAGCAGCGAATTTCTATTTAACCACCTGCTATCATGAGAGACATCAGGGCTGCATGTTTTGAGCCCAGTACTGATCCTGAAAAGCGTTTCCAACCCCACTTACAAGTAAAACTAGCTAAAATGTGCCTGGCTGCTATTCACTGAAAAGCTCATTCTGTGTACATTTTTGGCATACGTTTGCTCCTACCGGGGCAGCTGAGCAGCGAATTTCTATTTAACCACCTGCTGTCATGGGAGACCTCAGGGCTGCATGTTTTGAGCCCAGTACTGAGCCTGAAAAGCATTTCCAACCCCACTTACAAGTAAAACTAGCTAAAATGTGCCTGGCTTCTCTTCACTGAAAAGATCATTCTGAGTACATTTTTAGCATACGTTTGCACCTGCCGGGTCAGCTGAGCAGCGAATTTCTATTTAACCACCTGCTATCATGAGAGACCTCAGGGCTGCACGTTTTGAGCCCAGTACTGAGCCTGAAAAGCATTTCCAACCCCACTTACAAGTAAAACTAGCTAAAATGTGTCTGGCTGCTATTCACTGAAAAGCTCATTCTGTGTACATTTTTGGCATACGTTTGCTCCTACCGGGTCAGCTGAGCAGCGAATTTCTATTGAACCACCTGCTGTCATGGGAGACCTCAGGGCTGCATGTTTTGAGCCCAGTACTGATCCTGAAAAGCGTTTCCAACCCCACTTACAAGTAAAACTAGCTAAAATGTGCCTGGCTGCTATTCACTGAAAAGCTCATTCTGTGTACATTTTTGGCATACGTTTGCTCCTACCGGGTCAGCTGCGCAGCAAATTTCTATTTAACCACCTGCTTTCATGGGAGACCTCAGGGCTGCATGTTTTGAGCACAGTACTGATCCTGAAAAGCGTTTCCAACCCCACTTACAAGTAAAACTAGCTAAAATGTGCTTGGCTTCTCTTCACTGAAAAGCTCATTCTGAGTACATTTTTAGCATACGTTTGCACCTGCCGGGTCAGCTGAGCAGCGAATTTCTATTTAACCACCTGCTATCATGAGAGACCTCAGGGCTGCATGTTTTGAGCCCAGTACTGAGCCTGAAAAGCATTTCCAACCCCACCTACAAGTAAAACTAGCTAAAATGTGCCTGGCTTCTCTTCACTGAAAAGCTCATTCTGAGTACATTTTTAGCATACATTTGCACCTGCCGGGTCCGCTGAGCAGCGAATTTCTATTTAACCACCTGCTATCATGAGAGACCTCAGGGCTGCATGTTTTGAGCCCAGTACTGAGCCTGAAAAGCATTTCCAACCCCACTTACAAGTAAAACTAGCTAAAATGTGCCTGGCTTCTCTTCACTGAAAAGCTCATTCTGAGTACATTTTTAGCATACGTTTGCACCTGCCGGGTCAGCTGAGCAGCGAATTTCTATTTAACCACCTGCTATCATGAGAGACCTCAGGGCTGCATGTTTTGAGCCCAGTACTGAGCCTGAGAAGCATTTCCAACCCCACTTACAAGTAAAACTAGCTAAAATGTGCCTGGCTTCTCTTCACTGAAAAGCTCATTCTGAGTACATTTTTAGCATACGTTTGCACCTGCCGGGTCAGCTGAGCAGCGAATTTCTATTTAACCACCTGCTATCATGAGATACATCAGGGCTGCATGTTTTGAGCCCAGTGCTGATCCTGAAAAGCGTTTCCAACCCCACTTACAAGTAAAACTAGCTAAAATGTGCCTGGCTTCTCTTCACTGAAAAGCTCATTCTGAGTACATTTTTAGCATACGTTTGCACCTGCCGGGTCAGCTGAGCAGCGAATTTCTATTTAACCACCTGCTATCATGAGAGACCTCAGGGCTGCATGTTTTGAGCCCAGTACTGAGCCTGAAAAGCATTTCCAAAGCATACGTTTGCACCTGCCGGGTCAGCTGAGCAGCGAATTTCTATTTAACCACCTGCTATCACGAGAGACCTCAGGGCTGCATGTTTTGAGCCCAGTACTGATCCTGAAAAGCATTTCCAACCCCACTTACAAGTAAAACTAGCTAAAATGTGCCTGGCTTCTCTTCACTGAAATCTCATTCTGAGTACATTTTTAGCATACGTTTGCACCTGCCGGGTCAGCTGAGCAGCGAATTTCTATGTAACCACCTGCTGTCATGGGAGACCTCTGGGCTGCATGTTTTGAGCCCAGTACTGATCCTGAAAAGCGTTTCCAATCCCACTTACAAGTAAAACTAGCTAAAATGTGCCTGGCTGCTATTCACTGAAAAGCTCATTCTGTGTACATTTTTGGCATACGTTTGCTCCTACCGGGTCAGATGAGCAGCGAATTTCTATTTAACCACCTGCTGTCATGGGAGACCTCAGGGCTGCATGTTTTGAGCCCTGTACTGAGCCTGAAAAGCATTTCCAACCCCACTTACAAGTAAAACTAGCTAAAATGTGCCTGGCTGCTATTCACTGAAAAGCTCATTCTGTGTACATTTTTGGCATACGTTTGCTCCTACCGAGTCAGCTGAGCAGCAAATTTCTATTTAACCACCTTCTATCATGAGAGACATCAGGGCTGCATGTTTTAAGCCCAGTACTGATCCTGAAAAGCGTTTCCAACCCCACTTACAAGTAAAACTAGCTAAAATGTGCCTGGCTGCTATTCACTGAAAAGCTCATTCTGAGTAAATTTTTAGCATACGTTTGCACCTGCCGGGTCAGCTGAGCAGAGAATTTCTATTTAACCACCTGCTATCATGAGAGACATCAGGGCTGCATGTTTTGAGCCCAGTACTGATCCTGAAAAGCGTTTCCAACCCCACTTACAAGTAAAACTAGCTAAAATGTGCCTGGCTGCTATTCACTGAAAAGCTCATTCTCTGTACATTTTTGGCATACGTTTGCTCCTACCGGATCAGCTGAGCAGCGAATTTCTATTTAACCACCTGCTGTCATGGGAGACCTCAGGGCTGCAAGTTTTGAGCCCAGTACTGAGCCTGAAAAGCATTTCCAACCCCACTTACAAGTAAAACTAGCTAAAATGTGCCTGGCTGCTATTCACTGAAAAGCTCATTCTGTGTACATTTTTAGCATACGTTTGCACCTGCCGGGTCAGCTGAGCAGCGAATTTCTATTTAACCACCTGCTATCATGAGAGACATCAGGGCTGCATGTTTTGAGCCCAGTACTGATCCTGAAAAGCGTTTCCAACCCCACTTACAAGTAAAACTAGCTAAAATGTGCCTGGCTGCTATTCACTGAAAAGCTCATTCTGTGTACATTTTTGGCATACGTTTGCTCCTACCGGGGCAGCTGAGCAGCGAATTTCTATTTAACCACCTGCTGTCATGGGAGACCTCAGGGCTGCATGTTTTGAGCCCAGTACTGAGCCTGAAAAGCATTTCCAACCCCACTTACAAGTAAAACTAGCTAAAATGTGCCTGGCTTCTCTTCACTGAAAAGATCATTCTGAGTACATTTTTAGCATACGTTTGCACCTGCCGGGTCAGCTGAGCAGCGAATTTCTATTTAACCACCTGTTATCATGAGAGACCTCAGGGCTGCACGTTTTGAGCCCAGTACTGAGCCTGAAAAGCATTTCCAACCCCACTTACAAGTAAAACTAGCTAAAATGTGCCTGGCTGCTAATCACTGAAAAGCTCATTCTGTGTACATTTTTGGCATACGTTTGCTCCTACCGGGTCAGCTGAGCAGCGAATTTCTATTTAACCACCTGCTGTCATGGGAGACCTCAGGGCTGCATGTTTTGAGCCCAGTACTGATCCTGAAAAGCGTTTCCAACCCCACTTACAAGTAAAACTAGCTAAAATGTGCCTGGCTGCTATTCACTGAAAAGCTCATTCTGTGTACATTTTTGGCATACGTTTGCTCCTACCGGGTCAGCTGCGCAGCGAATTTCTATTTAACCACCTGCTTTCATGGGAGACCTCAGGGCTGCATGTTTTGAGCACAGTACTGATCCTGAAAAGCGTTTCCAACCCCACTTACAAGTAAAACTAGCTAAAATGTGCTTGGCTTCTCTTCACTGAAAAGCTCATTCTGAGTACATTTTTAGCATACGTTTGCACCTGCCGGGTCAGCTGAGCAGCGAATTTCTATTTAACCACCTGCTATCATGAGAGACCTCAGGGCTGCATGTTTTGAGCCCAGTACTGAGCCTGAAAAGCATTTCCAACCCCACTTACAAGTAAAACTAGCTAAAATGTGCCTGGCTTCTCTTCACTGAAAAGCTCATTCTGAGTACATTTTTAGCATACATTTGCACCTGCCGGGTCCGCTGAGCAGCGAATTTCTATTTAACCACCTGCTATCATGAGAGACCTCAGGGCTGCATGTTTTGAGCCCAGTACTGAGCCTGAAAAGCATTTCCAACCCCACTTACAAGTAAAACTAGCTAAAATATGCCTGGCTTCTCTTCACTGAAAAGCTCATTCTGAGTACATTTTTAGCATACGTTTGCACCTGCCGGGTCAGCTGAGCAGCGAATTTCTATTTAACCACCTGCTATCATGAGAGACCTCAGGGCTGCATGTTTTGAGCCCAGTACTGAGCCTGAGAAGCATTTCCAACCCCACTTACAAGTAAAACTAGCTAAAATGTGCCTGGCTTCTCTTCACTGAAAAGCTCATTCTGACTACTTTTTTAGCATACGTTTGCACCTGCCGGGTCAGCTGAGCAGCGAATTTCTATTTAACCACCTGCTATCATGAGATACATCAGGGCTGCATGTTTTGAGCCCAGTGCTGATCCTGAAAAGCGTTTCCAACCCCACTTACAAGTAAAACTAGCTAAAATGTGCCTGGCTTCTCTTCACTGAAAAGCTCATTCTGAGTACATTTTTAGCATACGTTTGCACCTGCCGGGTCAGCTGAGCAGCGAATTTCTATTTAACCACCTGCTATCATGAGAGACCTCAGGGCTGCATGTTTTGAGCCCAGTACTGAGCCTGAAAAGCATTTCCAAAGCATACGTTTGCACCTGCCGGGTCAGCTGAGCAGCGAATTTCTATTTAACCACCTGCTATCATGAGAGACCTCAGGGCTGCATGTTTTGAGCCCAGTACTGATCCTGAAAAGCGTTTCCAACCCCACTTACAAGTAAAACTAGCTAAAATGTGCCTGGCTGCTATTCACTGAAAAGCTCATTCTGTGTACATTTTTGGCATACGTTTGCTCCTACCGGGTCAGCTGAGCAGCGAATTTCTATTTAACCACCTGCTGTCATGGGAGACCTCAGGGCTGCATGTTTTGAGCCCAGTACTGAGCCTGAAAAGCATTTCCAACCCCACTTACAAGTAAAACTAGCTAAAATGTGCCTGGCTGCTATTCACTGAAAAGCTCATTCTGTGTACATTTTTGGCATACGTTTGCTCCTACAGGGTCAGCTGAGCAGCGAATTTCTATTTAACCACCTGCTGTCATGGGAGACCTCAGGGCTGCATGTTTTGAGCCCAGTACTGATCCTGAAAAGCGTTTCCAACCCCACTTACAAGTAAAACTAGCTAAAATGTGCCTGGCTGCTATTCACTGAAAAGCTCATTCTGTGTACATTTTTGGCATACGTTTGCTCCTACCGGGTCAGCTGTGCAGCGAATTTCTATTTAACCACCTGCTATCATGAGAGACCTCAGGGCTGCATGTTTTGAGCCCAGTACTGAGCCTGAAAAGCGTTTCCAACCCCACTTACAAGTAAAACTAGCTAAAATGTGCCTGGCTTCTCTTCACTGAAAAGCTCATTCTGAGTACATTTTTAGCATACGTTTGCACCTGCCGGGTCAGCTGAGCAGCGAATTTCTATTTAACCACCTGCTGTCATGGGAGACCTCTGGGCTGCATGTTTTGAGCCCAGTACTGATCCTGAAAAGCGTTTCCAACCCCACTTACAAGTAAAACTAGCAAATGTGCCTGGCTGCTATTCACTGAAAAGCTCATTCTGTGTACATTTTTGGCATACGTTTGCTCCTACCGGGTCAGCTGAGCAGCGAATTTCTATTTAACCACCTGCTGTCATGGGAGACCTCAGGACTGCATGTTTTGAGCCCAGTACTGATCCTGAAAAGTGTTTCCAACCCCACTTACAAGTAAAACTAGCTAAAATGTGCCTGGCTGCTATTCACTGAAAAGCTCATTCTGTGTACATTTTTGGCATACGTTTGCTCCTACCGGGTCAGCTGAGCAGCGAATTTCTATTTAACTACCTGCTGTCATGGGAGACCTCAGGGCTGCATGTTTTGAGCCCTGTACTGAGCCTGAAAAGCATTTCCAACGCCACTTACAAGTAAAACTTGCTAAAATGTGCCTGGCTGCTATTCACTGAAAAGCTCATTCTGTGTACATTTTTGGCATACGTTTGCTCCTACCGGGTCAGCTGAGCAGCAAATTTCTATTTAACCACCTGCTTTCATGAGAGACCTCAGGGCTGCATGTTTTGAGCCCAGTACTGAGCCTGAAAAGCATTTCCAACCCCACTTACAAGTAAAACTAGCTAAAATGTGCCTGGCTTCTCTTCACTGAAAAGCTCATTCTGAGTACATTTTTAGCATACGTTTGCACCTGCCGGGTCAGCTGAGCAGCGAATTTCTATTTAACCACCTGCTATCATGAGAGACCTCAGGGCTGCATGTTTTGAGCCCAGTACTGAGCCTGAAAAGCATTTCCAACCCCACTTACAAGTAAAACTAGCTAAAATGTGCCTGGCTTCTCTTCACTGAAAAGCTCATTCTGAGTACATTTTTAGCATACATTTGCACCTGCCGGGTCCGCTGAGCAGCGAATTTCTATTTAACCACCTGCTATCATGAGAGACCTCAGGGCTGCATGTTTTGAGCCCAGTACTGAGCCTGAAAAGCATTTCCAACCCCACTTACAAGTAGAACTAGCTTAAATGTGCCTGGCTTCTCTTCACTGAAAAGCTCATTCTGAGTACATTTTTAGCATACGTTTGCACCTGCCGGGTCAGCTGAGCAGCAAATTTCTATTTAACCACCTGCTATCATGAGAGACCTCAGGGCTGCATGTTTTGAGCCCAGTACTGATCCTGAAAAGCATTTCCAACCCCACTTACAAGTAAAACTAGCTAAAATGTGCCTGGCTTCTCTTCACTGAAAAGCTCATTCTGAGTACATTTTTAGCATACGTTTGCACCTGCCGGGTCAGCTGAGCAGCGAATTTCTATTTAACCACCTGCTGTCATGGGAGACCTCTGGGCTGCATGTTTTGAGCCCAGTACTGAACCTGAAAAGCATTTCCAACCCCACTTACAAGTAAAACTAGCTAAAATGTGCCTGGCTGCTATTCACTGAAAAGCTCATTCTGTGTACATTTTTTGGCATACGTTTGCTCCTACCGGGTCAGCTGAGCAGCGAATTTCTATTTAACCACCTGCTGTCATGGGAGACCTCAGGACTGCATGTTTTGAGCCCAGTACTGATCCTGAAAAGCGTTTCCAACCCCACTTACAAGTAAAACTAGCTAAAATGTGCCTGGCTGCTATTCACTGAAAAGCTCATTCTGTGTACATTTTTGGCATACGTTTGCTCCTACCGGGTCAGCTGAGCAGCGAATTTCTATTTAACCACCTGCTGTCATGGGAGACCTCAGGGCTGCATGTTTTGAGCCCAGTACTGAGCCTGAAAAGCATTTCCAAAGCATACGTTTGCACCTGCCGGGTCAGCTGAGCAGCGAATTTCTATTTAACCACCTGCTATCATGAGAGACCTCAGGGCTGCATGTTTTGAGCCCAGTACTGATCCTGAAAAGCGTTTCCAACCCCACTTACAAGTAAAACTAGCTAAAATGTGCCTGGCTGCTATTCACTGAAAAGCTCATTCTGTGTACATTTTTGGCATACGTTTGCTCCTACCGGGTCAGCTGAGCAGCGAATTTCTATTTAACCACCTGCTGTCATGGGAGACCTCAGGGCTGCATGTTTTGAGCCCAGTACTGAGCCTGAAAAGCATTTCCAACCCCACTTACAAGTAAAACTAGCTAAAATGTGCCTGGCTGCTATTCACTGAAAAGCTCATTCTGTGTACATTTTTGGCATACGTTTGCTCCTACAGGGTCAGCTGAGCAGCGAATTTCTATTTAACCACCTGCTGTCATGGGAGACCTCAGGGCTGCATGTTTTGAGCCCAGTACTGATCCTGAAAAGCGTTTCCAACCCCACTTACAAGTAAAACTAGCTAAAATGTGCCTGGCTGCTATTCACTGAAAAGCTCATTCTGTGTACATTTTTGGCATACGTTTGCTCCTACCGGGTCAGCTGCGCAGCGAATTTCTATTTAACCACCTGCTATCATGAGAGACCTCAGGGCTGCATGTTTTGAGCCCAGTACTGAGCCTGAAAAGCGTTTCCAACCCCACTTACAAGTAAAACTAGCTAAAATGTGCCTGGCTTCTCTTCACTGAAAAGCTCATTCTGAGTACATTTTTAGCATACGTTTGCACCTGCCGGGTCAGCTGAGCAGCGAATTTCTATTTAACCACCTGCTGTCATGGGAGACCTCTGGGCTGCATGTTTTGAGCCCAGTACTGATCCTGAAAAGCGTTTCCAACCCCACTTACAAGTAAAACTAGCTAAAATGTGCCTGGCTGCTATTCACTGAAAAGCTCATTCTGTGTACATTTTTGGCATACGTTTGCTCCTACCGGGTCAGCTGAGCAGCGAATTTCTATTTAACCACCTGCTGTCATGGGAGACCTCAGGACTGCATGTTTTGAGCCCAGTACTGATCCTGAAAAGTGTTTCCAACCCCACTTACAAGTAAAACTAGCTAAAATGTGCCTGGCTGCTATTCACTGAAAAGCTCATTCTGTGTACATTTTTGGCATACGTTTGCTCCTACCGGGTCAGCTGAGCAGCGAATTTCTATTTAACTACCTGCTGTCATGGGAGACCTCAGGGCTGCATGTTTTGAGCCCTGTACTGAGCCTGAAAAGCATTTCCAACGCCACTTACAAGTAAAACTTGCTAAAATGTGCCTGGCTGCTATTCACTGAAAAGCTCATTCTGTGTACATTTTTGGCATACGTTTGCTCCTACCGGGTCAGCTGAGCAGCAAATTTCTATTTAACCACCTGCTTTCATGAGAGACCTCAGGGCTGCATGTTTTGAGCCCAGTACTGAGCCTGAAAAGCATTTCCAACCCCACTTACAAGTAAAACTAGCTAAAATGTGCCTGGCTTCTCTTCACTGAAAAGCTCATTCTGAGTACATTTTTAGCATACGTTTGCACCTGCCGGGTCAGCTGAGCAGCGAATTTCTATTTAACCACCTGCTATCATGAGAGACCTCAGGGCTGCATGTTTTGAGCCCAGTACTGAGCCTGAAAAGCATTTCCAACCCCACTTACAAGTAAAACTAGCTAAAATGTGCCTGGCTTCTCTTCACTGAAAAGCTCATTCTGAGTACATTTTTAGCATACATTTGCACCTGCCGGGTCCGCTGAGCAGCGAATTTCTATTTAACCACCTGCTATCATGAGAGACCTCAGGGCTGCATGTTTTGAGCCCAGTACTGAGCCTGAAAAGCATTTCCAACCCCACTTACAAGTAAAACTAGCTTAAATGTGCCTGGCTTCTCTTCACTGAAAAGCTCATTCTGAGTACATTTTTAGCATACGTTTGCACCTGCCGGGTCAGCTGAGCAGCAAATTTCTATTTAACCACCTGCTATCATGAGAGACCTCAGGGCTGCATGTTTTGAGCCCAGTACTGATCCTGAAAAGCATTTCCAACCCCACTTACAAGTAAAACTAGCTAAAATGTGCCTGGCTTCTCTTCACTGAAAAGCTCATTCTGAGTACATTTTTAGCATACGTTTGCACCTGCCGGGTCAGCTGAGCAGCGAATTTCTATTTAACCACCTGCTGTCATGGGAGACCTCTGGGCTGCATGTTTTGAGCCCAGTACTGAACCTGAAAAGCGTTTCCAACCCCACTTACAAGTAAAACTAGCTAAAATGTGCCTGGCTGCTATTCACTGAAAAGCTCATTCTGTGTACATTTTTTGGCATACGTTTGCTCCTACCGGGTCAGCTGAGCAGCGAATTTCTATTTAACCACCTGCTGTCATGGGAGACCTCAGGACTGCATGTTTTGAGCCCAGTACTGATCCTGAAAAGCGTTTCCAACCCCACTTACAAGTAAAACTAGCTAAAATGTGCCTGGCTGCTATTCACTGAAAAGCTCATTCTGTGTACATTTTTGGCATACGTTTGCTCCTACCGGGTCAGCTGAGCAGCGAATTTCTATTTAACCACCTGCTGTCATGGGAGACCTTAGGGCTGCATGTTTTGAGCCCAGTACTGAGCCTGAAAAGCATTTCCAACCCCACTTACAAGTAAAACTAGCTAAAATGTGCCTGGCTGCTATTCACTGAAAAGCTCATTCTGTGTACATTTTTGGCATACGTTTGCTCCTACAGGGTCAGCTGAGCAGCGAATTTCTATTTAACCACCTGCTGTCATGGGAGACCTCAGGGCTGCATGTTTTGAGCCCAGTACTGATCCTGAAAAGCGTTTCCAACCCCACTTACAAGTAAAACTAGCTAAAATGTGCCTGGCTGCTATTCACTGAAAAGCTCATTCTGTGTACATTTTTGGCATACGTTTGCTCCTACCGGGTCAGCTGTGCAGCGAATTTCTATTTAACCACCTGCTATCATGAGAGACCTCAGGGCTGCATGTTTTGAGCCCAGTACTGAGCCTAAAAAGCGTTTCCAACCCCACTTACAAGTAAAACTAGCTAAAATGTGCCTGGCTTCGCTTCACTGAAAAGCTCATTCTGAGTACATTTTTAGCATACGTTTGCACCTGCCGGGTCAGCTGAGCAGCGAATTTCTATTTAACCACCTGCTGTCATGGGAGACCTCTGGGCTGCATGTTTTGAGCCCAGTACTGATCCTGAAAAGCGTTTCCAACCCCACTTACAAGTAAAACTAGCAAATGTGCCTGGCTGCTATTCACTGAAAAGCTCATTCTGTGTACATTTTTGGCATACGTTTGCTCCTACCGGGTCAGCTGAGCAGCGAATTTCTATTTAACCACCTGCTGTCATGGGAGACCTCAGGACTGCATGTTTTGAGCCCAGTACTGATCCTGAAAAGTGTTTCCAACCCCACTTACAAGTAAAACTAGCTAAAATGTGCCTGGCTGCTATTCACTGAAAAGCTCATTCTGTGTACATTTTTGGCATACGTTTGCTCCTACCGGGTCAGCTGAGCAGCGAATTTCTATTTAACTACCTGCTGTCATGGGAGACCTCAGGGCTGCATGTTTTGAGCCCTGTACTGAGCCTGAAAAGCATTTCCAACGCCACTTACAAGTAAAACTTGCTAAAATGTGCCTGGCTGCTATTCACTGAAAAGCTCATTCTGTGTACATTTTTGGCATACGTTTGCTCCTACCGGGTCAGCTGAGCAGCAAATTTCTATTTAACCACCTGCTTTCATGAGAGACCTCAGGGCTGCATGTTTTGAGCCCAGTACTGAGCCTGAAAAGCATTTCCAACCCCACTTACAAGTAAAACTAGCTAAAATGTGCCTGGCTTCTCTTCACTGAAAAGCTCATTCTGAGTACATTTTTAGCATACGTTTGCACCTGCCGGGTCAGCTGAGCAGCGAATTTCTATTTAACCACCTGCTATCATGAGAGACCTCAGGGCTGCATGTTTTGAGCCCAGTACTGAGCCTGAAAAGCATTTCCAACCCCACTTACAAGTAAAACTAGCTAAAATGTGCCTGGCTTCTCTTCACTGAAAAGCTCATTCTGAGTACATTTTTAGCATACATTTGCACCTGCCGGGTCCGCTGAGCAGCGAATTTCTATTTAACCACCTGCTATCATGAGAGACCTCAGGGCTGCATGTTTTGAGCCCAGTACTGAGCCTGAAAAGCATTTCCAACCCCACTTACAAGTAGAACTAGCTTAAATGTGCCTGGCTTCTCTTCACTGAAAAGCTCATTCTGAGTACATTTTTAGCATACGTTTGCACCTGCCGGGTCAGCTGAGCAGCAAATTTCTATTTAACCACCTGCTATCATGAGAGACCTCAGGGCTGCATGTTTTGAGCCCAGTACTGATCCTGAAAAGCATTTCCAACCCCACTTACAAGTAAAACTAGCTAAAATGTGCCTGGCTTCTCTTCACTGAAAAGCTCATTCTGAGTACATTTTTAGCATACGTTTGCACCTGCCGGGTCAGCTGAGCAGCGAATTTCTATTTAACCACCTGCTGTCATGGGAGACCTCTGGGCTGCATGTTTTGAGCCCAGTACTGAACCTGAAAAGCATTTCCAACCCCACTTACAAGTAAAACTAGCTAAAATGTGCCTGGCTGCTATTCACTGAAAAGCTCATTCTGTGTACATTTTTTGGCATACGTTTGCTCCTACCGGGTCAGCTGAGCAGCGAATTTCTATTTAACCACCTGCTGTCATGGGAGACCTCAGGACTGCATGTTTTGAGCCCAGTACTGATCCTGAAAAGCGTTTCCAACCCCACTTACAAGTAAAACTAGCTAAAATGTGCCTGGCTGCTATTCACTGAAAAGCTCATTCTGTGTACATTTTTGGCATACGTTTGCTCCTACCGGGTCAGCTGAGCAGCGAATTTCTATTTAACCACCTGCTGTCATGGGAGACCTCAGGGCTGCATGTTTTGAGCCCAGTACTGAGCCTGAAAAGCATTTCCAAAGCATACGTTTGCACCTGCCGGGTCAGCTGAGCAGCGAATTTCTATTTAACCACCTGCTATCATGAGAGACCTCAGGGCTGCATGTTTTGAGCCCAGTACTGATCCTGAAAAGCGTTTCCAACCCCACTTACAAGTAAAACTAGCTAAAATGTGCCTGGCTGCTATTCACTGAAAAGCTCATTCTGTGTACATTTTTGGCATACGTTTGCTCCTACCGGGTCAGCTGAGCAGCGAATTTCTATTTAACCACCTGCTGTCATGGGAGACCTCAGGGCTGCATGTTTTGAGCCCAGTACTGAGCCTGAAAAGCATTTCCAACCCCACTTACAAGTAAAACTAGCTAAAATGTGCCTGGCTGCTATTCACTGAAAAGCTCATTCTGTGTACATTTTTGGCATACGTTTGCTCCTACAGGGTCAGCTGAGCAGCGAATTTCTATTTAACCACCTGCTGTCATGGGAGACCTCAGGGCTGCATGTTTTGAGCCCAGTACTGATCCTGAAAAGCGTTTCCAACCCCACTTACAAGTAAAACTAGCTAAAATGTGCCTGGCTGCTATTCACTGAAAAGCTCATTCTGTGTACATTTTTGGCATACGTTTGCTCCTACCGGGTCAGCTGCGCAGCGAATTTCTATTTAACCACCTGCTATCATGAGAGACCTCAGGGCTGCATGTTTTGAGCCCAGTACTGAGCCTGAAAAGCGTTTCCAACCCCACTTACAAGTAAAACTAGCTAAAATGTGCCTGGCTTCTCTTCACTGAAAAGCTCATTCTGAGTACATTTTTAGCATACGTTTGCACCTGCCGGGTCAGCTGAGCAGCGAATTTCTATTTAACCACCTGCTGTCATGGGAGACCTCTGGGCTGCATGTTTTGAGCCCAGTACTGATCCTGAAAAGCGTTTCCAACCCCACTTACAAGTAAAACTAGCTAAAATGTGCCTGGCTGCTATTCACTGAAAAGCTCATTCTGTGTACATTTTTGGCATACGTTTGCTCCTACCGGGTCAGCTGAGCAGCAAATTTCTATTTAACCACCTGCTTTCATGAGAGACCTTAGGGCTGCATGTTTTGAGCCCAGTACTGAGCCTGAAAAGCATTTCCAACCCCACTTACAAGTAAAACTAGCTAAAATGTGCCTGGCTTCTCTTCACTGAAAAGCTCATTCTGAGTACATTTTTAGCATACGTTTGCACCTGCCGGGTCAGCTGAGCAGCGAATTTCTATTTAACCACCTGCTATCATGAGAGACCTCAGGGCTGCATGTTTTGAGCCCAGTACTGAGCCTGAAAAGCATTTCCAACCCCACTTACAAGTAAAACTAGCTAAAATGTGCCTGGCTTCTCTTCACTGAAAAGCTCATTCTGAGTACATTTTTAGCATACATTTGCACCTGCCGGGTCCGCTGAGCAGCGAATTTCTATTTAACCACCTGCTATCATGAGAGACCTCAGGGCTGCATGTTTTGAGCCCAGTACTGAGCCTGAAAAGCATTTCCAACCCCACTTACAAGTAAAACTAGCTAAAATGTGCCTGGCTTCTCTTCACTGAAAAGCTCATTCTGAGTACATTTTTAGCATACGTTTGCACCTGCCGGGTCAGCTGAGCAGCGAATTTCTATTTAACCACCTGCTGTCATGGGAGACCTCTGGGCTGCATGTTTTGAGCCCAGTACTGATCCTGAAAAGCGTTTCCAACCCCACTTACAAGTAAAACTAGCTAAAATGTGCCTGGCTGCTATTCACTGAAAAGCTCATTCTGTGTACATTTTTGGCATACGTTTGCTCCTACCGGGTCAGCTGAGCAGCGAATTTCTATTTAACCACCTGCTGTCATGGGAGACCTCAGGACTGCATGTTTTGAGCCCAGTACTGATCCTGAAAAGTGTTTCCAACCCCACTTACAAGTAAAACTAGCTAAAATGTGCCTGGCTGCTATTCACTGAAAAGCTCATTCTGTGTACATTTTTGGCATACGTTTGCTCCTACCGGGTCAGCTGATCAGCGAATTTCTATTTAACTACCTGCTGTCATGGGAGACCTCAGGGCTGCATGTTTTGAGCCCTGTACTGAGCCTGAAAAGCATTTCCAACGCCACTTACAAGTAAAACTTGCTAAAATGTGCCTGGCTGCTATTCACTGAAAAGCTCATTCTGTGTACATTTTTGGCATACGTTTGCTCCTACCGGGTCAGCTGAGCAGCAAATTTCTATTTAACCACCTGCTTTCATGAGAGACCTCAGGGCTGCATCTTTTGAGCCCAGTACTGAGCCTGAAAAGCATTTCCAACCCCACTTACAAGTAAAACTAGCTAAAATGTGCCTGGCTTCTCTTCACTGAAAAGCTCATTCTGAGTACATTTTTAGCATACGTTTGCACCTGCCGGGTCAGCTGAGCAGCGAATTTCTATTTAACCACCTGCTATCATGAGAGACCTCAGGGCTGCATGTTTTGAGCCCAGTACTGAGCCTGAAAAGCATTTCCAACCCCACTTACAAGTAAAACTAGCTAAAATGTGCCTGGCTTCTCTTCACTGAAAAGCTCATTCTGAGTACATTTTTAGCATACATTTGCACCTGCCGGGTCCGCTGAGCAGCGAATTTCTATTTAACCACCTGCTATCATGAGAGACCTCAGGGCTGCATGTTTTGAGCCCAGTACTGAGCCTGAAAAGCATTTCCAACCCCACTTACAAGTAAAACTAGCTTAAATGTGCCTGGCTTCTCTTCACTGAAAAGCTCATTCTGAGTACATTTTTAGCATACGTTTGCACCTGCCGGGTCAGCTGAGCAGCAAATTTCTATTTCACCACCTGCTATCATGAGAGACCTCAGGGCTGCATGTTTTGAGCCCAGTACTGATCCTGAAAAGCATTTCCAACCCCACTTACAAGTAAAACTAGCTAAAATGTGCCTGGCTTCTCTTCACTGAAAAGCTCATTCTGAGTACATTTTTAGCATACGTTTGCACCTGCCGGGTCAGCTGAGCAGCGAATTTCTATTTAACCACCTGCTGTCATGGGAGACCTCTGGGCTGCATGTTTTGAGCCCAGTACTGAACCTGAAAAGCGTTTCCAACCCCACTTACAAGTAAAACTAGCTAAAATGTGCCTGGCTGCTATTCACTGAAAAGCTCATTCTGTGTACATTTTTTGGCATACGTTTGCTCCTACCGGGTCAGCTGAGCAGCGAATTTCTATTTAACCACCTGCTGTCATGGGAGACCTCAGGACTGCATGTTTTGAGCCCAGTACTGATCCTGAAAAGCGTTTCCAACCCCACTTACAAGTAAAACTAGCTAAAATGTGCCTGGCTGCTATTCACTGAAAAGCTCATTCTGTGTACATTTTTGGCATACGTTTGCTCCTACCGGGTCAGCTGAGCAGCGAATTTCTATTTAACCACCTGCTGTCATGGGAGACCTCAGGGCTGCATGTTTTGAGCCCAGTACTGAGCCTGAAAAGCATTTCCAACCCCACTTACAAGTAAAACTAGCTAAAATGTGCCTGGCTGCTATTCACTGAAAAGCTCATTCTGTGTACATTTTTGGCATACGTTTGCTCCTACAGGGTCAGCTGAGCAGCGAATTTCTATTTAACCACCTGCTGTCATGGGAGACCTCAGGGCTGCATGTTTTGAGCCCAGTACTGATCCTGAAAAGCGTTTCCAACCCCACTTACAAGTAAAACTAGCTAAAATGTGCCTGGCTGCTATTCACTGAAAAGCTCATTCTGTGTACATTTTTGGCATACGTTTGCTCCTACCGGGTCAGCTGCGCAGCGAATTTCTATTTAACCACCTGCTATCATGAGAGACCTCAGGGCTGCATGTTTTGAGCCCAGTACTGAGCCTGAAAAGCGTTTCCAACCCCACTTACAAGTAAAACTAGCTAAAATGTGCCTGGCTTCTCTTCACTGAAAAGCTCATTCTGAGTACATTTTTAGCATACGTTTGCACCTGCCGGGTCAGCTGAGCAGCGAATTTCTATTTAACCACCTGCTGTCATGGGAGACCTCTGGGCTGCATGTTTTGAGCCCAGTACTGATCCTGAAAAGCGTTTCCAACCCCACTTACAAGTAAAACTAGCTAAAATGTGCCTGGCTGCTATTCACTGAAAAGCTCATTCTGTGTACATTTTTGGCATACGTTTGCTCCTACCGGGTCAGCTGAGCAGCGAATTTCTATTTAACCACCTGCTGTCATGGGAGACCTCAGGACTGCATGTTTTGAGCCCAGTACTGATCCTGAAAAGTGTTTCCAACCCCACTTACAAGTAAAACTAGCTAAAATGTGCCTGGCTGCTATTCACTGAAAAGCTCATTCTGTGTACATTTTTGGCATACGTTTGCTCCTACCGGGTCAGCTGATCAGCGAATTTCTATTTAACTACCTGCTGTCATGGGAGACCTCAGGGCTGCATGTTTTGAGCCCTGTACTGAGCCTGAAAAGCATTTCCAACGCCACTTACAAGTAAAACTTGCTAAAATGTGCCTGGCTGCTATTCACTGAAAAGCTCATTCTGTGTACATTTTTGGCATACGTTTGCTCCTACCGGGTCAGCTGAGCAGCAAATTTCTATTTAACCACCTGCTTTCATGAGAGACCTCAGGGCTGCATGTTTTGAGCCCAGTACTGAGCCTGAAAAGCATTTCCAACCCCACTTACAAGTAAAACTAGCTAAAATGTGCCTGGCTTCTCTTCACTGAAAAGCTCATTCTGAGTACATTTTTAGCATACGTTTGCACCTGCCGGGTCAGCTGAGCAGCGAATTTCTATTTAACCACCTGCTATCATGAGAGACCTCAGGGCTGCATGTTTTGAGCCCAGTACTGAGCCTGAAAAGCATTTCCAACCCCACTTACAAGTAAAACTAGCTAAAATGTGCCTGGCTTCTCTTCACTGAAAAGCTCATTCTGAGTACATTTTTAGCATACATTTGCACCTGCCGGGTCCGCTGAGCAGCGAATTTCTATTTAACCACCTGCTATCATGAGAGACCTCAGGGCTGCATGTTTTGAGCCCAGTACTGAGCCTGAAAAGCATTTCCAACCCCACTTACAAGTAAAACTAGCTTAAATGTGCCTGGCTTCTCTTCACTGAAAAGCTCATTCTGAGTACATTTTTAGCATACGTTTGCACCTGCCGGGTCAGCTGAGCAGCAAATTTCTATTTAACCACCTGCTATCATGAGAGACCTCAGGGCTGCATGTTTTGAGCCCAGTACTGATCCTGAAAAGCATTTCCAACCCCACTTACAAGTAAAACTAGCTAAAATGTGCCTGGCTTCTCTTCACTGAAAAGCTCATTCTGAGTACATTTTTAGCATACGTTTGCACCTGCCGGGTCAGCTGAGCAGCGAATTTCTATTTAACCACCTGCTGTCATGGGAGACCTCTGGGCTGCATGTTTTGAGCCCAGTACTGAACCTGAAAAGCGTTTCCAACCCCACTTACAAGTAAAACTAGCTAAAATGTGCCTGGCTGCTATTCACTGAAAAGCTCATTCTGTGTACATTTTTTGGCATACGTTTGCTCCTACCGGGTCAGCTGAGCAGCGAATTTCTATTTAACCACCTGCTGTCATGGGAGACCTCAGGACTGCATGTTTTGAGCCCAGTACTGATCCTGAAAAGCGTTTCCAACCCCACTTACAAGTAAAACTAGCTAAAATGTGCCTGGCTGCTATTCACTGAAAAGCTCATTCTGTGTACATTTTTGGCATACGTTTGCTCCTACCGGGTCAGCTGAGCAGCGAATTTCTATTTAACCACCTGCTGTCATGGGAGACCTCAGGGCTGCATGTTTTGAGCCCAGTACTGAGCCTGAAAAGCATTTCCAACCCCACTTACAAGTAAAACTAGCTAAAATGTGCCTGGCTGCTATTCACTGAAAAGCTCATTCTGTGTACATTTTTGGCATACGTTTGCTCCTACAGGGTCAGCTGAGCAGCGAATTTCTATTTAACCACCTGCTGTCATGGGAGACCTCAGGGCTGCATGTTTTGAGCCCAGTACTGATCCTGAAAAGCGTTTCCAACCCCACTTACAAGTAAAACTAGCTAAAATGTGCCTGGCTGCTATTCACTGAAAAGCTCATTCTGTGTACATTTTTGGCATACGTTTGCTCCTACCGGGTCAGCTGCGCAGCGAATTTCTATTTAACCACCTGCTATCATGAGAGACCTCAGGGCTGCATGTTTTGAGCCCAGTACTGAGCCTGAAAAGCGTTTCCAACCCCACTTACAAGTAAAACTAGCTAAAATGTGCCTGGCTTCTCTTCACTGAAAAGCTCATTCTGAGTACATTTTTAGCATACGTTTGCACCTGCCGGGTCAGCTGAGCAGCGAATTTCTATTTAACCACCTGCTGTCATGGGAGACCTCTGGGCTGCATGTTTTGAGCCCAGTACTGATCCTGAAAAGCGTTTCCAACCCCACTTACAAGTAAAACTAGCTAAAATGTGCCTGGCTGCTATTCACTGAAAAGCTCATTCTGTGTACATTTTTGGCATACGTTTGCTCCTACCGGGTCAGCTGAGCAGCGAATTTCTATTTAACCACCTGCTGTCATGGGAGACCTCAGGACTGCATGTTTTGAGCCCAGTACTGATCCTGAAAAGTGTTTCCAACCCCACTTACAAGTAAAACTAGCTAAAATGTGCCTGGCTGCTATTCACTGAAAAGCTCATTCTGTGTACATTTTTGGCATACGTTTGCTCCTACCGGGTCAGCTGAGCAGCGAATTTCTATTTAACTACCTGCTGTCATGGGAGACCTCAGGGCTGCATGTTTTGAGCCCTGTACTGAGCCTGAAAAGCATTTCCAACGCCACTTACAAGTAAAACTTGCTAAAATGTGCCTGGCTGCTATTCACTGAAAAGCTCATTCTGTGTACATTTTTGGCATACGTTTGCTCCTACCGGGTCAGCTGAGCAGCAAATTTCTATTTAACCACCTGCTTTCATGAGAGACCTCAGGGCTGCATGTTTTGAGCCCAGTACTGAGCCTGAAAAGCATTTCCAACCCCACTTACAAGTAAAACTAGCTAAAATGTGCCTGGCTTCTCTTCACTGAAAAGCTCATTCTGAGTACATTTTTAGCATACGTTTGCACCTGCCGGGTCAGCTGAGCAGCGAATTTCTATTTAACCACCTGCTATCATGAGAGACCTCAGGGCTGCATGTTTTGAGCCCAGTACTGAGCCTGAAAAGCATTTCCAACCCCACTTACAAGTAAAACTAGCTAAAATGTGCCTGGCTTCTCTTCACTGAAAAGCTCATTCTGAGTACATTTTTAGCATACATTTGCACCTGCCGGGTCCGCTGAGCAGCGAATTTCTATTTAACCACCTGCTATCATGAGAGACCTCAGGGCTGCATGTTTTGAGCCCAGTACTGAGCCTGAAAAGCATTTCCAACCCCACTTACAAGTAAAACTAGCTTAAATGTGCCTGGCTTCTCTTCACTGAAAAGCTCATTCTGAGTACATTTTTAGCATACGTTTGCACCTGCCGGGTCAGCTGAGCAGCAAATTTCTATTTAACCACCTGCTATCATGAGAGACCTCAGGGCTGCATGTTTTGAGCCCAGTACTGATCCTGAAAAGCATTTCCAACCCCACTTACAAGTAAAACTAGCTAAAATGTGCCTGGCTTCTCTTCACTGAAAAGCTCATTCTGAGTACATTTTTAGCATACGTTTGCACCTGCCGGGTCAGCTGAGCAGCGAATTTCTATTTAACCACCTGCTGTCATGGGAGACCTCTGGGCTGCATGTTTTGAGCCCAGTACTGATCCTGAAAAGCGTTTCCAACCCCACTTACAAGTAAAACTAGCTAAAATGTGCCTGGCTGCTATTCACTGAAAAGCTCATTCTGTGTACATTTTTTGGCATACGTTTGCTCCTACCGGGTCAGCTGAGCAGCGAATTTCTATTTAACCACCTGCTGTCATGGGAGACCTCAGGACTGCATGTTTTGAGCCCAGTACTGATCCTGAAAAGCGTTTCCAACCCCACTTACAAGTAAAACTAGCTAAAATGTGCCTGGCTGCTATTCACTGAAAAGCTCATTCTGTGTACATTTTTGGCATACGTTTGCTCCTACCGGGTCAGCTGAGCAGCGAATTTCTATTTAACCACCTGCTGTCATGGGAGACCTCAGGGCTGCATGTTTTGAGCCCTGTACTGAGCCTGAAAAGCATTTCCAACCCCACTTACAAGTAAAACTAGCTAAAATGTGCCTGGCTGCTATTCACTGAAAAGCTCATTCTGTGTACATTTTTGGCATACGTTTGCTCCTACCGGGTCAGCTGAGCAGCAAATTTCTATTTAACCACCTGCTTTCATGAGAGACCTCAGGGCTGCATGTTTTGAGCCCAGTACTGAGCCTAAAAAGCATTTCCAACCCCACTTACAAGTAAAACTAGCTAAAATGTGCCTGGCTTCTCTTCACTGAAAAGCTCATTCTGAGTACATTTTTAGCATACATTTGCACCTGCCGGGTCCGCTGAGCAGCGAATTTCTATTTAACCACCTGCTATCATGAGAGACCTCAGGGCTGCATGTTTTGAGCCCAGTACTGAGCCTGAAAAGCATTTCCAACCCCACTTACAAGTAAAACTAGCTAAAATGTGCCTGGCTTCTCTTCACTGAAAAGCTCATTCTGAGTACATTTTTAGCATACGTTTGCACCTGCCGGGTCAGCTGAGCAGCGAATTTCTATTTAACCACCTGCTATCATGAGATACATCAGGGCTGCATGTTTTGAGCCCAGTGCTGATCCTGAAAAGCGTTTCCAACCCCACTTACAAGTAAAACTAGCTAAAATGTGCCTGGCTGCTATTCACTGAAAAGCTCATTCTGTGTACATTTTTGGCATACGTTTGCTCCTACCGGGTCAGCTGAGCAGCGAATTTCTATTTAACCACCTGCTGTCATGGGAGACCTCAGGGCTGCATGTTTTGAGCCCAGTACTGAGCCTGAAAAGCGTTTCCAACCCCACTTACAAGTAAAACTAGCTAAAATGTGCCTGGCTGCTATTCACTGAAAAGCTCATTCTGTGTACATTTTTGGCATACGTTTGCTCCTACCGGGTCAGCTGAGCAGCGAATTTCTATTTAACCACCTGCTTTCATGAGAGACCTCAGGGCTGCATGTTTTGAGCCCAGTACTGAGCCTGAAAAGCATTTCCAACCCCACTTACAAGTAAAACTAGCTAAAATGTGCCTGGCTTCTCTTCACTGAAAAGCTCATTCTGAGTACATTTTTAGCATACGTTTGCACCTGCCGGGTCAGCTGAGCAGCAAATTTCTATTTAACCACCTGCTATCATGAGAGACCTCAGGGCTGCATGTTTTGAGCCCAGTACTTAGCCTGAAAAGCATTTCCAACCCCACTTACAAGTAAAACTAGCTAAAATGTGCCTGGCTTCTCTTCACTGAAAAGCTCATTCTGAGTACATTTTTAGCATACATTTGCACCTGCCGGGTCCGCTGAGCAGCGAATTTCTATTTAACCACCTGCTATCAAGAGAGACATCAGGGCTGCATGTTTTGAGCCCAGTACTGATCCTGAAAAGCGTTTCCAACCCCACTTACAAGTAAAACTAGCTAAAATGTGCCTGGCTGCTATTCACTGAAAAGCTCATTCTGTGTACATTTTTGGCATACGTTTGCTCCTACCGGGTCAGCTGAGCAGCGAATTTCTATTTAACCACCTGCTGTCGTGGGAGACCTCAGGGCTGCATGTTTTGAGCCCAGTACTGAGCCTGAAAAGCATTTCCAACCCCACTTACAAGTAAAACTAGCTAAAATGTGCCTGGCTGCTATTCACTGAAAAGCTCATTCTGTGTACATTTTTAGCATACGTTTGCACCTGCCGGGTCAGCTGAGCAGCGAATTTCTATTTAACCACCTGCTATCATGAGAGACCTCAGGGCTGCATGTTTTGAGCCCAGTACTGAGCCTGAAAAGCATTTCCAACCCCACTTACAAGTAAAACTAGCTAAAATGTGCCTGGCTTCTCTTCACTGAAAAGCTCATTCTGAGTACATTTTTAGCATACGTTTGCACCTGCCGGGTCAGCTGAGCAGCGAATTTCTATTTAACCACCTGCTATCATGAGAGACATCAGGGCTGCATGTTTTGAGCCCAGTACTGATCCTGAAAAGCGTTTCCAACCCCACTTACAAGTAAAACTAGCTAGAATGTGCCTGGCTGCTATTCACTGAAAAGCTCATTCTGTGTACATTTTTGGCATACGTTTGCTCCTACCGGGTCAGCTGAGCAGCAAATTTCTATTTAACCACCTGCTGTCATGGGAGACCTCAGGGCTGCATGTTTTGAGCCCAGTACTGATCCTGAAAAGTGTTTCCAACCCCACTTACAAGTAAAACTAGCTAAAATGTGCCTGGCTGCTATTCACTGAAAAGCTCATTCTGAGTACATTTTTAGCATACGTTTGCACCTGCCGGGTCAGCTGAGCAGCGAATTTCTATTTAACCACCTGCTATCATGAGAGACCTCAGGGCTGCATGTTTTGAGCCCAGTACTGAGCCTGAAAAGCATTTCCAACCCCACTTACAAGTAAAACTAGCTAAAATGTGCCTGGCTTCTCTTCACTGAAAAGCTCATTCTGAGTACATTTTTAGCATACGTTTGCACCTGCCGGGTCAGCTGAGCAGCGAATTTCTATTTAACCACCTGCTATCATGAGAGACCTCAGGGCTGCATGTTTTGAGCCCAGTACTGAGCCTGAAAAGCATTTCCAACCCCACTTACAAGTAAAACTAGCTAAAATGTGCCTGGCTTCTCTTCACTGAAAAGCTCATTCTGAGTACATTTTTAGCATACATTTGCACCTGCCGGGTCCGCTGAGCAGCGAATTTCTATTTAACCACCTGCTATCATGAGAGACCTCAGGGCTGCATGTTTTGAGCCCAGTACTGAGCCTGAAAAGCATTTCCAACCCCACTTACAAGTAAAACTAGCTTAAATGTGCCTGGCTTCTCTTCACTGAAAAGCTCATTCTGAGTACATTTTTAGCATACGTTTGCACCTGCCGGGTCAGCTGAGCAGCAAATTTCTATTTAACCACCTGCTATCATGAGAGACCTCAGGGCTGCATGTTTTGAGCCCAGTACTGATCCTGAAAAGCATTTCCAACCCCACTTACAAGTAAAACTAGCTAAAATGTGCCTGGCTTCTCTTCACTGAAAAGCTCATTCTGAGTACATTTTTAGCATACGTTTGCACCTGCCGGGTCAGCTGAGCAGCGAATTTCTATTTAACCACCTGCTGTCATGGGAGACCTCTGGGCTGCATGTTTTGAGCCCAGTACTGATCCTGAAAAGCGTTTCCAACCCCACTTACAAGTAAAACTAGCTAAAATGTGCCTGGCTGCTATTCACTGAAAAGCTCATTCTGTGTACATTTTTTGGCATACGTTTGCTCCTACCGGGTCAGCTGAGCAGCGAATTTCTATTTAACCACCTGCTGTCATGGGAGACCTCAGGACTGCATGTTTTGAGCCCAGTACTGATCCTGAAAAGCGTTTCCAACCCCACTTACAAGTAAAACTAGCTAAAATGTGCCTGGCTGCTATTCACTGAAAAGCTCATTCTGTGTACATTTTTGGCATACGTTTGCTCCTACCGGGTCAGCTGAGCAGCGAATTTCTATTTAACCACCTGCTGTCATGGGAGACCTCAGGGCTGCATGTTTTGAGCCCTGTACTGAGCCTGAAAAGCATTTCCAACCCCACTTACAAGTAAAACTAGCTAAAATGTGCCTGGCTGCTATTCACTGAAAAGCTCATTCTGTGTACATTTTTGGCATACGTTTGCTCCTACCGGGTCAGCTGAGCAGCAAATTTCTATTTAACCACCTGCTATCATGAGAGACCTCAGGGCTGCATGTTTTGAGCCCAGTACTGAGCCTGAAAAGCATCTCCAACCCCACTTACAAGTAAAACTAGCTAAAATGTGCCTGGCTTCTCTTCACTGAAAAGCTCATTCTGAGTACATTTTTAGCATACATTTGCACCTGCCGGGTCAGCTGAGCAGCGAATTTCAATTTAACCACCTGCTATCATGAGATACATCAGGGCTGCATGTTTTGAGCCCAGTGCTGATCCTGAAAAGCGTTTCCAACCCCACTTACAAGTAAAACTAGCTAAAATGTGCCTGGCTGCTATTCACTGAAAAGCTCATTCTGTGTACATTTTTAGCATACGTTTGCACCTGCCGGGTCAGCTGAGCAGCGAATTTCTATTTAACCACCTGCTTTCATGAGAGACCTCAGGGCTGCATGTTTTGAGCCCAGTACTGAGCCTGAAAAGCATTTCCAACCCCACTTACAAGTAAAACTAGCTAAAATGTGCCTGGCTTCTCTTCACTGAAAAGCTCATTCTGAGTACATTTTTAGCATACGTTTGCACCTGCCGGGTCAGCTGAGCAGCAAATTTCTATTTAACCACCTGCTATCATGAGAGACCTCAGGGCTGCATGTTTTGAGCCCAGTACTTAGCCTGAAAAGCATTTCCAACCCCACTTACAAGTAAAACTAGCTAAAATGTGCCTGGCTTCTCTTCACTGAAAAGCTCATTCTGAGTACATTTTTAGCATACATTTGCACCTGCCGGGTCCGCTGAGCAGCGAATTTCTATTTAACCACCTGCTATCAAGAGAGACATCAGGGCTGCATGTTTTGAGCCCAGTACTGATCCTGAAAAGCGTTTCCAACCCCACTTACAAGTAAAACTAGCTAAAATGTGCCTGGCTGCTATTCACTGAAAAGCTCATTCTGTGTACATTTTTGGCATACGTTTGCTCCTACCGGGTCAGCTGAGCAGCGAATTTCTATTTAACCACCTGCTGTCGTGGGAGACCTCAGGGCTGCATGTTTTGAGCCCAGTACTGAGCCTGAAAAGCATTTCCAACCCCACTTACAAGTAAAACTAGCTAAAATGTGCCTGGCTGCTATTCACTGAAAAGCTCATTCTGTGTACATTTTTAGCATACGTTTGCACCTGCCGGGTCAGCTGAGCAGCGAATTTCTATTTAACCACCTGCTATCATGAGAGACCTCAGGGCTGCATGTTTTGAGCCCAGTACTGAGCCTGAAAAGCATTTCCAACCCCACTTACAAGTAAAACTAGCTAAAATGTGCCTGGCTTCTCTTCACTGAAAAGCTCATTCTGAGTACATTTTTAGCATACGTTTGCACCTGCCGGGTCAGCTGAGCAGCGAATTTCTATTTAACCACCTGCTATCATGAGAGACATCAGGGCTGCATGTTTTGAGCCCAGTACTGATCCTGAAAAGCGTTTCCAACCCCACTTACAAGTAAAACTAGCTAGAATGTGCCTGGCTGCTATTCACTGAAAAGCTCATTCTGTGTACATTTTTGGCATACGTTTGCTCCTACCGGGTCAGCTGAGCAGCGAATTTCTATTTAACCACCTGCTGTCATGGGAGACCTCAGGGCTGCATGTTTTGAGCCCAGTACTGATCCTGAAAAGTGTTTCCAACCCCACTTACAAGTAAAACTAGCTAAAATGTGCCTGGCTGCTATTCACTGAAAAGCTCATTCTGAGTACATTTTTAGCATACGTTTGCACCTGCCGGGTCAGCTGAGCAGCGAATTTCTATTTAACCACCTGCTATCATGAGAGACCTCAGGGCTGCATGTTTTGAGCCCAGTACTGAGCCTGAAAAGCATTTCCAACCCCACTTACAAGTAAAACTAGCTAAAATGTGCCTGGCTTCTCTTCACTGAAAAGCTCATTCTGAGTACATTTTTAGCATACGTTTGCACCTGCCGGGTCAGCTGAGCAGCGAATTTCTATTTAACCACCTGCTATCATGAGAGACCTCAGGGCTGCATGTTTTGAGCCCAGTACTGAGCCTGAAAAGCATTTCCAACCCCACTTACAAGTAAAACTAGCTAAAATGTGCCTGGCTTCTCTTCACTGAAAAGCTCATTCTGAGTACATTTTTAGCATACATTTGCACCTGCCGGGTCCGCTGAGCAGCGAATTTCTATTTAACCACCTGCTATCATGAGAGACCTCAGGGCTGCATGTTTTGAGCCCAGTACTGAGCCTGAAAAGCATTTCCAACCCCACTTACAAGTAAAACTAGCTTAAATGTGCCTGGCTTCTCTTCACTGAAAAGCTCATTCTGAGTACATTTTTAGCATACGTTTGCACCTGCCGGGTCAGCTGAGCAGCGAATTTCTATTTAACCACCTGCTGTCATGGGAGACCTCTGGGCTGCATGTTTTGAGCCCAGTACTGATCCTGAAAAGCGTTTCCAACCCCACTTACAAGTAAAACTAGCTAAAATGTGCCTGGCTGCTATTCACTGAAAAGCTCATTCTGTGTACATTTTTTGGCATACGTTTGCTCCTACCGGGTCAGCTGAGCAGCGAATTTCTATTTAACCACCTGCTGTCATGGGAGACCTCAGGACTGCATGTTTTGAGCCCAGTACTGATCCTGAAAAGCGTTTCCAACCCCACTTACAAGTAAAACTAGCTAAAATGTGCCTGGCTGCTATTCACTGAAAAGCTCATTCTGTGTACATTTTTGGCATACGTTTGCTCCTACCGGGTCAGCTGAGCAGCGAATTTCTATTTAACCACCTGCTGTCATGGGAGACCTCAGGGCTGCATGTTTTGAGCCCTGTACTGAGCCTGAAAAGCATTTCCAACCCCACTTACAAGTAAAACTAGCTAAAATGTGCCTGGCTGCTATTCACTGAAAAGCTCATTCTGTGTACATTTTTGGCATACGTTTGCTCCTACCGGGTCAGCTGAGCAGCAAATTTCTATTTAACCACCTGCTTTCATGAGAGACCTCAGGGCTGCATGTTTTGAGCCCAGTTTTGAGCCTGAAAAGCATTTCCAACCCCACTTACAAGTAAAACTAGCTAAAATGTGCCTGGCTTCTCTTCACTGAAAAGCTCATTCTGAGTACATTTTTAGCATACGTTTGCACCTGCCGGGTCAGCTGAGCAGCGAATTTCTATTTAACCACCTGCTATCATGAGAGACCTCAGGGCTGCATGTTTTGAGCCCAGTACTGAGCCTGAAAAGCATTTCCAACCCCACTTACAAGTAAAACTAGCTAAAATGTGCCTGGCTTCTCTTCACTGAAAAGGTCATTCTGAGTACATTTTTAGCATACATTTGCACCTGCCGGGTCCGCTGAGCAGCGAATTTCTATTTAACCACCTGCTATCATGAGAGACCTCAGGGCTGCATGTTTTGAGCCCAGTACTGAGCCTGAAAAGCATCTCCAACCCCACTTACAAGTAAAACTAGCTAAAATGTGCCTGGCTTCTCTTCACTGAAAAGCTCATTCTGAGTACATTTTTAGCATACATTTGCACCTGCCGGGTCAGCTGAGCAGCGAATTTCTATTTAACCACCTGCTATCATGAGATACATCAGGGCTGCATGTTTTGAGCCCAGTGCTGATCCTGAAAAGCGTTTCCAACCCCACTTACAAGTAAAACTAGCTAAAATGTGCCTGGCTGCTATTCACTGAAAAGCTCATTCTGTGTACATTTTTGGCATACGTTTGCTCCTACCGGGTCAGCTGAGCAGCGAATTTCTATTTAACCACCTGCTGTCATGGGAGACCTCAGGGCTGCATGTTTTGAGCCCAGTACTGAGCCTGAAAAGCGTTTCCAACCCCACTTACAAGTAAAACTAGCTAAAATGTGCCTGGCTGCTATTCACTGAAAAGCTCATTCTGTGTACATTTTTGGCATACGTTTGCTCCTACCGGGTCAGCTGAGCAGCGAATTTCTATTTAACCACCTGCTTTCATGAGAGACCTCAGGGCTGCATGTTTTGAGCCCAGTACTGAGCCTGAAAAGCATTTCCAACCCCACTTACAAGTAAAACTAGCTAAAATGTGCCTGGCTTCTCTTCACTGAAAAGCTCATTCTGAGTACATTTTTAGCATACGTTTGCACCTGCCGGGTCAGCTGAGCAGCGAATTTCTATTTAACCACCTGCTATCATGAGAGACCTCAGGGCTGCATGTTTTGAGCCCAGTACTTAGCCTGAAAAGCATTTCCAACCCCACTTACAAGTAAAACTAGCTAAAATGTGCCTGGCTTCTCTTCACTGAAAAGCTCATTCTGAGTACATTTTTAGCATACATTTGCACCTGCCGGGTCCGCTGAGCAGCGAATTTCTATTTAACCACCTGCTATCAAGAGAGACATCAGGGCTGCATGTTTTGAGCCCAGTACTGGTCCTGAAAAGCGTTTCCAACCCCACTTACAAGTAAAACTAGCTAAAATGTGCCTGGCTGCTATTCACTGAAAAGCTCATTCTGTGTACATTTTTGGCATACGTTTGCTCCTACCGGGTCAGCTGAGCAGCGAATTTCTATTTAACCACCTGCTGTCATGGGAGACCTCAGGGCTGCATGTTTTGAGCCCAGTACTGAGCCTGAAAAGCATTTCCAACCCCACTTACAAGTAAAACTAGCTAAAATGTGCCTGGCTGCTATTCACTGAAAAGCTCATTCTGTGTACATTTTTAGCATACGTTTGCACCTGCCGGGTCAGCTGAGCAGCGAATTTCTATTTAACCACCTGCTATCATGAGAGACCTCAGGGCTGCATGTTTTGAGCCCAGTACTGAGCCTGAAAAGCATTTCCAACCCCACTTACAAGTAAAACTAGCTAAAATGTGCCTGGCTTCTCTTCACTGAAAAGCTCATTCTGAGTACATTTTTAGCATACGTTTGCACCTGCCGGGTCAGCTGAGCAGCGAATTTCTATTTAACCACCTGCTATCATGAGAGACATCAGGGCTGCATGTTTTGAGCCCAGTACTGATCCTGAAAAGCGTTTCCAACCCCACTTACAAGTAAAACTAGCTAGAATGTGCCTGGCTGCTAGTCACTGAAAAGCTCATTCTGTGTACATTTTTGGCATACGTTTGCTCCTACCGGGTCAGCTGAGCAGCGAATTTCTATTTAACCACCTGCTGTCATGGGAGACCTCAGGGCTGCATGTTTTGAGCCCAGTACTGATCCTGAAAAGCGTTTCCAACCCCACTTACAAGTAAAACTAGCTAAAATGTGCCTGGCTGCTATTCACTGAAAAGCTCATTCTGAGTACATTTTTAGCATACGTTTGCACCTGCCGGGTCAGCTGAGCAGCGAATTTCTATTTAACCACCTGCTATCATGAGAGACATCAGGGCTGCATGTTTTGAGCCCAGTACTGATCCTGAAAAGCGTTTCCAACCCCACTTACAAGTAAAACTAGCTAAAATGTGCCTGGCTGCTATTCACTGAAAAGCTCATTCTCTGTACATTTTTGGCATACGTTTGCTCCTACCGGATCAGCTGAGCAGCGAATTTCTATTTAACCACCTGCTGTCATGGGAGACCTCAGGGCTGCATGTTTTGAGCCCAGTACTGAGCCTGAAAAGCATTTCCAACCCCACTTACAAGTAAAACTAGCTAAAATGTGCCTGGCTGCTATTCACTGAAAAGCTCATTCTGTGTACATTTTTAGCATACATTTGCACCTGCCGGGTCCGCTGAGCAGCGAATTTCTATTTAACCACCTGCTATCATGAGAGACCTCAGGGCTGCATGTTTTGAGCCCAGTACTGAGCCTGAAAAGCATTTCCAACCCCACTTACAAGTAAAACTAGCTTAAATGTGCCTGGCTTCTCTTCACTGAAAAGCTCATTCTGAGTACATTTTTAGCATACGTTTGCACCTGCCGGGTCAGCTGAGCAGCAAATTTCTATTTAACCACCTGCTATCATGAGAGACCTCAGGGCTGCATGTTTTGAGCCCAGTACTGATCCTGAAAAGCATTTCCAACCCCACTTACAAGTAAAACTAGCTAAAATGTGCCTGGCTTCTCTTCACTGAAAAGCTCATTCTGAGTACATTTTTAGCATACGTTTGCACCTGCCGGGTCAGCTGAGCAGCGAATTTCTATTTAACCACCTGCTGTCATGGGAGACCTCCGGGCTGCATGTTTTGAGCCCAGTACTGATCCTGAAAAGCGTTTCCAACCCCACTTACAAGTAAAACTAGCTAAAATGTGCCTGGCTGCTATTCACTGAAAAGCTCATTCTGTGTACATTTTTTGGCATACGTTTGCTCCTACCGGGTCAGCTGAGCAGCGAATTTCTATTTAACCACCTGCTGTCATGGGAGACCTCAGGACTGCATGTTTTGAGCCCAGTACTGATCCTGAAAAGCGTTTCCAACCCCACTTACAAGTAAAACTAGCTAAAATGTGCCTGGCTGCTATTCACTGAAAAGCTCATTCTGTGTACATTTTTGGCATACGTTTGCTCCTACCGGGTCAGCTGAGCAGCGAATTTCTATTTAACCACCTGCTGTCATGGGAGACCTCAGGGCTGCATGTTTTGAGCCCTGTACTGAGCCTGAAAAGCATTTCCAACCCCACTTACAAGTAAAACTAGTTAAAATGTGCCTGGCTGCTATTCACTGAAAAGCTCATTCTGTGTACATTTTTGGCATACGTTTGCTCCTACCGGGTCAGCTGAGCAGCAAATTTCTATTTAACCACCTGCTTTCATGAGAGACCTCAGGGCTGCATGTTTTGAGCCCAGTTTTGAGCCTGAAAAGCATTTCCAACCCCACTTACAAGTAAAACTAGCTAAAATGTGCCTGGCTTCTCTTCACTGAAAAGCTCATTCTGAGTACATTTTTAGCATACGTTTGCACCTGCCGGGTCAGCTGAGCAGCGAATTTCTATTTAACCACCTGCTATCATGAGAGACCTCAGGGCTGCATGTTTTGAGCCCAGTACTGAGCCTGAAAAGCATTTCCAACCCCACTTACAAGTAAAACTAGCTAAAATGTGCCTGGCTTCTCTTCACTGAAAAGCTCATTCTGAGTACATTTTTAGCATACATTTGCACCTGCCGGGTCCGCTGAGCAGCGAATTTCTATTTAACCACCTGCTATCATGAGAGACCTCAGGGCTGCATGTTTTGAGCCCAGTACTGAGCCTGAAAAGCATTTCCAACCCCACTTACAAGTAAAACTAGCTAAAATGTGCCTGGCTTCTCTTCACTGAAAAGCTCATTCTGAGTACATTTTTAGCATACGTTTGCACCTGCCGGGTCAGCTGAGCAGCGAATTTCTATTTAACCACCTGCTATCATGAGATACATCAGGGCTGCATGTTTTGAGCCCAGTGCTGATCCTGAAAAGCGTTTCCAACCCCACTTACAAGTAAAACTAGCTAAAATGTGCCTGGCTGCTATTCACTGAAAAGCTCATTCTGTGTACATTTTTGGCATACGTTTGCTCCTACCGGGTCAGCTGAGCAGCGAATTTCTATTTAACCACCTGCTGTCATGGGAGACCTCAGGGCTGCATGTTTTGAGCCCAGTACTGAGCCTGAAAAGCGTTTCCAACCCCACTTACAAGTAAAACTAGCTAAAATGTGCCTGGCTTCTCTTCACTGAAAAGCTCATTCTGAGTACATTTTTAGCATACGTTTGCACCTGCCGGGTCAGCTGAGCAGCGAATTTCTATTTAACCACCTGCTATCATGAGAGACATCAGGGCTGCATGTTTTGAGCCCAGTACTGATCCTGAAAAGCGTTTCCAACCCCACTTACAAGTAAAACTAGCTAGAATGTGCCTGGCTGCTATTCACTGAAAAGCTCATTCTGTGTACATTTTTTGCATACGTTTGCTCCTACCGGGTCAGCTGAGCAGCGAATTTCTATTTAACCACCTGCTGTCATGGGAGACCTCAGGGCTGCATGTTTTGAGCCCAGTACTGATCCTGAAAAGCGTTTCCAACCCCACTTACAAGTAAAACTAGCTTAAATGTGCCTGGCTTCTCTTCACTGAAAAGCTCATTCTGAGTACATTTTTAGCATACGTTTGCACCTGCCGGGTCAGCTGAGCAGCAAATTTCTATTTAACCACCTGCTATCATGAGAGACCTCAGGGCTGCATGTTTTGAGCCCAGTACTGATCCTGAAAAGCATTTCCAACCCCACTTACAAGTAAAACTAGCTAAAATGTGCCTGGCTTCTCTTCACTGAAAAGCTCATTCTGAGTACATTTTTAGCATACGTTTGCACCTGCCGGGTCAGCTGAGCAGCGAATTTCTATTTAACCACCTGCTGTCATGGGAGACCTCTGGACTGCATGTTTTGAGCCCAGTACTGATCCTGAAAAGCGTTTCCAACCCCACTTACAAGTAAAACTAGCTAAAATGTGCCTGGCTGCTATTCACTGAAAAGCTCATTCTGTGTACATTTTTTGGCATACGTTTGCTCCTACCGGGTCAGCTGAGCAGCGAATTTCTATTTAACCACCTGCTGTCATGGGAGACCTCAGGACTGCATGTTTTGAGCCCAGTACTGATCCTGAAAAGCGTTTCCAACCCCACTTACAAGTAAAACTAGCTAAAATGTGCCTGGCTGCTATTCACTGAAAAGCTCATTCTGTGTACATTTTTGGCATACGTTTGCTCCTACCGGGTCAGCTGAGCAGCGAATTTCTATTTAACCACCTGCTGTCATGGGAGACCTCAGGGCTGCATGTTTTGAGCCCTGTACTGAGCCTGAAAAGCATTTCCAACCCCACTTACAAGTAAAACTAGCTAAAATGTGCCTGGCTGCTATTCACTGAAAAGCTCATTCTGTGTACATTTTTGGCATACGTTTGCTCCTACCGGGTCAGCTGAGCAGCAAATTTCTATTTAACCACCTGCTTTCATGAGAGACCTCAGGGCTGCATGTTTTGAGCCCAGTTTTGAGCCTGAAAAGCATTTCCAACCCCACTTACAAGTAAAACTAGCTAAAATGTGCCTGGCTTCTCTTCACTGAAAAGCTCATTCTGAGTACATTTTTAGCATACGTTTGCACCTGCCGGGTCAGCTGAGCAGCGAATTTCTATTTAACCACCTGCTATCATGAGAGACCTCAGGGCTGCATGTTTTGAGCCCAGTACTGAGCCTAAAAAGCATTTCCAACCCCACTTACAAGTAAAACTAGCTAAAATGTGCCTGGCTTCTCTTCACTGAAAAGCTCATTCTGAGTACATTTTTAGCATACATTTGCACCTGCCGGGTCCGCTGAGCAGCGAATTTCTATTTAACCACCTGCTATCATGAGAGACCTCAGGGCTGCATGTTTTGAGCCCAGTACTGAGCCTGAAAAGCATTTCCAACCCCACTTACAAGTAAAACTAGCTAAAATGTGCCTGGCTTCTCTTCACTGAAAAGCTCATTCTGAGTACATTTTTAGCATACGTTTGCACCTGCCGGGTCAGCTGAGCAGCGAATTTCTATTTAACCACCTGCTATCATGAGATACATCAGGGCTGCATGTTTTGAGCCCAGTGCTGATCCTGAAAAGCGTTTCCAACCCCACTTACAAGTAAAACTAGCTAAAATGTGCCTGGCTGCTATTCACTGAAAAGCTCATTCTGTGTACATTTTTGGCATACGTTTGCTCCTACCGGGTCAGCTGAGCAGCGAATTTCTATTTAACCACCTGCTGTCATGGGAGACCTCAGGGCTGCATGTTTTGAGCCCAGTACTGAGCCTGAAAAGCGTTTCCAACCCCACTTACAAGTAAAACTAGCTAAAATGTGCCTGGCTGCTATTCACTGAAAAGCTCATTCTGTGTACATTTTTGGCATACGTTTGCTCCTACCGGGTCAGCTGAGCAGCGAATTTCTATTTAACCACCTGCTTTCATGAGAGACCTCAGGGCTGCATGTTTTGAGCCCAGTACTGAGCCTGAAAAGCATTTCCAACCCCACTTACAAGTAAAACTAGCTAAAATGTGCCTGGCTTCTCTTCACTGAAAAGCTCATTCTGAGTACATTTTTAGCATACGTTTGCACCTGCCGGGTCAGCTGAGCAGCAAATTTCTATTTAACCACCTGCTATCATGAGAGACCTCAGGGCTGCATGTTTTGAGCCCAGTACTTAGCCTGAAAAGCATTTCCAACCCCACTTACAAGTAAAACTAGCTAAAATGTGCCTGGCTTCTCTTCACTGAAAAGCTCATTCTGAGTACATTTTTAGCATACATTTGCACCTGCCGGGTCCGCTGAGCAGCGAATTTCTATTTAACCACCTGCTATCAAGAGAGACATCAGGGCTGCATGTTTTGAGCCCAGTACTGATCCTGAAAAGCGTTTCCAACCCCACTTACAAGTAAAACTAGCTAAAATGTGCCTGGCTGCTATTCACTGAAAAGCTCATTCTGTGTACATTTTTGGCATACGTTTGCTCCTACCGGGTCAGCTGAGCAGCGAATTTCTATTTAACCACCTGCTGTCGTGGGAGACCTCAGGGCTGCATGTTTTGAGCCCAGTACTGAGCCTGAAAAGCATTTCCAACCCCACTTACAAGTAAAACTAGCTAAAATGTGCCTGGCTGCTATTCACTGAAAAGCTCATTCTGTGTACATTTTTAGCATACGTTTGCACCTGCCGGGTCAGCTGAGCAGCGAATTTCTATTTAACCACCTGCTATCATGAGAGACCTCAGGGCTGCATGTTTTGAGCCCAGTACTGAGCCTGAAAAGCATTTCCAACCCCACTTACAAGTAAAACTAGCTAAAATGTGCCTGGCTTCTCTTCACTGAAAAGCTCATTCTGAGTACATTTTTAGCATACGTTTGCACCTGCCGGGTCAGCTGAGCAGCGAATTTCTATTTAACCACCTGCTATCATGAGAGACATCAGGGCTGCATGTTTTGAGCCCAGTACTGATCCTGAAAAGCGTTTCCAACCCCACTTACAAGTAAAACTAGCTAGAATGTGCCTGGCTGCTATTCACTGAAAAGCTCATTCTGTGTACATTTTTGGCATACGTTTGCTCCTACCGGGTCAGCTGAGCAGCGAATTTCTATTTAACCACCTGCTGTCATGGGAGACCTCAGGGCTGCATGTTTTGAGCCCAGTACTGATCCTGAAAAGTGTTTCCAACCCCACTTACAAGTAAAACTAGCTAAAATGTGCCTGGCTGCTATTCACTGAAAAGCTCATTCTGAGTACATTTTTAGCATACGTTTGCACCTGCCGGGTCAGCTGAGCAGCGAATTTCTATTTAACCACCTGCTATCATGAGAGACCTCAGGGCTGCATGATTTGAGCCCAGTACTGAGCCTGAAAAGCATTTCCAACCCCACTTACAAGTAAAACTAGCTAAAATGTGCCTGGCTTCTCTTCACTGAAAAGCTCATTCTGAGTACATTTTTAGCATACGTTTGCACCTGCCGGGTCAGCTGAGCAGCGAATTTCTATTTAACCACCTGCTATCATGAGAGACCTCAGGGCTGCATGTTTTGAGCCCAGTACTGAGCCTGAAAAGCATTTCCAACCCCACTTACAAGTAAAACTAGCTAAAATGTGCCTGGCTTCTCTTCACTGAAAAGCTCATTCTGAGTAAATTTTTAGCATACATTTGCACCTGCCGGGTCCGCTGAGCAGCGAATTTCTATTTAACCACCTGCTATCATGAGAGACCTCAGGGCTGCATGTTTTGAGCCCAGTACTGAGCCTGAAAAGCATTTCCAACCCCACTTACAAGTAAAACTAGCTTAAATGTGCCTGGCTTCTCTTCACTGAAAAGCTCATTCTGAGTACATTTTTAGCATACGTTTGCACCTGCCGGGTCAGCTGAGCAGCAAATTTCTATTTAACCACCTGCTATCATGAGAGACCTCAGGGCTGCATGTTTTGAGCCCAGTACTGATCCTGAAAAGCATTTCCAACCCCACTTACAAGTAAAACTAGCTAAAATGTGCCTGGCTTCTCTTCACTGAAAAGCTCATTCTGAGTACATTTTTAGCATACGTTTGCACCTGCCGGGTCAGCTGAGCAGCGAATTTCTATTTAACCACCTGCTGTCATGGGAGACCTCTGGGCTGCATGTTTTGAGCCCAGTACTGATCCTGAAAAGCGTTTCCAACCCCACTTACAAGTAAAACTAGCTAAAATGTGCCTGGCTGCTATTCACTGAAAAGCTCATTCTGTGTACATTTTTTGGCATACGTTTGCTCCTACCGGGTCAGCTGAGCAGCGAATTTCTATTTAACCACCTGCTGTCATGGGAGACCTCAGGACTGCATGTTTTGAGCCCAGTACTGATCCTGAAAAGCGTTTCCAACCCCACTTACAAGTAAAACTAGCTAAAATGTGCCTGGCTGCTATTCACTGAAAAGCTCATTCTGTGTACATTTTTGGCATACGTTTGCTCCTACCGGGTCAGCTGAGCAGCGAATTTCTATTTAACCACCTGCTGTCATGGGAGACCTCAGGGCTGCATGTTTTGAGCCCTGTACTGAGCCTGAAAAGCATTTCCAACCCCACTTACAAGTAAAACTAGCTAAAATGTGCCTGGCTGCTATTCACTGAAAAGCTCATTCTGTGTACATTTTTGGCATACGTTTGCTCCTACCGGGTCAGCTGAGCAGCAAATTTCTATTTAACCACCTGCTTTCATGAGAGACCTCAGGGCTGCATGTTTTGAGCCCAGTTTTGAGCCTGAAAAGCATTTCCAACCCCACTTACAAGTAAAACTAGCTAAAATGTGCCTGGCTTCTCTTCACTGAAAAGCTCATTCTGAGTACATTTTTAGCATACGTTTGCACCTGCCGGGTCAGCTGAGCAGCGAATTTCTATTTAACCACCTGCTATCATGAGAGACCTCAGGGCTGCATGTTTTGAGCCCAGTACTGATCCTGAAAAGCATTTCCAACCCCACTTACAAGTAAAACTAGCTAAAATGTGCCTGGCTTCTCTTCACTGAAAAGCTCATTCTGAGTACATTTTTAGCATACGTTTGCACCTGCCGGGTCAGCTGAGCAGCGAATTTCTATTTAACCACCTGCTGTCATGGGAGACCTCTGGGCTGCATGTTTTGAGCCCAGTACTGATCCTGAAAAGCGTTTCCAACCCCACTTACAAGTAAAACTAGCTAAAATGTGCCTGGCTGCTATTCACTGAAAAGCTCATTCTGTGTACATTTTTTGGCATACGTTTGCTCCTACCGGGTCAGCTGAGCAGCGAATTTCTATTTAACCACCTGCTGTCATGGGAGACCTCAGGACTGCATGTTTTGAGCCCAGTACTGATCCTGAAAAGCGTTTCCAACCCCACTTACAAGTAAAACTAGCTAAAATGTGCCTGGCTGCTATTCACTGAAAAGCTCATTCTGTGTACATTTTTGGCATACGTTTGCTCCTACCGGGTCAGCTGAGCAGCGAATTTCTATTTAACCACCTGCTGTCATGGGAGACCTCAGGGCTGCATGTTTTGAGCCCTGTACTGAGCCTGAAAAGCATTTCCAACCCCACTTACAAGTAAAACTAGCTAAAATGTGCCTGGCTGCTATTCACTGAAAAGCTCATTCTGTGTACATTTTTGGCATACGTTTGCTCCTACCGGGTCAGCTGAGCAGCAAATTTCTATTTAACCACCTGCTTTCATGAGAGACCTCAGGGCTGCATGTTTTGAGCCCAGTTTTGAGCCTGAAAAGCATTTCCAACCCCACTTACAAGTAAAACTAGCTAAAATGTGCCTGGCTTCTCTTCACTGAAAAGCTCATTCTGAGTACATTTTTAGCATACGTTTGCACCTGCCGGGTCAGCTGAGCAGCGAATTTCTATTTAACCACCTGCTATCATGAGAGACCTCAGGGCTGCATGTTTTGAGCCCAGTACTGAGCCTGAAAAGCATTTCCAACCCCACTTACAAGTAAAACTAGCTAAAATGTGCCTGGCTTCTCTTCACTGAAAAGCTCATTCTGAGTACATTTTTAGCATACATTTGCACCTGCCGGGTCCGCTGAGCAGCGAATTTCTATTTAACCACCTGCTATCATGAGAGACCTCAGGGCTGCATGTTTTGAGCCCAGTACTGAGCCTGAAAAGCATTTCCAACCCCACTTACAAGTAAAACTAGCTAAAATGTGCCTGGCTTCTCTTCACTGAAAAGCTCATTCTGAGTACATTTTTAGCATACATTTGCACCTGCCGGGTCAGCTGAGCAGCGAATTTCTATTTAACCACCTGCTATCATGAGATACATCAGGGCTGCATGTTTTGAGCCCAGTGCTGATCCTGAAAAGCGTTTCCAACCCCACTTACAAGTAAAACTAGCTAAAATGTGCCTGGCTGCTATTCACTGAAAAGCTCATTCTGTGTACATTTTTGGCATACGTTTGCTCCTACCGGGTCAGCTGAGCAGCGAATTTCTATTTAACCACCTGCTGTCATGGGAGACCTCAGGGCTGCATGTTTTGAGCCCAGTACTGAGCCTGAAAAGCGTTTCCAACCGCACTTACAAGTAAAACTAGCTAAAATGTGCCTGGCTGCTATTCACTGAAAAGCTCATTCTGTGTACATTTTTGGCATACGTTTGCTCCTACCGGGTCAGCTGAGCAGCGAATTTCTATTTAACCACCTGCTTTCATGAGAGACCTCAGGGCTGCATGTTTTGAGCCCAGTACTGAGCCTGAAAAGCATTTCCAACCCCACTTACAAGTAAAACTAGCTAAAATGTGCCTGGCTTCTCTTCACTGAAAAGCTCATTCTGAGTACATTTTTAGCATACGTTTGCACCTGCCGGGTCAGCTGAGCAGCGAATTTCTATTTAACCACCTGCTATCATGAGAGACCTCAGGGCTGCATGTTTTGAGCCCAGTACTTAGCCTGAAAAGCATTTCCAACCCCACTTACAAGTAAAACTAGCTAAAATGTGCCTGGCTTCTCTTCACTGAAAAGCTCATTCTGAGTAAATTTTTAGCATACATTTGCACCTGCCGGGTCCGCTGAGCAGCGAATTTCTATTTAACCACCTGCTATCAAGAGAGACATCAGGGCTGCATGTTTTGAGCCCAGTACTGGTCCTGAAAAGCGTTTCCAACCCCACTTACAAGTAAAACTAGCTAAAATGTGCCTGGCTGCTATTCACTGAAAAGCTCATTCTGTGTACATTTTTGGCATACGTTTGCTCCTACCGGGTCAGCTGAGCAGCGAATTTCTATTTAACCACCTGCTGTCATGGGAGACCTCAGGGCTGCATGTTTTGAGCCCAGTACTGAGCCTGAAAAGCATTTCCAACCCCACTTACAAGTAAAACTAGCTAAAATGTGCCTGGCTGCTATTCACTGAAAAGCTCATTCTGTGTACATTTTTAGCATACGTTTGCACCTGCCGGGTCAGCTGAGCAGCGAATTTCTATTTAACCACCTGCTATCATGAGAGACCTCAGGGCTGCATGTTTTGAGCCCAGTACTGAGCCTGAAAAGCATTTCCAACCCCACTTACAAGTAAAACTAGCTAAAATGTGCCTGGCTTCTCTTCACTGAAAAGCTCATTCTGAGTACATTTTTAGCATACGTTTGCACCTGCCGGGTCAGCTGAGCAGCGAATTTCTATTTAACCACCTGCTATCATGAGAGACATCAGGGCTGCATGTTTTGAGCCCAGTACTGATCCTGAAAAGCGTTTCCAACCCCACTTACAAGTAAAACTAGCTAGAATGTGCCTGGCTGCTAGTCACTGAAAAGCTCATTCTGTGTACATTTTTGGCATACGTTTGCTCCTACCGGGTCAGCTGAGCAGCGAATTTCTATTTAACCACCTGCTGTCATGGGAGACCTCAGGGCTGCATGTTTTGAGCCCAGTACTGATCCTGAAAAGCGTTTCCAACCCCACTTACAAGTAAAACTAGCTAAAATGTGCCTGGCTGCTATTCACTGAAAAGCTCATTCTGAGTACATTTTTAGCATACGTTTGCACCTGCCGGGTCAGCTGAGCAGCGAATTTCTATTTAACCACCTGCTATCATGAGAGACATCAGGGCTGCATGTTTTGAGCCCAGTACTGATCCTGAAAAGCGTTTCCAACCCCACTTACAAGTAAAACTAGCTAAAATGTGCCTGGCTGCTATTCACTGAAAAGCTCATTCTCTGTACATTTTTGGCATACGTTTGCTCCTACCGGATCAGCTGAGCAGCGAATTTCTATTTAACCACCTGCTGTCATGGGAGACCTCAGGGCTGCATGTTTTGAGCCCAGTACTGAGCCTGAAAAGCATTTCCAACCCCACTTACAAGTAAAACTAGCTAAAATGTGCCTGGCTGCTATTCACTGAAAAGCTCATTCTGTGTACATTTTTAGCATACATTTGCACCTGCCGGGTCCGCTGAGCAGCGAATTTCTATTTAACCACCTGCTATCATGAGAGACCTCAGGGCTGCATGTTTTGAGCCCAGTACTGAGCCTGAAAAGCATTTCCAACCCCACTTACAAGTAAAACTAGCTTAAATGTGCCTGGCTTCTCTTCACTGAAAAGCTCATTCTGAGTACATTTTTAGCATACGTTTGCACCTGCCGGGTCAGCTGAGCAGCAAATTTCTATTTAACCACCTGCTATCATGAGAGACCTCAGGGCTGCATGTTTTGAGCCCAGTACTGATCCTGAAAAGCATTTCCAACCCCACTTACAAGTAAAACTAGCTAAAATGTGCCTGGCTTCTCTTCACTGAAAAGCTCATTCTGAGTACATTTTTAGCATACGTTTGCACCTGCCGGGTCAGCTGAGCAGCGAATTTCTATTTAACCACCTGCTGTCATGGGAGACCTCTGGGCTGCATGTTTTGAGCCCAGTACTGATCCTGAAAAGCGTTTCCAACCCCACTTACAAGTAAAACTAGCTAAAATGTGCCTGGCTGCTATTCACTGAAAAGCTCATTCTGTGTACATTTTTTGGCATACGTTTGCTCCTACCGGGTCAGCTGAGCAGCGAATTTCTATTTAACCACCTGCTGTCATGGGAGACCTCAGGACTGCATGTTTTGAGCCCAGTACTGATCCTGAAAAGCGTTTCCAACCCCACTTACAAGTAAAACTAGCTAAAATGTGCCTGGCTGCTATTCACTGAAAAGCTCATTCTGTGTACATTTTTGGCATACGTTTGCTCCTACCGGGTCAGCTGAGCAGCGAATTTCTATTTAACCACCTGCTGTCATGGGAGACCTCAGGGCTGCATGTTTTGAGCCCTGTACTGAGCCTGAAAAGCATTTCCAACCCCACTTACAAGTAAAACTAGTTAAAATGTGCCTGGCTGCTATTCACTGAAAAGCTCATTCTGTGTACATTTTTGGCATACGTTTGCTCCTACCGGGTCAGCTGAGCAGCAAATTTCTATTTAACCACCTGCTTTCATGAGAGACCTCAGGGCTGCATGTTTTGAGCCCAGTTTTGAGCCTGAAAAGCATTTCCAACCCCACTTACAAGTAAAACTAGCTAAAATGTGCCTGGCTTCTCTTCACTGAAAAGCTCATTCTGAGTACATTTTTAGCATACGTTTGCACCTGCCGGGTCAGCTGAGCAGCGAATTTCTATTTAACCACCTGCTATCATGAGAGACCTCAGGGCTGCATGTTTTGAGCCCAGTACTGAGCCTAAAAAGCATTTCCAACCCCACTTACAAGTAAAACTAGCTAAAATGTGCCTGGCTTCTCTTCACTGAAAAGCTCATTCTGAGTACATTTTTAGCATACATTTGCACCTGCCGGGTCCGCTGAGCAGCGAATTTCTATTTAACCACCTGCTATCATGAGAGACCTCAGGGCTGCATGTTTTGAGCCCAGTACTGAGCCTGAAAAGCATTTCCAACCCCACTTACAAGTAAAACTAGCTAAAATGTGCCTGGCTTCTCTTCACTGAAAAGCTCATTCTGAGTACATTTTTAGCATACGTTTGCACCTGCCGGGTCAGCTGAGCAGCGAATTTCTATTTAACCACCTGCTATCATGAGATACATCAGGGCTGCATGTTTTGAGCCCAGTGCTGATCCTGAAAAGCGTTTCCAACCCCACTTACAAGTAAAACTAGCTAAAATGTGCCTGGCTGCTATTCACTGAAAAGCTCATTCTGTGTACATTTTTGGCATACGTTTGCTCCTACCGGGTCAGCTGAGCAGCGAATTTCTATTTAACCACCTGCTGTCATGGGAGACCTCAGGGCTGCATGTTTTGAGCCCAGTACTGAGCCTGAAAAGCGTTTCCAACCCCACTTACAAGTAAAACTAGCTAAAATGTGCCTGGCTGCTATTCACTGAAAAGCTCATTCTGTGTACATTTTTGGCATACGTTTGCTCCTACCGGGTCAGCTGAGCAGCGAATTTCTATTTAACCACCTGCTTTCATGAGAGACCTCAGGGCTGCATGTTTTGAGCCCAGTACTGAGCCTGAAAAGCATTTCCAACCCCACTTACAAGTAAAACTAGCTAAAATGTGCCTGGCTTCTCTTCACTGAAAAGCTCATTCTGAGTACATTTTTAGCATACGTTTGCACCTGCCGGGTCAGCTGAGCAGCAAATTTCTATTTAACCACCTGCTATCATGAGAGACCTCAGGGCTGCATGTTTTGAGCCCAGTACTTAGCCTGAAAAGCATTTCCAACCCCACTTACAAGTAAAACTAGCTAAAATGTGCCTGGCTTCTCTTCACTGAAAAGCTCATTCTGAGTACATTTTTAGCATACATTTGCACCTGCCGGGTCCGCTGAGCAGCGAATTTCTATTTAACCACCTGCTATCAAGAGAGACATCAGGGCTGCATGTTTTGAGCCCAGTACTGATCCTGAAAAGCGTTTCCAACCCCACTTACAAGTAAAACTAGCTAAAATGTGCCTGGCTGCTATTCACTGAAAAGCTCATTCTGTGTACATTTTTGGCATACGTTTGCTCCTACCGGGTCAGCTGAGCAGCGAATTTCTATTTAACCACCTGCTGTCGTGGGAGACCTCAGGGCTGCATGTTTTGAGCCCAGTACTGAGCCTGAAAAGCATTTCCAACCCCACTTACAAGTAAAACTAGCTAAAATGTGCCTGGCTGCTATTCACTGAAAAGCTCATTCTGTGTACATTTTTAGCATACGTTTGCACCTGCCGGGTCAGCTGAGCAGCGAATTTCTATTTAACCACCTGCTATCATGAGAGACCTCAGGGCTGCATGTTTTGAGCCCAGTACTGAGCCTGAAAAGCATTTCCAACCCCACTTACAAGTAAAACTAGCTAAAATGTGCCTGGCTTCTCTTCACTGAAAAGCTCATTCTGAGTACATTTTTAGCATACGTTTGCACCTGCCGGGTCAGCTGAGCAGCGAATTTCTATTTAACCACCTGCTATCATGAGAGACATCAGGGCTGCATGTTTTGAGCCCAGTACTGATCCTGAAAAGCGTTTCCAACCCCACTTACAAGTAAAACTAGCTAGAATGTGCCTGGCTGCTATTCACTGAAAAGCTCATTCTGTGTACATTTTTGGCATACGTTTGCTCCTACCGGGTCAGCTGAGCAGCGAATTTCTATTTAACCACCTGCTGTCATGGGAGACCTCAGGGCTGCATGTTTTGAGCCCAGTACTGATCCTGAAAAGTGTTTCCAACCCCACTTACAAGTAAAACTAGCTAAAATGTGCCTGGCTGCTATTCACTGAAAAGCTCATTCTGAGTACATTTTTAGCATACGTTTGCACCTGCCGGGTCAGCTGAGCAGCGAATTTCTATTTAACCACCTGCTATCATGAGAGACCTCAGGGCTGCATGATTTGAGCCCAGTACTGAGCCTGAAAAGCATTTCCAACCCCACTTACAAGTAAAACTAGCTAAAATGTGCCTGGCTTCTCTTCACTGAAAAGCTCATTCTGAGTACATTTTTAGCATACGTTTGCACCTGCCGGGTCAGCTGAGCAGCGAATTTCTATTTAACCACCTGCTATCATGAGAGACCTCAGGGCTGCATGTTTTGAGCCCAGTACTGAGCCTGAAAAGCATTTCCAACCCCACTTACAAGTAAAACTAGCTAAAATGTGCCTGGCTTCTCTTCACTGAAAAGCTCATTCTGAGTAAATTTTTAGCATACATTTGCACCTGCCGGGTCCGCTGAGCAGCGAATTTCTATTTAACCACCTGCTATCATGAGAGACCTCAGGGCTGCATGTTTTGAGCCCAGTACTGAGCCTGAAAAGCATTTCCAACCCCACTTACAAGTAAAACTAGCTTAAATGTGCCTGGCTTCTCTTCACTGAAAAGCTCATTCTGAGTACATTTTTAGCATACGTTTGCACCTGCCGGGTCAGCTGAGCAGCAAATTTCTATTTAACCACCTGCTATCATGAGAGACCTCAGGGCTGCATGTTTTGAGCCCAGTACTGATCCTGAAAAGCATTTCCAACCCCACTTACAAGTAAAACTAGCTAAAATGTGCCTGGCTTCTCTTCACTGAAAAGCTCATTCTGAGTACATTTTTAGCATACGTTTGCACCTGCCGGGTCAGCTGAGCAGCGAATTTCTATTTAACCACCTGCTGTCATGGGAGACCTCTGGGCTGCATGTTTTGAGCCCAGTACTGATCCTGAAAAGCGTTTCCAACCCCACTTACAAGTAAAACTAGCTAAAATGTGCCTGGCTGCTATTCACTGAAAAGCTCATTCTGTGTACATTTTTTGGCATACGTTTGCTCCTACCGGGTCAGCTGAGCAGCGAATTTCTATTTAACCACCTGCTGTCATGGGAGACCTCAGGACTGCATGTTTTGAGCCCAGTACTGATCCTGAAAAGCGTTTCCAACCCCACTTACAAGTAAAACTAGCTAAAATGTGCCTGGCTGCTATTCACTGAAAAGCTCATTCTGTGTACATTTTTGGCATACGTTTGCTCCTACCGGGTCAGCTGAGCAGCGAATTTCTATTTAACCACCTGCTGTCATGGGAGACCTCAGGGCTGCATGTTTTGAGCCCTGTACTGAGCCTGAAAAGCATTTCCAACCCCACTTACAAGTAAAACTAGCTAAAATGTGCCTGGCTGCTATTCACTGAAAAGCTCATTCTGTGTACATTTTTGGCATACGTTTGCTCCTACCGGGTCAGCTGAGCAGCAAATTTCTATTTAACCACCTGCTTTCATGAGAGACCTCAGGGCTGCATGTTTTGAGCCCAGTTTTGAGCCTGAAAAGCATTTCCAACCCCACTTACAAGTAAAACTAGCTAAAATGTGCCTGGCTTCTCTTCACTGAAAAGCTCATTCTGAGTACATTTTTAGCATACGTTTGCACCTGCCGGGTCAGCTGAGCAGCGAATTTCTATTTAACCACCTGCTATCATGAGAGACCTCAGGGCTGCATGTTTTGAGCCCAGTACTGATCCTGAAAAGCATTTCCAACCCCACTTACAAGTAAAACTAGCTAAAATGTGCCTGGCTTCTCTTCACTGAAAAGCTCATTCTGAGTACATTTTTAGCATACGTTTGCACCTGCCGGGTCAGCTGAGCAGCGAATTTCTATTTAACCACCTGCTGTCATGGGAGACCTCTGGGCTGCATGTTTTGAGCCCAGTACTGATCCTGAAAAGCGTTTCCAACCCCACTTACAAGTAAAACTAGCTAAAATGTGCCTGGCTGCTATTCACTGAAAAGCTCATTCTGTGTACATTTTTTGGCATACGTTTGCTCCTACCGGGTCAGCTGAGCAGCGAATTTCTATTTAACCACCTGCTGTCATGGGAGACCTCAGGACTGCATGTTTTGAGCCCAGTACTGATCCTGAAAAGCGTTTCCAACCCCACTTACAAGTAAAACTAGCTAAAATGTGCCTGGCTGCTATTCACTGAAAAGCTCATTCTGTGTACATTTTTGGCATACGTTTGCTCCTACCGGGTCAGCTGAGCAGCGAATTTCTATTTAACCACCTGCTGTCATGGGAGACCTCAGGGCTGCATGTTTTGAGCCCTGTACTGAGCCTGAAAAGCATTTCCAACCCCACTTACAAGTAAAACTAGCTAAAATGTGCCTGGCTGCTATTCACTGAAAAGCTCATTCTGTGTACATTTTTGGCATACGTTTGCTCCTACCGGGTCAGCTGAGCAGCAAATTTCTATTTAACCACCTGCTTTCATGAGAGACCTCAGGGCTGCATGTTTTGAGCCCAGTTTTGAGCCTGAAAAGCATTTCCAACCCCACTTACAAGTAAAACTAGCTAAAATGTGCCTGGCTTCTCTTCACTGAAAAGCTCATTCTGAGTACATTTTTAGCATACGTTTGCACCTGCCGGGTCAGCTGAGCAGCGAATTTCTATTTAACCACCTGCTATCATGAGAGACCTCAGGGCTGCATGTTTTGAGCCCAGTACTGAGCCTGAAAAGCATTTCCAACCCCACTTACAAGTAAAACTAGCTAAAATGTGCCTGGCTTCTCTTCACTGAAAAGCTCATTCTGAGTACATTTTTAGCATACATTTGCACCTGCCGGGTCCGCTGAGCAGCGAATTTCTATTTAACCACCTGCTATCATGAGAGACCTCAGGGCTGCATGTTTTGAGCCCAGTACTGAGCCTGAAAAGCATTTCCAACCCCACTTACAAGTAAAACTAGCTAAAATGTGCCTGGCTTCTCTTCACTGAAAAGCTCATTCTGAGTACATTTTTAGCATACATTTGCACCTGCCGGGTCAGCTGAGCAGCGAATTTCTATTTAACCACCTGCTATCATGAGATACATCAGGGCTGCATGTTTTGAGCCCAGTGCTGATCCTGAAAAGCGTTTCCAACCCCACTTACAAGTAAAACTAGCTAAAATGTGCCTGGCTGCTATTCACTGAAAAGCTCATTCTGTGTACATTTTTGGCATACGTTTGCTCCTACCGGGTCAGCTGAGCAGCGAATTTCTATTTAACCACCTGCTGTCATGGGAGACCTCAGGGCTGCATGTTTTGAGCCCAGTACTGAGCCTGAAAAGCGTTTCCAACCGCACTTACAAGTAAAACTAGCTAAAATGTGCCTGGCTGCTATTCACTGAAAAGCTCATTCTGTGTACATTTTTGGCATACGTTTGCTCCTACCGGGTCAGCTGAGCAGCGAATTTCTATTTAACCACCTGCTTTCATGAGAGACCTCAGGGCTGCATGTTTTGAGCCCAGTACTGAGCCTGAAAAGCATTTCCAACCCCACTTACAAGTAAAACTAGCTAAAATGTGCCTGGCTTCTCTTCACTGAAAAGCTCATTCTGAGTACATTTTTAGCATACGTTTGCACCTGCCGGGTCAGCTGAGCAGCGAATTTCTATTTAACCACCTGCTATCATGAGAGACCTCAGGGCTGCATGTTTTGAGCCCAGTACTTAGCCTGAAAAGCATTTCCAACCCCACTTACAAGTAAAACTAGCTAAAATGTGCCTGGCTTCTCTTCACTGAAAAGCTCATTCTGAGTAAATTTTTAGCATACATTTGCACCTGCCGGGTCCGCTGAGCAGCGAATTTCTATTTAACCACCTGCTATCAAGAGAGACATCAGGGCTGCATGTTTTGAGCCCAGTACTGGTCCTGAAAAGCGTTTCCAACCCCACTTACAAGTAAAACTAGCTAAAATGTGCCTGGCTGCTATTCACTGAAAAGCTCATTCTGTGTACATTTTTGGCATACGTTTGCTCCTACCGGGTCAGCTGAGCAGCGAATTTCTATTTAACCACCTGCTGTCATGGGAGACCTCAGGGCTGCATGTTTTGAGCCCAGTACTGAGCCTGAAAAGCATTTCCAACCCCACTTACAAGTAAAACTAGCTAAAATGTGCCTGGCTGCTATTCACTGAAAAGCTCATTCTGTGTACATTTTTAGCATACGTTTGCACCTGCCGGGTCAGCTGAGCAGCGAATTTCTATTTAACCACCTGCTATCATGAGAGACCTCAGGGCTGCATGTTTTGAGCCCAGTACTGAGCCTGAAAAGCATTTCCAACCCCACTTACAAGTAAAACTAGCTAAAATGTGCCTGGCTTCTCTTCACTGAAAAGCTCATTCTGAGTACATTTTTAGCATACGTTTGCACCTGCCGGGTCAGCTGAGCAGCGAATTTCTATTTAACCACCTGCTATCATGAGAGACATCAGGGCTGCATGTTTTGAGCCCAGTACTGATCCTGAAAAGCGTTTCCAACCCCACTTACAAGTAAAACTAGCTAGAATGTGCCTGGCTGCTAGTCACTGAAAAGCTCATTCTGTGTACATTTTTGGCATACGTTTGCTCCTACCGGGTCAGCTGAGCAGCGAATTTCTATTTAACCACCTGCTGTCATGGGAGACCTCAGGGCTGCATGTTTTGAGCCCAGTACTGATCCTGAAAAGCGTTTCCAACCCCACTTACAAGTAAAACTAGCTAAAATGTGCCTGGCTGCTATTCACTGAAAAGCTCATTCTGAGTACATTTTTAGCATACGTTTGCACCTGCCGGGTCAGCTGAGCAGCGAATTTCTATTTAACCACCTGCTATCATGAGAGACATCAGGGCTGCATGTTTTGAGCCCAGTACTGATCCTGAAAAGCGTTTCCAACCCCACTTACAAGTAAAACTAGCTAAAATGTGCCTGGCTGCTATTCACTGAAAAGCTCATTCTCTGTACATTTTTGGCATACGTTTGCTCCTACCGGATCAGCTGAGCAGCGAATTTCTATTTAACCACCTGCTGTCATGGGAGACCTCAGGGCTGCATGTTTTGAGCCCAGTACTGAGCCTGAAAAGCATTTCCAACCCCACTTACAAGTAAAACTAGCTAAAATGTGCCTGGCTGCTATTCACTGAAAAGCTCATTCTGTGTACATTTTTAGCATACATTTGCACCTGCCGGGTCCGCTGAGCAGCGAATTTCTATTTAACCACCTGCTATCATGAGAGACCTCAGGGCTGCATGTTTTGAGCCCAGTACTGAGCCTGAAAAGCATTTCCAACCCCACTTACAAGTAAAACTAGCTTAAATGTGCCTGGCTTCTCTTCACTGAAAAGCTCATTCTGAGTACATTTTTAGCATACGTTTGCACCTGCCGGGTCAGCTGAGCAGCAAATTTCTATTTAACCACCTGCTATCATGAGAGACCTCAGGGCTGCATGTTTTGAGCCCAGTACTGATCCTGAAAAGCATTTCCAACCCCACTTACAAGTAAAACTAGCTAAAATGTGCCTGGCTTCTCTTCACTGAAAAGCTCATTCTGAGTACATTTTTAGCATACGTTTGCACCTGCCGGGTCAGCTGAGCAGCGAATTTCTATTTAACCACCTGCTGTCATGGGAGACCTCTGGGCTGCATGTTTTGAGCCCAGTACTGATCCTGAAAAGCGTTTCCAACCCCACTTACAAGTAAAACTAGCTAAAATGTGCCTGGCTGCTATTCACTGAAAAGCTCATTCTGTGTACATTTTTTGGCATACGTTTGCTCCTACCGGGTCAGCTGAGCAGCGAATTTCTATTTAACCACCTGCTGTCATGGGAGACCTCAGGACTGCATGTTTTGAGCCCAGTACTGATCCTGAAAAGCGTTTCCAACCCCACTTACAAGTAAAACTAGCTAAAATGTGCCTGGCTGCTATTCACTGAAAAGCTCATTCTGTGTACATTTTTGGCATACGTTTGCTCCTACCGGGTCAGCTGAGCAGCGAATTTCTATTTAACCACCTGCTGTCATGGGAGACCTCAGGGCTGCATGTTTTGAGCCCTGTACTGAGCCTGAAAAGCATTTCCAACCCCACTTACAAGTAAAACTAGTTAAAATGTGCCTGGCTGCTATTCACTGAAAAGCTCATTCTGTGTACATTTTTGGCATACGTTTGCTCCTACCGGGTCAGCTGAGCAGCAAATTTCTATTTAACCACCTGCTTTCATGAGAGACCTCAGGGCTGCATGTTTTGAGCCCAGTTTTGAGCCTGAAAAGCATTTCCAACCCCACTTACAAGTAAAACTAGCTAAAATGTGCCTGGCTTCTCTTCACTGAAAAGCTCATTCTGAGTACATTTTTAGCATACGTTTGCACCTGCCGGGTCAGCTGAGCAGCGAATTTCTATTTAACCACCTGCTATCATGAGAGACCTCAGGGCTGCATGTTTTGAGCCCAGTACTGAGCCTGAAAAGCATTTCCAACCCCACTTACAAGTAAAACTAGCTAAAATGTGCCTGGCTTCTCTTCACTGAAAAGCTCATTCTGAGTACATTTTTAGCATACATTTGCACCTGCCGGGTCCGCTGAGCAGCGAATTTCTATTTAACCACCTGCTATCATGAGAGACCTCAGGGCTGCATGTTTTGAGCCCAGTACTGAGCCTGAAAAGCATTTCCAACCCCACTTACAAGTAAAACTAGCTAAAATGTGCCTGGCTTCTCTTCACTGAAAAGCTCATTCTGAGTACATTTTTAGCATACGTTTGCACCTGCCGGGTCAGCTGAGCAGCGAATTTCTATTTAACCACCTGCTATCATGAGATACATCAGGGCTGCATGTTTTGAGCCCAGTGCTGATCCTGAAAAGCGTTTCCAACCCCACTTACAAGTAAAACTAGCTAAAATGTGCCTGGCTGCTATTCACTGAAAAGCTCATTCTGTGTACATTTTTGGCATACGTTTGCTCCTACCGGGTCAGCTGAGCAGCGAATTTCTATTTAACCACCTGCTGTCATGGGAGACCTCAGGGCTGCATGTTTTGAGCCCAGTACTGAGCCTGAAAAGCGTTTCCAACCCCACTTACAAGTAAAACTAGCTAAAATGTGCCTGGCTTCTCTTCACTGAAAAGCTCATTCTGAGTACATTTTTAGCATACGTTTGCACCTGCCGGGTCAGCTGAGCAGCGAATTTCTATTTAACCACCTGCTATCATGAGAGACATCAGGGCTGCATGTTTTGAGCCCAGTACTGATCCTGAAAAGCGTTTCCAACCCCACTTACAAGTAAAACTAGCTAGAATGTGCCTGGCTGCTATTCACTGAAAAGCTCATTCTGTGTACATTTTTTGCATACGTTTGCTCCTACCGGGTCAGCTGAGCAGCGAATTTCTATTTAACCACCTGCTGTCATGGGAGACCTCAGGGCTGCATGTTTTGAGCCCAGTACTGATCCTGAAAAGCGTTTCCAACCCCACTTACAAGTAAAACTAGCTAAAATGTGCCTGGCTGCTATTCACTGAAAAGCTCATTCTGAGTACATTTTTAGCATACGTTTGCACCTGCCGGGTCAGCTGAGCAGCGAATTTCTATTTAACCACCTGCTATCATGAGAGACATCAGGGCTGCATGTTTTGAGCCCAGTACTGATCCTGAAAAGCGTTTCCAACCCCACTTACAAGTAAAACTAGCTAAAATGTGCCTGGCTGCTATTCACTGAAAAGCTCATTCTCTGTACATTTTTGGCATACGTTTGCTCCTACCGGATCAGCTGAGCAGCGAATTTCTATTTAACCACCTGCTGTCATGGGAGACCTCAGGGCTGCATGTTTTGAGCCCAGTACTGAGCCTGAAAAGCATTTCCAACCCCACTTACAAGTAAAACTAGCTAAAATGTGCCTGGCTGCTATTCACTGAAAAGCTCATTCTGTGTACATTTTTAGCATACATTTGCACCTGCCGGGTCCGCTGAGCAGCGAATTTCTATTTAACCACCTGCTATCATGAGAGACCTCAGGGCTGCATGTTTTGAGCCCAGTACTGAGCCTGAAAAGCATTTCCAACCCCACTTACAAGTAAAACTAGCTTAAATGTGCCTGGCTTCTCTTCACTGAAAAGCTCATTCTGAGTACATTTTTAGCATACGTTTGCACCTGCCGGGTCAGCTGAGCAGCAAATTTCTATTTAACCACCTGCTATCATGAGAGACCTCAGGGCTGCATGTTTTGAGCCCAGTACTGATCCTGAAAAGCATTTCCAACCCCACTTACAAGTAAAACTAGCTAAAATGTGCCTGGCTTCTCTTCACTGAAAAGCTCATTCTGAGTACATTTTTAGCATATGTTTGCACCTGCCGGGTCAGCTGAGCAGCGAATTTCTATTTAACCACCTGCTGTCATGGGAGACCTCTGGGCTGCATGTTTTGAGCCCAGTACTGATCCTGAAAAGCGTTTCCAACCCCACTTACAAGTAAAACTAGCTAAAATGTGCCTGGCTGCTATTCACTGAAAAGCTCATTCTGTGTACATTTTTTGGCATACGTTTGCTCCTACCGGGTCAGCTGAGCAGCGAATTTCTATTTAACCACCTGCTGTCATGGGAGACCTCAGGACTGCATGTTTTGAGCCCAGTACTGATCCTGAAAAGCGTTTCCAACCCCACTTACAAGTAAAACTAGCTAAAATGTGCCTGGCTGCTATTCACTGAAAAGCTCATTCTGTGTACATTTTTGGCATACGTTTGCTCCTACCGGGTCAGCTGAGCAGCGAATTTCTATTTAACCACCTGCTGTCATGGGAGACCTCAGGGCTGCATGTTTTGAGCCCTGTACTGAGCCTGAAAAGCATTTCCAACCCCACTTACAAGTAAAACTAGCTAAAATGTGCCTGGCTGCTATTCACTGAAAAGCTCATTCTGTGTACATTTTTGGCATACGTTTGCTCCTACCGGGTCAGCTGAGCAGCAAATTTCTATTTAACCACCTGCTTTCATGAGAGACCTCAGGGCTGCATGTTTTGAGCCCAGTTTTGAGCCTGAAAAGCATTTCCAACCCCACTTACAAGTAAAACTAGCTAAAATGTGCCTGGCTTCTCTTCACTGAAAAGCTCATTCTGAGTACATTTTTAGCATACGTTTGCACCTGCCAGGTCAGCTGAGCAGCGAATTTCTATTTAACCACCTGCTATCATGAGAGACCTCAGGGCTGCATGTTTTGAGCCCAGTACTGAGCCTGAAAAGCATTTCCAACCCCACTTACAAGTAAAACCTGCTAAAATGTGCCTGGCTTCTCTTCACTGAAAAGCTCATTCTGAGTACATTTTTAGCATACATTTGCACCTGCCGGGTCCGCTGAGCAGCGAATTTCTATTTAACCACCTGCTATCATGAGAGACCTCAGGGCTGCATGTTTTGAGCCCAGTACTGAGCCTGAAAAGCATTTCCAACCCCACTTACAAGTAAAACTAGCTAAAATGTGCCTGGCTTCTCTTCACTGAAAAGCTCATTCTGAGTACATTTTTAGCATACGTTTGCACCTGCCGGGTCAGCTGAGCAGCGAATTTCTATTTAACCACCTGCTATCATGAGATACATCAGGGCTGCATGTTTTGAGCCCAGTGCTGATCCTGAAAAGCGTTTCCAACCCCACTTACAAGTAAAACTAGCTAAAATGTGCCTGGCTGCTATTCACTGAAAAGCTCATTCTGTGTACATTTTTGGCATACGTTTGCTCCTACCGGGTCAGCTGAGCAGCGAATTTCTATTTAACCACCTGCTGTCATGGGAGACCTCAGGGCTGCATGTTTTGAGCCCAGTACTGAGCCTGAAAAGCGTTTCCAACCCCACTTACAAGTAAAACTAGCTAAAATGTGCCTGGCTGCTATTCACTGAAAAGCTCATTCTGTGTACATTTTTGGCATACGTTTGCTCCTACCGGGTCAGCTGAGCAGCGAATTTCTATTTAACCACCTGCTTTCATGAGAGACCTCAGGGCTGCATGTTTTGAGCCCAGTACTGAGCCTGAAAAGCATTTCCAACCCCACTTACAAGTAAAACTAGCTAAAATGTGCCTGGCTTCTCTTCACTGAAAAGCTCATTCTGAGTACATTTTTAGCATACGTTTGCACCTGCCGGGTCAGCTGAGCAGCGAATTTCTATTTAACCACCTGCTATCATGAGAGACCTCAGGGCTGCATGTTTTGAGCCCAGTACTTAGCCTGAAAAGCATTTCCAACCCCACTTACAAGTAAAACTAGCTAAAATGTGCCTGGCTTCTCTTCACTGAAAAGCTCATTCTGAGTACATTTTTAGCATACATTTGCACCTGCCGGGTCCGCTGAGCAGCGAATTTCTATTTAACCACCTGCTATCAAGAGAGACATCAGGGCTGCATGTTTTGAGCCCAGTACTGATCCTGAAAAGCGTTTCCAACCCCACTTACAAGTAAAACTAGCTAAAATGTGCCTGGCTGCTATTCACTGAAAAGCTCATTCTGTGTACATTTTTGGCATACGTTTGCTCCTACCGGGTCAGCTGAGCAGCGAATTTCTATTTAACCACCTGCTGTCATGGGAGACCTCAGGGCTGCATGTTTTGAGCCCAGTACTGAGCCTGAAAAGCATTTCCAACCCCACTTACAAGTAAAACTCGCTAAAATGTGCCTGTCTGCTATTCACTGAAAAGCTCATTCTGTGTACATTTTTAGCATACGTTTGCACCTGCCGGGTCAGCTGAGCAGCGAATTTCTATTTAACCACCTGCTGTCATGGGAGACCTCAGGGCTGCATGTTTTGAGCCCAGTACTGAGCCTGAAAAGCATTTCCAACCCCACTTACAAGTAAAACTAGCTAAAATGTGCCTGGCTGCTATTCACTGAAAAGCTCATTCTGTGTACATTTTTAGCATACGTTTGCACCTGCCGGGTCAGCTGAGCAGGGAATTTCTATTTAACCACCTGCTATCATGAGAGACCTCAGGGCTGCATGTTTTGAGCCCAGTACTGAGCCTGAAAAGCATTTCCAACCCCACTTACAAGTAAAACTAGCTAAAATGTGCCTGGCTTCCCTTCACTGAAAAGCTCATTCTGAGTACATTTTTAGCATACATTTGCACCTGCCGGGTCCGCTGAGCAGCGAATTTCTATTTAACCACCTGCTGTCATGAGAGACCTCAGGGCTGCATGTTTTGAGCCCAGTACTGATCCTGAAAAGCGTTTCCAACCCCACTTACAAGTAAAACTAGCTAGAATGTGCCTGGCTGCTATTCACTGAAAAGCTCATTCTGTGTACATTTTTGGCATACGTTTGCTCCTACCGGGTCAGCTGAGCAGCGAATTTCTATTTAACCACCTGCTGTCATGAGAGACCTCAGGGCTGCATGTTTTGAGCCCAGTACTGATCCTGAAAAGCGTTTCCAACCCCACTTACAAGTAAAACTAGCTAAAATGTGCCTGGCTGCTATTCACTGAAAAGCTCATTCTGAGTACATTTTTAGCATACGTTTGCACCTGCCGGGTCAGCTGAGCAGCGAATTTCTATTTAACCACCTGCTATCATGAGAGACATCAGGGCTGCATGTTTTGAGCCCAGTACTGATCCTGAAAAGCGTTTCCAACCCCACTTACAAGTAAAACTAGCTAAAATGTGCCTGGCTGCTATTCACTGAAAAGCTCATTCTCTGTACATTTTTGGCATACGTTTGCTCCTACCGGATCAGCTGAGCAGCGAATTTCTATTTAACCACCTGCTGTCATGGGAGACCTCAGGGCTGCATGTTTTGAGCCCAGTACTGAGCCTGAAAAGCATTTCCAACCCCACTTACAAGTAAAACTAGCTAAAATGTGCCTGGCTGCTATTCACTGAAAAGCTCATTCTGTGTACATTTTTAGCATACGTTTGCACCTGCCGGGTCAGCTGAGCAGCGAATTTCTATTTAACCACCTGCTTTCATGAGAGACCTCAGGGCTGCATGTTTTGAGCCCAGTACTGAGCCTGAAAAGCATTTCCAACCCCACTTACAAGTAAAACTAGCTAAAATGTGCCTGGCTTCTCTTCACTGAAAAGCTCATTCTGAGTACATTTTTAGCATACGTTTGCACCTGCCGGGTCAGCTGAGCAGCGAATTTCTATTTAACCACCTGCTATCATGAGAGACCTCAGGGCTGCATGTTTTGAGCCCAGTACTTAGCCTGAAAAGCATTTCCAACCCCACTTACAAGTAAAACTAGCTAAAATGTGCCTGGCTTCTCTTCACTGAAAAGCTCATTCTGAGTACATTTTTAGCATACATTTGCACCTGCCGGGTCCGCTGAGCAGCGAATTTCTATTTAACCACCTGCTATCAAGAGAGACATCAGGGCTGCATGTTTTGAGCCCAGTACTGATCCTGAAAAGCGTTTCCAACCCCACTTACAAGTAAAACTAGCTAAAATGTGCCTGGCTGCTATTCACTGAAAAGCTCATTCTGTGTACATTTTTGGCATACGTTTGCTCCTACCGGGTCAGCTGAGCAGCGAATTTCTATTTAACCACCTGCTGTCATGGGAGACCTCAGGGCTGCATGTTTTGAGCCCAGTACTGAGCCTGAAAAGCATTTCCAACCCCACTTACAAGTAAAACTAGCTAAAATGTGCCTGGCTGCTATTCACTGAAAAGCTCATTCTGTGTACATTTTTAGCATACGTTTGCACCTGCCGGGTCAGCTGAGCAGCGAATTTCTATTTAACCACCTGCTATCATGAGAGACCTCAGGGCTGCATGTTTTGAGCCCAGTACTGAGCCTGAAAAGCATTTCCAACCCCACTTACAAGTAAAACTAGCTAAAATGTGCCTGGCTTCTCTTCACTGAAAAGCTCATTCTGAGTACATTTTTAGCATACGTTTGCACCTGCCGGGTCAGCTGAGCAGCGAATTTCTATTTAACCACCTGCTATCATGAGAGACATCAGGGCTGCATGTTTTGAGCCCAGTACTGATCCTGAAAAGCGTTTCCAACCCCACTTACAAGTAAAACTAGCTAGAATGTGCCTGGCTGCTATTCACTGAAAAGCTCATTCTGTGTACATTTTTGGCATACGTTTGCTCCTACCGGGTCAGCTGAGCAGCGAATTTCTATTTAACCACCTGCTGTCATGGGAGACCTCAGGGCTGCATGTTTTGAGCCCAGTACTGATCCTGAAAAGCGTTTCCAACCCCACTTACAAGTAAAACTAGCTAAAATGTGCCTGGCTGCTATTCACTGAAAAGCTCATTCTGAGTACATTTTTAGCATACGTTTGCACCTGCCGGGTCAGCTGAGCAGCGAATTTCTATTTAACCACCTGCTATCATGAGAGACATCAGGGCTGCATGTTTTGAGCCCAGTACTGATCCTGAAAAGCGTTTCCAACCCCACTTACAAGTAAAACTAGCTAAAATGTGCCTGGCTGCTATTCACTGAAAAGCTCATTCTCTGTACATTTTTGGCATACGTTTGCTCCTACCGGATCAGCTGAGCAGCGAATTTCTATTTAACCACCTGCTGTCATGGGAGACCTCAGGGCTGCATGTTTTGAGCCCAGTACTGAGCCTGAAAAGCATTTCCAACCCCACTTACAAGTAAAACTAGCTAAAATGTGCCTGGCTGCTATTCACTGAAAAGCTCATTCTGTGTACATTTTTAGCATACGTTTGCACCTGCCGGGTCAGCTGAGCAGCGAATTTCTATTTAACCACCTGCTTTCATGAGAGACCTCAGGGCTGCATGTTTTGAGCCCAGTACTGAGCCTGAAAAGCATTTCCAACCCCACTTACAAGTAAAACTAGCTAAAATGTGCCTGGCTTCTCTTCACTGAAAAGCTCATTCTGAGTACATTTTTAGCATACTTTTGCACCTGCCGGGTCAGCTGAGCAGCGAATTTCTATTTAACCTCCTGCTATCATGAGAGACATCAGGGCTGCATGTTTTGAGCCCAGTACTGATCCTGAAAAGCGTTTCCAACCCTACTTACAAGTAAAACTAGCTAAAATGTGCCTGGCTGCTATTCACTGAAAAGCTCATTCTGTGTACATTTTTGGCATACGTTTGCTCCTACCAGGTCAGCTGAGCAGGGAATTTCTATTTAACCACCTGCTGTCATGGGAGACCTCAGGGCTGCATGTTTTGAGCCCAGTACTGAGCCTGAAAAGCATTTCCAACCCCACTTACAAGTAAAACTAGCTAAAATGTGCCTGGCTGCTATTCACTGAAAAGCTCATTCTGTGTACATTTTTAGCATACGTTTGCACCTGCCGGGTCAGCTGAGCAGCGAATTTCTATTTAACCACCTGCTATCATGAGAGACATCAGGGCTGCATGTTTTGAGCCCAGTACTGATCCTGAAAAGCGTTTCCAACCCCACTTACAAGTAAAACTAGCTAAAATGTGCCTGGCTGCTATTCACTGAAAAGCTCATTCTGTGTACATTTTTGGCATACGTTTGCTCCTACCGGGTCAGCTGAGCAGCGAATTTCTATTTAACCACCTGCTGTCATGGGAGACCTCAGGGCTGCATGTTTTGAGCCCAGTACTGAGCCTGAAAAGCATTTCCAACCCCACTTACAAGTAAAACTAGCTAAAATGTGCCTGGCTGCTATTCACTGAAAAGCTCATTCTGTGTACATTTTTGGCATACGTTTGCTCCTACCGGGTCAGCTGAGCAGCGAATTTCTATTTAACCACCTGCTGTCATGGGAGACCTCAGGGCTGCATGTTTTGAGCCCAGTACTGATCCTGAAAAGCGTTTCCAACCCCACTTACAAGTAAAACTAGCTAAAATGTGCCTGGCTGCTATTCACTGAAAAGCTCATTCTGTGTACATTTTTGGCATACGTTTGCTCCTACCGGGTCAGCTGCGCAGCGAATTTCTATTTAACCACCTGCTGTCATGGGAGACCTCTGGGCTGCATGTTTTGAGCCCAGTACTGATCCTGAAAAGCGTTTCCAACCCCACTTACAAGTAATACTAGCTAAAATGTGCCTGGCTGCTATTCACTGAAAAGCTCATTCTGTGTACATTTTTGGCATACGTTTGCTCCTACCGGGTCAGCTGAGCAGCGAATTTCTATTTAACCACCTGCTGTCATGGGAGACCTCAGGACTGCATGTTTTGAGCCCAGTACTGATCCTGAAAAGTGTTTCCAACCCCACTTACAAGTAAAACTAGCTAAAATGTGTCTGGCTGCTATTCACTGAAAAGCTCATTCTGTGTACATTTTTGGCATACGTTTGCTCCTACCGGGTCAGCTGAGCAGCGAATTTCTATTTAACCACCTGCTGTCATGGGAGACCTCAGGGCTGCATGTTTTGAGCCCCGTACTGAGCCTGAAAAGCATTTCCAACCCCACTTACAAGTAAAACTAGCTAAAATGTGCCTGGCTGCTATTCACTGAAAAGCTCATTCTGTGTACATTTTTGGCATACGTTTGCTCCTACCGGGTCAGCTGAGCAGCAAATTTCTATTTACCCACCTGCTTTCATGAGAGACCTCAGGGCTGCATGTTTTGAGCCCAGTACTGAGCCTGAAAAGCATTTCCAACCCCACTTACAAGTAAAACTAGCTAAAATGTGCCTGGCTTCTCTTCACTGAAAAGCTCATTCTGAGTACATTTTTAGCATACATTTGCACCCGCCGGGTCCGCTGAGCAGCGAATTTCTATTTAACCACCTGCTATCATGAGAGACCTCAGGGCTGCATGTTTTGAGCCCAGTACTGAGCCTGAAAAGCATTTCCAACCCCACTTACAAGTAAAACTAGCTAAAATGTGCCTGGCTTCTCTTCACTGAAAAGCTCATTATGAGTACATTTTTAGCATACGTTTGCACCTGCCGGGTCAGCTGAGCAGCGAATTTCTATTTAACCACCTGCTATCATGAGAGACCTCAGGGCTGCATGTTTTGAGCCCAGTACTGAGCCTGAAAAGCATTTCCAACCCCACTTACAAGTAAAACTAGCTAAAATGTGCCTGGCTTCTCTTCACTGAAAAGCTCATTCTGAGTACATTTTTAGCATACATTTGCACCTGCCGGGTCCGCTGAGCAGCGAATTTCTATTTAACCACCTGCTATCATGAGAGACCTCAGGGCTGCATGTTTTGAGCCCAGTACTGAGCCTGAAAAGCATTTCCAACCCCACTTACAAGTAAAACTAGCTAAAATGTGCCTGGCTTCTCTTCACTGAAAAGCTCATTCTGAGTACATTTTTAGCATACGTTTGCACCTGCCGGGTCAGCTGAGCAGCGAATTTCTATTTAACCACCTGCTATCATGAGATACATCAGGGCTGCATGTTTTGAGCCCAGTGCTGATCCTGAAAAGCGTTTCCAACCCCACTTACAAGTAAAACTAGCTAAAATGTGCCTGGCTGCTATTCACTGAAAAGCTCATTCTGTGTACATTTTTGGCATACGTTTGCTCCTACCGGGTCAGCTGAGCAGCGAATTTCTATTTAACCACCTGCTGTCATGGGAGACCTCAGGGCTGCATGTTTGAGCCCAGTACTGAGCCTGAAAAGCGTTTCCAACCCCACTTACAAGTAAAACTAGCTAAAATGTGCCTGGCTTCTCTTCACTGAAAAGCTCATTCTGAGTACATTTTTAGCATACGTTTGCACCTGCCGGGTCAGCTGAGCAGCGAATTTCTATTTAACCACCTGCTATCATGAGAGACATCAGGGCTGCATGTTTTGAGCCCAGTACTGATCCTGAAAAGCGTTTCCAACCCCACTTACAAGTTAAACTAGCTAGAATGTGCCTGGCTGCTATTCACTGAAAAGCTCATTCTGTGTACATTTTTGGCATACGTTTGCTCCTACCGGGTCAGCTGAGCAGCTAATTTCTATTTAACCACCTGCTGTCATGGGAGACCTCAGGGCTGCATGTTTTGAGCCCAGTACTGATCCTGAAAAGCGTTTCCAACCCCACTTACAAGTAAAACTAGCTAAAATGTGCCTGGCTGCTATTCACTGAAAAGCTCATTCTGAGTACATTTTTAGCATACGTTTGCACCTGCCGGGTCAGCTGAGCAGCGAATTTCTATTTAACCACCTGCTATCATGAGAGACATCAGGGCTGCATGTTTTGAGCCCAGTACTGATCCTGAAAAGCGTTTCCAACCCCACTTACAAGTAAAACTAGCTAAAATGTGCCTGGCTGCTATTCACTGAAAAGCTCATTCTCTGTACATTTTTGGCATACGTTTGCTCCTACCGGATCAGCTGAGCAGCGAATTTCTATTTAACCACCTGCTGTCATGGGAGACCTCAGGGCTGCATGTTTTGAGCCCAGTACTGAGCCTGAAAAGCATTTCCAACCCCACTTACAAGTAAAACTAGCTAAAATGTGCCTGGCTGCTATTCTCTGAAAAGCTCATTCTGTGTACATTTTTAGCATACATTTGCACCTGCCGGGTCCGCTGAGCAGCGAATTTCTATTTAACCACCTGCTATCATGAGAGACCTCAGGGCTGCATGTTTTGAGCCCAGTACTGAGCCTGAAAAGCATTTCCAACCCCACTTACAAGTAAAACTAGCTTAAATGTGCCTGGCTTCTCTTCACTGAAAAGCTCATTCTGAGTACATTTTTAGAATACGTTTGCACCTGCCGGGTCAGCTGAGCAGCAAATTTCTATTTAACCACCTGCTATCATGAGAGACCTCAGGGCTGCATGTTTTGAGCCCAGTACTGATCCTGAAAAGCATTTCCAACCCCACTTACAAGTAAAACTAGCTAAAATGTGCCTGGCTTCTCTTCACTGAAAAGCTCATTCTGAGTACATTTTTAGCATACGTTTGCACCTGCCGGGTCAGCTGAGCAGCGAATTTCTATTTAACCACCTGCTGTCATGGGAGACCTCTGGGCTGCATGTTTTGAGCCCAGTACTGATCCTGAAAAGCGTTTCCAACCCCACTTACAAGTAAAACTAGCTAAAATGTGCCTGGCTGCTATTCACTGAAAAGCTCATTCTGTGTACATTTTTTGGCATACGTTTGCTCCTACCGGGTCAGCTGAGCAGCGAATTTCTATTTAACCACCTGCTGTCATGGGAGACCTCAGGACTGCATGTTTTGAGCCCAGTACTGATCCTGAAAAGCGTTTCCAACCCCACTTACAAGTAAAACTAGCTAAAATGTGCCTGGCTGCTATTCACTGAAAAGCTCATTCTGTGTACATTTTTGGCATACGTTTGCTCCTACCGGGTCAGCTGAGCAGCGAATTTCTATTTAACCACCTGCTGTCATGGGAGACCTCAGGGCTGCATGTTTTGAGCCCTGTACTGAGCCTGAAAAGCATTTCCAACCCCACTTACAAGTAAAACTAGCTAAAATGTGCCTGGCTGCTATTCACTGAAAAGCTCATTCTGTGTACATTTTTGGCATACGTTTGCTCCTACCGGGTCAGCTGAGCAGCAAATTTCTATTTAACCACCTGCTTTCATGAGAGACCTCAGGGCTGCATGTTTTGAGCCCAGTTTTGAGCCTGAAAAGCATTTCCAACCCCACTTACAAGTAAAACTAGCTAAAATGTGCCTGGCTTCTCTTCACTGAAAAGCTCATTCTGAGTACATTTTTAGCATACGTTTGCACCTGCCGGGTCAGCTGAGCAGCGAATTTCTATTTAACCACCTGCTATCATGAGAGACCTCAGGGCTGCATGTTTTGAGCCCAGTACTGAGCCTGAAAAGCATTTCCAACCCCACTTACAAGTAAAACTAGCTAAAATGTGCCTGGCTTCTCTTCACTGAAAAGCTCATTCTGAGTACATTTTTAGCATACATTTGCACCTGCCGGGTCCGCTGAGCAGCGAATTTCTATTTAACCACCTGCTATCATGAGAGACCTCAGGGCTGCATGTTTTGAGCCCAGTACTGAGCCTGAAAAGCATTTCCAACCCCACTTACAAGTAAAACTAGCTAAAATGTGCCTGGCTTCTCTTCACTGAAAAGCTCATTCTGAGTACATTTTTAGCATACGTTTGCACCTGCCGGGTCAGCTGAGCAGCGAATTTCTATTTAACCACCTGCTATCATGAGATACATCAGGGCTGCATGTTTTGAGCCCAGTGCTGATCCTGAAAAGCGTTTCCAACCCCACTTACAAGTAAAACTAGCTAAAATGTGCCTGGCTGCTATTCACTGAAAAGCTCATTCTGTGTACATTTTTGGCATACGTTTGCTCCTACCGGGTCAGCTGAGCAGCGAATTTCTATTTAACCACCTGCTGTCATGGGAGACCTCAGGGCTGCATGTTTTGAGCCCAGTACTGAGCCTGAAAAGCGTTTCCAACCCCACTTACAAGTAAAACTAGCTAAAATGTGCCTGGCTGCTATTCACTGAAAAGCTCATTCTGTGTACATTTTTGGCATACGTTTGCTCCTACCGGGTCAGCTGAGCAGCGAATTTCTATTTAACCACCTGCTTTCATGAGAGACCTCAGGGCTGCATGTTTTGAGCCCAGTACTGAGCCTGAAAAGCATTTCCAACCCCACTTACAAGTAAAACTAGCTAAAATGTGCCTGGCTTCTCTTCACTGAAAAGCTCATTCTGAGTACATTTTTAGCATACGTTTGCACCTGCCGGGTCAGCTGAGCAGCGAATTTCTATTTAACCACCTGCTATCATGAGAGACCTCAGGGCTGCATGTTTTGAGCCCAGTACTTAGCCTGAAAAGCATTTCCAACCCCACTTACAAGTAAAACTAGCTAAAATGTGCCTGGCTTCTCTTCACTGAAAAGCTCATTCTGAGTACATTTTTAGCATACATTTGCACCTGCCGGGTCCGCTGAGCAGCGAATTTCTATTTAACCACCTGCTATCAAGAGAGACATCAGGGCTGCATGTTTTGAGCCCAGTACTGATCCTGAAAAGCGTTTCCAACCCCACTTACAAGTAAAACTAGCTAAAATGTGCCTGGCTGCTATTCACTGAAAAGCTCATTCTGTGTACATTTTTGGCATACGTTTGCTCCTACCGGGTCAGCTGAGCAGCGAATTTCTATTTAACCACCTGCTGTCATGGGAGACCTCAGGGCTGCATGTTTTGAGCCCAGTACTGAGCCTGAAAAGCATTTCCAACCCCACTTACAAGTAAAACTAGCTAAAATGTGCCTGGCTGCTATTCACTGAAAAGCTCATTCTGTGTACATTTTTAGCATACGTTTGCACCTGCCGGGTCAGCTGAGCAGCGAATTTCTATTTAACCACCTGCTATCATGAGAGACCTCAGGGCTGCATGTTTTGAGCCCAGTACTGAGCCTGAAAAGCATTTCCAACCCCACTTACAAGTAAAACTAGCTAAAATGTGCCTGTCTTCTCTTCACTGAAAAGCTCATTCTGAGTACATTTTTAGCATACGTTTGCACCTGCCGGGTCAGCTGAGCAGCGAATTTCTATTTAACCACCTGCTATCATGAGAGACATCAGGGCTGCATGTTTTGAGCCCAGTACTGATCCTGAAAAGCGTTTCCAACCCCACTTACAAGTAAAACTAGCTAGAATGTGCCTGGCTGCTATTCACTGAAAAGCTCATTCTGTGTACATTTTTGGCATACGTTTGCTCCTACCGGGTCAGCTGAGCAGCGAATTTCTATTTAACCACCTGCTGTCATGGGAGACCTCAGGGCTGCATGTTTTGAGCCCAGTACTGATCCTGAAAAGCGTTTCCAACCCCACTTACAAGTAAAACTAGCTAAAATGTGCCTGGCTGCTATTCACTGAAAAGCTCATTCTGAGTACATTTTTAGCATACGTTTGCACCTGCCGGGTCAGCTGAGCAGCGAATTTCTATTTAACCACCTGCTATCATGAGAGACATCAGGGCTGCATGTTTTGAGCCCAGTACTGATCCTGAAAAGCGTTTCCAACCCCACTTACAAGTAAAACTAGCTAAAATGTGCCTGGCTGCTATTCACTGAAAAGCTCATTCTCTGTACATTTTTGGCATACGTTTGCTCCTACCGGATCAGCTGAGCAGCGAATTTCTATTTAACCACCTGCTGTCATGGGAGACCTCAGGGCTGCATGTTTTGAGCCCAGTACTGAGCCTGAAAAGCATTTCCAACCCCACTTACAAGTAAAACTAGCTAAAATGTGCCTGGCTGCTATTCACTGAAAAGCTCATTCTGTGTACATTTTTAGCATACGTTTGCACCTGCCGGGTCAGCTGAGCAGCGAATTTCTATTTAACCACCTGCTTTCATGAGAGACCTCAGGGCTGCATGTTTTGAGCCCAGTACTGAGCCTGAAAAGCATTTCCAACCCCACTTACAAGTAAAACTAGCTAAAATGTGCCTGGCTTCTCTTCACTGAAAAGCTCATTCTGAGTACATTTTTAGCATACTTTTGCACCTGCCGGGTCAGCTGAGCAGCGAATTTCTATTTAACCTCCTGCTATCATGAGAGACATCAGGGCTGCATGTTTTGAGCCCAGTACTGATCCTGAAAAGCGTTTCCAACCCTACTTACAAGTAAAACTAGCTAAAATGTGCCTGGCTGCTATTCACTGAAAAGCTCATTCTGTGTACATTTTTGGCATACGTTTGCTCCTACCAGGTCAGCTGAGCAGGGAATTTCTATTTAACCACCTGCTGTCATGGGAGACCTCAGGGCTGCATGTTTTGAGCCCAGTACTGAGCCTGAAAAGCATTTCCAACCCCACTTACAAGTAAAACTAGCTAAAATGTGCCTGGCTGCTATTCACTGAAAAGCTCATTCTGTGTACATTTTTAGCATACGTTTGCACCTGCCTGGTCAGCTGAGCAGCGAATTTCTATTTAACCACCTGCTATCATGAGAGACATCAGGGCTGCATGTTTTGAGCCCAGTACTGATTCTGAAAAGCGTTTCCAACCCCACTTACAAGTAAAACTAGCTAAAATGTGCCTGGCTGCTATTCACTGAAAAGCTCATTCTGTGTACATTTTTGGCATACGTTTGCTCCTACCGGGTCAGCTGAGCAGCGAATTTCTATTTAACCACCTGCTGTCATGGGAGACCTCAGGGCTGCATGTTTTGAGCCCAGTACTGAGCCTGAAAAGCATTTCCAACCCCACTTACAAGTAAAACTAGCTAAAATGTGCCTGGCTGCTATTCACTGAAAAGCTCATTCTGTGTACATTTTTGGCATACGTTTGCTCCTACCGGGTCAGCTGAGCAGCGAATTTCTATTTAACCACCTGCTGTCATGGGAGACCTCAGGGCTGCATGTTTTGAGCCCAGTACTGATCCTGAAAAGCGTTTCCAACCCCACTTACAAGTAAAACTAGCTAAAATGTGCCTGGCTGCTATTCACTGAAAAGCTCATTCTGTGTACATTTTTGGCATACGTTTGCTCCTACCGGGTCAGCTGCGCAGCGAATTTCTATTTAACCACCTGCTGTCATGGGAGACCTCTGGGCTGCATGTTTTGAGCCCAGTACTGATCCTGAAAAGCGTTTCCAACCCCACTTACAAGTAATACTAGCTTAAATGTGCCTGGCTGCTATTCACTGAAAAGCTCATTCTGTGTACATTTTTGGCATACGTTTGCTCCTACCGGGTCAGCTGAGCAGCGAATTTCTATTTAACCACCTGCTGTCATGGGAGACCTCAGGACTGCATGTTTTGAGCCCAGTACTGATCCTGAAAAGCGTTTCCAACCCCACTTACAAGTAAAACTAGCTAAAATGTGTCTGGCTGCTATTCACTGAAAAGCTCATTCTGTGTACATTTTTGGCATACGTTTGCTCCTACCGGGTCAGCTGAGCAGCGAATTTCTATTTAACCACCTGCTGTCATGGGAGACCTCAGGGCTGCATGTTTTGAGCCCAGTACTGAGCCTGAAAAGCATTTCCAACCCCACTTACAAGTAAAACTAGCTAAAATGTGCCTGGCTGCTATTCACTGAAAAGCTCATTCTGTGTACATTTTTGGCATACGTTTGCTCCTACCGGGTCAGCTGAGCAGCGAATTTCTATTTAACCACCTGCTGTCATGGGAGACCTCAGGGCTGCATGTTTTGAGCCCAGTACTGATCCTGAAAAGCGTTTCCAACCCCACTTACAAGTAAAACTAGCTAAAATGTGCCTGGCTGCTATTCACTGAAAAGCTCATTCTGTGTACATTTTTGGCATACGTTTGCTCCTACCGGGTCAGCTGCGCAGCGAATTTCTATTTAACCACCTGCTGTCATGGGAGACCTCTGGGCTGCATGTTTTGAGCCCAGTACTGATCCTGAAAAGCGTTTCCAACCCCACTTACAAGTAATACTAGCTAAAATGTGCCTGGCTGCTATTCACTGAAAAGCTCATTCTGTGTACATTTTTGGCATACGTTTGCTCCTACCGGGTCAGCTGAGCAGCGAATTTCTATTTAACCACCTGCTGTCATGGGAGACCTCAGGACTGCATGTTTTGAGCCCAGTACTGATCCTGAAAAGTGTTTCCAACCCCACTTACAAGTAAAACTAGCTAAAATGTGTCTGGCTGCTATTCACTGAAAAGCTCATTCTGTGTACATTTTTGGCATACGTTTGCTCCTACCGGGTCAGCTGAGCAGCGAATTTCTATTTAACCACCTGCTGTCATGGGAGACCTCAGGGCTGCATGTTTTGAGCCCCGTACTGAGCCTGAAAAGCATTTCCAACCCCACTTACAAGTAAAACTAGCTAAAATGTGCCTGGCTGCTATTCACTGAAAAGCTCATTCTGTGTACATTTTTGGCATACGTTTGCTCCTACCGGGTCAGCTGAGCAGCAAATTTCTATTTACCCACCTGCTTTCATGAGAGACCTCAGGGCTGCATGTTTTGAGCCCAGTACTGAGCCTGAAAAGCATTTCCAACCCCACTTACAAGTAAAACTAGCTAAAATGTGCCTGGCTTCTCTTCACTGAAAAGCTCATTCTGAGTACATTTTTAGCATACATTTGCACCCGCCGGGTCCGCTGAGCAGCGAATTTCTATTTAACCACCTGCTATCATGAGAGACCTCAGGGCTGCATGTTTTGAGCCCAGTACTGAGCCTGAAAAGCATTTCCAACCCCACTTACAAGTAAAACTAGCTAAAATGTGCCTGGCTTCTCTTCACTGAAAAGCTCATTCTGAGTACATTTTTAGCATACGTTTGCACCTGCCGGGTCAGCTGAGCAGCGAATTTCTATTTAACCACCTGCTATCATGAGAGACCTCAGGGCTGCATGTTTTGAGCCCAGTACTGAGCCTGAGAAGCATTTCCAACCCCACTTACAAGTAAAACTAGCTAAAATGTGCCTGGCTTCTCTTCACTGAAAAGCTCATTCTGAGTACATTTTTAGCATACGTTTGCACCTGCCGGGTCAGCTGAGCAGCGAATTTCTATTTAACCACCTGCTATCATGAGATACATCAGGGCTGCATGTTTTGAGCCCAGTGCTGATCCTGAAAAGCGTTTCCAACCCCACTTACAAGTAAAACTAGCTAAAATGTGCCTGGCTTCTCTTCACTGAAAAGCTCATTCTGAGTACATTTTTAGCATACGTTTGCACCTGCCGGGTCAGCTGAGCAGCGAATTTCTATTTAACCACCTGCTATCATGAGAGACCTCAGGGCTGCATGTTTTGAGCCCAGTACTGAGCCTGAAAAGCATTTCCAAAGCATACGTTTGCACCTGCCGGGTCAGCTGAGCAGCGAATTTCTATTTAACCACCTGCTATCATGAGAGACCTCAGGGCTGCATGTTTTGAGCCCAGTACTGATCCTGAAAAGCATTTCCAACCCCACTTACAAGTAAAACTAGCTAAAATGTGCCTGGCTTCTCTTCACTGAAAAGCTCATTCTGAGTAAATTTTTAGCATACGTTTGCACCTGCCGGGTCAGCTGAGCAGCGAATTTCTATTTAACCACCTGCTGTCATGGGAGACCTCTGGGCTGCATGTTTTGAGCCCAGTACTGATCCTGAAAAGCGTTTCCAACCCCACTTACAAGTAAAACTAGCTAAAATGTGCCTGGCTGCTATTCACTGAAAAGCTCATTCTGTGTACATTTTTGGCATACGTTTGCTCCTACCGGGTCAGCTGAGCAGCGAATTTCTATTTAACCACCTGCTGTCATGGGAGACCTCAGGACTGCACGTTTTGAGCCCAGTACTGATCCTGAAAAGCGTTTCCAAACCCACTTACAAGTAAAACTAGCTAAAATGTGCCTGGCTGCTATTCACTGAAAAGCTCATTCTGTGTACATTTTTGGCATACGTTTGCTCCTACCGGGTCAGCTGAGCAGCAAATTTCTATTTAACCACCTGCTTTCATGAGAGACCTCAGGGCTGCATGTTTTGAGCCCAGTACTGAGCCTGAAAAGCATTTCCAACCCCACTTACAAGTAAAACTAGCTAAAATGTGCCTGGCTTCTCTTCACTGAAAAGGTCATTCTGAGTACATTTTTAGCATACGTTTGCACCTGCCGGGTCAGCTGAGCAGCGAATTTCTATTTAACCACCTGCTATCATGAGAGACCTCAGGGCTGCATGTTTTGAGCCCAGTACTGAGCCTGAAAAGCATTTCCAACCCCACTTACAAGTAAAACTAGCTAAAATGTGCCTGGCTTCTCTTCACTGAAAAGCTCATTCTGAGTACATTTTTAGCATACATTTGCACCTGCCGGGTCCGCTGATCAGCGAATTTCTATTTAACCACCTGCTATCATGAGAGACCTCAGGGCTGCATGTTTTGAGCCCAGTACTGAGCCTGAAAAGCATTTCCAACCCCACTTACAAGTAAAACTAGCTAAAATGTGCCTGGCTTCTCTTCACAGAAAAGCTCATTCTGAGTACATTTTTAGCATACGTTTGCACCTGCCGGGTCAGCTGAGCAGCAAATTTCTATTTAACCACCTGCTATCATGAGATACATCAGGGCTGCATGTTTTGAGCCCAGTGCTGATCCTGAAAAGCGTTTCCAACCCCACTTACAAGTAAAACTAGCTAAAATGTGCCTGGCTGCTATTCACTGAAAAGCTCATTCTGTGTACATTTTTGGCATACGTTTGCTCCTACCGGGTCAGCTGAGCAGCGAATTTCTATTTAACCACCTGCTGTCATGGGAGACCTCAGGGCTGCATGTTTTGAGCCCAGTACTGAGCCTGAAAAGCGTTTCCAACCCCACTTACAAGTAAAACTAGCTAAAATGTGCCTGGCTGCTATTCACTGAAAAGCTCATTCTGTGTACATTTTTGGCATACGTTTGCTCCTACCGGGTCAGCTGAGCAGCGAATTTCTATTTAACCACCTGCTTTCATGAGAGACCTCAGGGCTGCATGTTTTGAGCCCAGTACTGAGCCTGAAAAGCATTTCCAACCCCACTTACAAGTAAAACTAGCTAAAATGTGCCTGGCTTTTCTTCACTGAAAAGCTCATTCTGAGTACATGTTTAGCATACGTTTGCACCTGCCAGGTCAGCTGAGCAGCGAATTTCTATTTAACCACCTGCTATCATGAGAGACCTCAGGGCTGCATGTTTTGAGCCCAGTACTTAGCCTGAAAAGCATTTCCAACCCCACTTACAAGTAAAACTAGCTAAAATGTGCCTGGCTTCTCTTCACTGAAAAGCTCATTCTGTGTACATTTTTAGCATACGTTTGCACCTGCCGGGTCAGCTGAGCAGCGAATTTCTATTTAACCACCTGCTATCATGAGAGACATCAGGGCTGCATGTTTTGAGCCCAGTACTGATCCTGAAAAGCGTTTCCAACCCCACTTACAAGTAAAACTAGCTAAAATGTGCCTGGCTGCTATTCACTGAAAAGCTCATTCTGTGTACATTTTTGGCATACGTTTGCTCCTACCGGGTCAGCTGAGCAGCGAATTTCTATTTAACCACCTGCTGTCATGGGAGACCTCAGGGCTGCATGTTTTGAGCCCAGTACTGAGCCTGAAAAGCATTTCCAACCCCACTTACAAGTAAAACTAGCTAAAATGTGCCTGGCTGCTATTCACTGAAAAGCTCATTCTGTGTACATTTTTAGCATACGTTTGCACCTGCCGGGTCAGCTGAGCAGCGAATTTCTATTTAACCACCTGCTATCATGAGAGACCTCAGGGCTGCATGTTTTGAGCCCAGTACTGAGCCTGAAAAGCATTTCCAACCGCACTTACAAGTAAAACTAGCTAAAATGTGCCTGGCTTCTCTTCACTGAAAAGATCATTCTGAGTACATTTTTGGCGTACGTTTGCACCTGCCGGGTCAGCTGAGCAGCGAATTTCTATTTAACCACCTGCTATCATGAGAGACCTCAGGGCTGCATGTTTTTGAGCCCAGTACTGAGCCTGAAAAGCATTTCCAACCCCACTTACAAGTAAAACTAGCTAAAATGTGCCTGGCTTCTCTTCACTGAAAAGCTCATTCTGAGTACATTTTTGGCATACGTTTGCTCCTACCGGGTCAGCTGAGCAGCGAATTTCTATTTAACCACCTGCTGTCATGGGAGACCTCAGGGTTGCATGTTTTGAGCCCAGTACTGAGCCTGAAAAGCATTTCCAACCCCACTTACAAGTAAAACTAGCTAAAATGTGCCTGGCTGCTATTCACTGAAAAGCTCATTCTGTGTACATTTTTAGCATACGTTTGCACCTGCCGGGTCAGCTGAGCAGCGAATTTCTATTTAACCACCTGCTATCATGAGAGACCTCAGGGCTGCATGTTTTGAGCCCAGTACTGAGCCTGAAAAGCATTTCCAACCCCACTTACAAGTAAAACTAGCTAAAATGTGCCTGGCTTCTCTTCACTGAAAAGATCATTCTGAGTACATTTTTGGCATACGTTTGCACCTGCCGGGTCAGCTGAGCAGCGAATTTCTATTTAACCACCTGCTATCATGAGAGACCTCAGGGCTGCATGTTTTGAGCCCAGTACTGAGCCTAAAAAGCATTTCCAACCCCACTTACAAGTAAAACTAGCTAAAATGTGCCTGGCTGCTATTCACTGAAAAGCTCATTCTGTGTACATTTTTGGCATACGTTTGCTCCTACCGGGTCAGCTGAGCAGCGAATTTCTATTTAACTACCTGCTGTCATGGGAGACCTCAGGGCTGCATGTTTTGAGCCCAGTACTGATCCTGAAAAGCGTTTCCAACCCCACTTACAAGTAAAACTAGCTAAAATGTGCCTGGCTGCTATTCACTGAAAAGCTCATTCTGTGTACATTTTTGGCATACGTTTGCTCCTACCGGGTCAGCTGAGCAGCGAATTTCTATTTAACCACCTGCTGTCATGGGAGACCTCAGGGCTGCATGTTTTGAGCCCAGTACTGAGCCTGAAAAGCATTTCCAACCCCACTTACAAGTAAAACTAGCTAAAATGTGCCTGGCTGCTATTCACTGAAAAGCTCATTCTGTGTACATTTTTGGCATACGTTTGCTCCTACCGGGTCAGCTGAGCAGCGAATTTCTATTTAACCACCTGCTGTCATGGGAGACCTCAGGGCTGCATGTTTTGAGCCCAGTACTGAGCCTGAAAAGCATTTCCAACCCCACTTACAAGTAAAACTAGCTAAAATGTGCCTGGCTGCTATTCACTGAAAAGCTCATTCTGTGTACATTTTTAGCATACGTTTGCACCTGCTGGGTCAGCTGAGCAGCGAATTTCTATTTAACCACCTGCTATCATGAGAGACCTCAGGGCTGCATGTTTTGAGCCCAGTACTGAGCCTGAAAAGCATTTCCAACCCCACTTACAAGTAAAACTAGCTAAAATGTGCCTGGCTTCTCTTCACTGAAAAGATCATTCTGAGTACATTTTTAGCATACATTTGCACCTGCCGGGTCAGCTGAGCAGCGAATTTCTATTTAACCACCTGCTATCATGAGAGACCTCAGGGCTGCATGTTTTGAGCCCAGTACTGAGCCTGAAAAGCATTTCCAACCCCACTTACAAGTAAAACTAGCTAAAATGTGCCTGGCTTCTCTTCACTGAAAAGCTCATTCTGAGTACATTTTTAGCATACGTTTGCACCTGCCGGGTCAGCTGAGCAGCGAATTTCTATTTAACCACCTGCTATCATGAGAGACATCAGAGCTGCATGTTTTGAGCCCAGTACTGATCCTGAAAAGCGTTTTCAACCCCACTTACAAGTAAAACTAGCTAAAATGTGCCTGGCTGCTATTCACTGAAAAGCTCATTCTGTGTACATTTTTAGCATACGTTTGCACCTGCTGGGTCAGCTGAGCAGCGAATTTCTATTTAACCACCTGCTATCATGAGAGACCTCAGGGCTGCATGTTTTGAGCCCAGTACTGAGCCTGAAAAGCATTTCCAACCCCACTTACAAGTAAAACTAGCTAAAATGTGCCTGGCTTCTCTTCACTGAAAAGATCATTCTGAGTACATTTTTAGCATACATTTGCACCTGCCGGGTCAGCTGAGCAGCGAATTTCTATTTAACCACCTGCTATCATGAGAGACCTCAGGGCTGCATGTTTTGAGCCCAGTACTGAGCCTGAAAAGCATTTCCAACCCCACTTACAAGTAAAACTAGCTAAAATGTGCCTGGCTTCTCTTCACTGAAAAGCTCATTCTGAGTACATTTTTAGCATACGTTTGCACCTGCCGGGTCAGCTGAGCAGCGAATTTCTATTTAACCACCTGCTATCATGAGAGACATCAGAGCTGCATGTTTTGAGCCCAGTACTGATCCTGAAAAGCGTTTTCAACCCCACTTACAAGTAAAACTAGCTAAAATGTGCCTGGCTGCTATTCACTGAAAAGCTCATTCTGTGTACATTTTTGGCATACGTTTGCTCCTACCGGGTCAGCTGAGCAGCGAATTTCTATTTAACCACCTGCTGTCATGGGAGACCTCAGGGTTGCATGTTTTGAGCCCAGTACTGAGCCTGAAAAGCATTTCCAACCCCACTTACAAGTAAAACTAGCTAAAATGTGCCTGGCTGCTATTCACTGAAAAGCTCATTCTGTGTACATTTTTAGCATACGTTTGCACCTGCCGGGTCAGCTGAGCAGCGAATTTCTATTTAACCACCTGCTATCATGAGAGACCTCAGGGCTGCATGTTTTGAGCCCAGTACTGAGCCTGAAAAGCATTTCCAACCCCACTTACAAGTAAAACTAGCTAAAATGTGCCTGGCTTCTCTTCACTGAAAAGCTCATTCTGAGTACATTTTTAGCATACGTTTGCACCTGCCGGGTCAGCTGAGCAGCGAATTTCTATTTAACCACCTGCTATCATGAGAGACATCAGGGCTGCATGTTTTGAGCCCAGTACTGATCCTGAAAAGCGTTTCCAACCCCACTTACAAGTAAAACTAGCTAAAATGTGCCTGGCTGCTATTCACTGAAAAGCTCATTCTGTGTACATTTTTGGCATACGTTTGCTCCTACCGGGTCAGCTGAGCAGCAAATTTCTATTTAACCACCTGCTTTCATGAGAGACCTCAGGGCTGCATGTTTTGAGCCCAGTACTGAGCCTGAAAAGCATTTCCAACCCCACTTACAAGTAAAACTAGCTAAAATGTGCCTGGCTTCTCTTCACTGAAAAGGTCATTCTGAGTACATTTTTAGCATACGTTTGCACCTGCCGGGTCAGCTGAGCAGCGAATTTCTATTTAACCACCTGCTATCATGAGAGACCTCAGGGCTGCATGTTTTGAGCCCAGTACTGAGCCTGAAAAGCATTTCCAACCCCACTTACAAGTAAAACTGGCTAAAATGTGCCTGGCTTCTCTTCACTGAAAAGCTCATTCTGAGTACATTTTTAGCATACATTTGCACCTGCCGGGTCCGCTGAGCAGCGAATTTCTATTTAACCACCTGCTATCATGAGAGACCTCAGGGCTGCATGTTTTGAGCCCAGTACTGAGCCTGAAAAGCATTTCCAACCCCACTTACAAGTAAAACTAGCTAAAATGTGCCTGGCTTCTCTTCACTGAAAAGCTCATTCTGAGTACATTTTTAGCATACGTTTGCACCTGCCGGGTCAGCTGAGCAGCAAATTTCTATTTAACCACCTGCTATCATGAGATACATCAGGGCTGCATGTTTTGAGCCCAGTGCTGATCCTGAAAAGCGTTTCCAACCCCACTTACAAGTAAAACTAGCTAAAATGTGCCTGGCTGCTATTCACTGAAAAGCTCATTCTGTGTACATTTTTGGCATACGTTTGCTCCTACCGGGTCAGCTGAGCAGCGAATTTCTATTTAACCACCTGCTGTCATGGGAGACCTCAGGGCTGCATGTTTTGAGCCCAGTACTGAGCCTGAAAAGCGTTTCCAACCCCACTTACAAGTAAAACTAGCTAAAATGTGCCTGGCTGCTATTCACTGAAAAGCTCATTCTGTGTACATTTTTGGCATACGTTTGCTCCTACCGGGTCAGCTAAGCAGCGAATTTCTATTTAACCACCTGCTGTCATGGGAGACCTCAGGGCTGCATGTTTTGAGCCCAGTACTGAGCCTGAAAAGCATTTCCAACCCCACTTACAAGTAAAACTAGCTAAAATGTGCCTGGCTGCTATTCACTGAAAAGCTCATTCTGTGTACATTTTTGGCATACGTTTGCTCCTACCGGGTCAGCTGAGCAGCGAATTTCTATTTAACCACCTGCTGTCATGGGAGACCTCAGGGCTGCATGTTTTGAGCCCAGTACTGAGCCTGAAAAGCATTTCCAACCCCACTTACAAGTAAAACTAGCTAAAATGTGCCTGGCTGCTATTCACTGAAAAGCTCATTCTGTGTACATTTTTAGCATACGTTTGCACCTGCTGGGTCAGCTGAGCAGCGAATTTCTATTTAACCACCTGCTATCATGAGAGACCTCAGGGCTGCATGTTTTGAGCCCAGTACTGAGCCTGAAAAGCATTTCCAACCCCACTTACAAGCAAAACTAGCTAAAATGTGCCTGGCTTCTCTTCACTGAAAAGATCATTCTGAGTACATTTTTAGCATACATTTGCACCTGCCGGGTCAGCTGAGCAGCGAATTTCTATTTAACCACCTGCTATCATGAGAGACCTCAGGGCTGCATGTTTTGAGCCCAGTACTGAGCCTGAAAAGCATTTCCAACCCCACTTACAAGTAAAACTAGCTAAAATGTGCCTGGCTTCTCTTCACTGAAAAGCTCATTCTGAGTACATTTTTAGCATACGTTTGCACCTGCCGGGTCAGCTGAGCAGCGAATTTCTATTTAACCACCTGCTATCATGAGAGACATCAGAGCTGCATGTTTTGAGCCCAGTACTGATCCTGAAAAGCGTTTTCAACCCCACTTACAAGTAAAACTAGCTAAAATGTGCCTGGCTGCTATTCACTGAAAAGCTCATTCTGTGTACATTTTTGGCATACGTTTGCTCCTACCGGGTCAGCTGAGCAGCGAATTTCTATTTAACCACCTGCTGTCATGGGAGACCTCAGGGTTGCATGTTTTGAGCCCAGTACTGAGCCTGAAAAGCATTTCCAACCCCACTTACAAGTAAAACTAGCTAAAATATGCCTGGCTGCTATTCACTGAAAAGCTCATTCTGTGTACATTTTTAGCATACGTTTGCACCTGCCGGGTCAGCTGAGCAGCGAATTTCTATTTAACCACCTGCTATCATGAGAGACCTCAGGGCTGCATGTTTTGAGCCCAGTACTGAGCCTGAAAAGCATTTCCAACCCCACTTACAAGTAAAACTAGCTAAAATGTGCCTGGCTTCTCTTCACTGAAAAGGTCATTCTGAGTACATTTTTAGCATACGTTTGCACCTGCCGGGTCAGCTGAGCAGCGAATTTCTATTTAACCACCTGCTATCATGAGAGACCTCAGGGCTGCATGTTTTGAGCCCAGTACTGAGCCTGAAAAGCATTTCCAACCCCACTTACAAGTAAAACTAGCTAAAATGTGCCTGGCTTCTCTTCACTGAAAAGCTCATTCTGAGTACATTTTTAGCATACATTTGCACCTGCCGGGTCCGCTGAGCAGCGAATTTCTATTTAACCACCTGCTATCATGAGAGACCTCAGGGCTGCATGTTTTGAGCCCAGTACTGAGCCTGAAAAGCATTTCCAACCCCACTTACAAGTAAAACTAGCTAAAATGTGCCTGGCTTCTCTTCACTGAAAAGCTCATTCTGAGTACATTTTTAGCATACGTTTGCACCTGCCGGGTCAGCTGAGCAGCAAATTTCTATTTAACCACCTGCTATCATGAGATACATCAGGGCTGCATGTTTTGAGCCCAGTGCTGATCCTGAAAAGCGTTTCCAACCCCACTTACAAGTAAAACTAGCTAAAATGTGCCTGGCTGCTATTCACTGAAAAGCTCATTCTGTGTACATTTTTGGCATACGTTTGCTCCTACCGGGTCAGCTGAGCAGCGAATTTCTATTTAACCACCTGCTGTCATGGGAGACCTCAGGGCTGCATGTTTTGAGCCCAGTACTGAGCCTGAAAAGCGTTTCCAACCCCACTTACAAGTAAAACTAGCTAAAATGTGCCTGGCTGCTATTCACTGAAAAGCTCATTCTGTGTACATTTTTGGCATACGTTTGCTCCTACCGGGTCAGCTAAGCAGCGAATTTCTATTTAACCACCTGCTTTCATGAGAGACCTCAGGGCTGCATGTTTTGAGCCCAGTACTGAGCCTGAAAAGCATTTCCAACCCCACTTACAAGTAAAACTAGCTAAAATGTGCCTGGCTTCTCTTCACTGAAAAGCTCATTCTGAGTACATGTTTAGCATACGTTTGCACCTGCCGGGTCAGCTGAGCAGCGAATTTCTATTTAACCACCTGCTATCATGAGAGACCTCAGGGCTGCATGTTTTGAGCCCAGTACTTAGCCTGAAAAGCATTTCCAACCCCACTTACAAGTAAAACTAGCTAAAATGTGCCTGGCTTCTCTTCACTGAAAAGCTCATTCTGTGTACATTTTTAGCATACGTTTGCACCTGCCGGGTCAGCTGAGCAGCGAATTTCTATTTAACCACCTGCTATCATGAGAGACATCAGGGCTGCATGTTTTGAGCCCAGTACTGATCCTGAAAAGCGTTTCCAACCCCACTTACAAGTAAAACTAGCTAAAATGTGCCTGGCTGCTATTCACTGAAAAGCTCATTCTGTGTACATTTTTGGCATACGTTTGCTCCTACCGGGTCAGCTGAGCAGCGAATTTCTATTTAACCACCTGCTGTCATGGGAGACCTCAGGGCTGCATGTTTTGAGCCCAGTACTGAGCCTGAAAAGCATTTCCAACCCCACTTACAAGTAAAACTAGCTAAAATGTGCCTGGCTGCTATTCACTGAAAAGCTCATTCTGTGTACATTTTTAGCATACGTTTGCACCTGCCGGGTCAGCTGAGCAGCGAATTTCTATTTAACCACCTGCTATCATGAGAGACCTCAGGGCTGCATGTTTTGAGCCCAGTACTGAGCCTGAAAAGCATTTCCAACCGCACTTACAAGTAAAACTAGCTAAAATGTGCCTGGCTTCTCTTCACTGAAAAGATCATTCTGAGTACATTTTTGGCATACGTTTGCACCTGCCGGGTCAGCTGAGCAGCGAATTTCTATTTAACCACCTGCTATCATGAGAGACCTCAGGGCTGCATGTTTTTGAGCCCAGTACTGAGCCTGAAAAGCATTTCCAACCCCACTTACAAGTAAAACTAGCTAAAATGTGCCTGGCTTCTCTTCACTGAAAAGCTCATTCTGAGTACATTTTTGGCATACGTTTGCTCCTACCGGGTCAGCTGAGCAGCGAATTTCTATTTAACCACCTGCTGTCATGGGAGACCTCAGGGTTGCATGTTTTGAGCCCAGTACTGAGCCTGAAAAGCATTTCCAACCCCACTTACAAGTAAAACTAGCTAAAATGTGCCTGGCTGCTATTCACTGAAAAGCTCATTCTGTGTACATTTTTAGCATACGTTTGCACCTGCCGGGTCAGCTGAGCAGCAAATTTCTATTTAACCACCTGCTATCATGAGAGACCTCAGGGCTGCATGTTTTGAGCCCAGTACTGAGCCTGAAAAGCATTTCCAACCCCACTTACAAGTAAAACTAGCTAAAATGTGCCTGGCTTCTCTTCACTGAAAAGATCATTCCGAGTACATTTTTGGCATACGTTTGCACCTGCCGGGTCAGCTGAGCAGCGAATTTCTATTTAACCACCTGCTATCATGAGAGACCTCAGGGCTGCATGTTTTGAGCCCAGTACTGAGCCTAAAAAGCATTTCCAACCCCACTTACAAGTAAAACTAGCTAAAATGTGCCTGGCTGCTATTCACTGAAAAGCTCATTCTGTGTACATTTTTGGCATACGTTTGCTCCTACCGGGTCAGCTGAGCAGCGAATTTCTATTTAACTACCTGCTGTCATGGGAGACCTCAGGGCTGCATGTTTTGAGCCCAGTACTGATCCTGAAAAGCGTTTCCAACCCCACTTACAAGTAAAACTAGCTAAAATGTGCCTGGCTGCTATTCACTGAAAAGCTCATTCTGTGTACATTTTTGGCATACGTTTGCTCCTACCGGGTCAGCTGAGCAGCGAATTTCTATTTAACCACCTGCTGTCATGGGAGACCTCAGGGCTGCATGTTTTGAGCCCAGTACTGAGCCTGAAAAGCATTTCCAACCCCACTTACAAGTAAAACTAGCTAAAATGTGCCTGGCTGCTATTCACTGAAAAGCTCATTCTGTGTACATTTTTGGCATACGTTTGCTCCTACCGGGTCAGCTGAGCAGCGAATTTCTATTTAACCACCTGCTGTCATGGGAGACCTCAGGGCTGCATGTTTTGAGCCCAGTACTGAGCCTGAAAAGCATTTCCAACCCCACTTACAAGTAAAACTAGCTAAAATGTGCCTGGCTGCTATTCACTGAAAAGCTCATTCTGTGTACATTTTTAGCATACGTTTGCACCTGCTGGGTCAGCTGAGCAGCGAATTTCTATTTAACCACCTGCTATCATGAGAGACCTCAGGGCTGCATGTTTTGAGCCCAGTACTGAGCCTAAAAAGCATTTCCAACCCCACTTACAAGTAAAACTAGCTAAAATGTGCCTGGCTTCTCTTCACTGAAAAGATCATTCTGAGTACATTTTTAGCATACGTTTGCACCTGCCGGGTCAGCTGAGCAGCGAATTTCTATTTAACCACCTGCTATCATGAGAGACCTCAGGGCTGCATGTTTTGAGCCCAGTACTGAGCCTGAAAAGCATTTCCAACCCCACTTACAAGTAAAACTAGCTAAAATGTGCCTGGCTTCTCTTCACTGAAAAGCTCATTCTGAGTACATTTTTAGCATACGTTTGCACCTGCCGGGTCAGCTGAGCAGCGAATTTCTATTTAACCACCTGCTATCATGAGAGACATCAGGGCTGCATGTTTTGAGCCCAGTACTGATCCTGAAAAGCGTTTTCAACCCCACTTACAAGTAAAACTAGCTAAAATGTGCCTGGCTGCTATTCACTGAAAAGCTCATTCTGTGTACATTTTTGGCATACGTTTGCTCCTACCGGGTCAGCTGAGCAGCGAATTTCTATTTAACCACCTGCTGTCATGGGAGACCTCAGGGCTGCATGTTTTGAGCCCAGTACTGAGCCTGAAAAGCATTTCCAACCCCACTTACAAGTAAAACTAGCTAAAATGTGCCTGGCTGCTATTCACTGAAAAGCTCATTCTGTGTACATTTTTAGCATACGTTTGCACCTGCCGGGTCAGCTGAGCAGCGAATTTCTATTTAACCACCTGCTATCATGAGAGACCTCAGGGCTGCATGTTTTGAGCCCAGTACTGAGCCTGAAAAGCATTTCCAACCCCACTTACAAGTAAAACTAGCTAAAATGTGCCTGGCTTCTCTTCACTGAAAAGCTCATTCTGAGTACATTTTTAGCATACGTTTGCACCTGCCGGGTCAGCTGAGCAGCGAATTTCTATTTAACCACCTGCTATCATGAGAGACATCAGGGCTGCATGTTTTGAGCCCAGTACTGATCCTGAAAAGCGTTTCCAACCCCACTTACAAGTAAAACTAGCTAAAATGTGCCTGGCTGCTATTCACTGAAAAGCTCATTCTGTGTACATTTTTGGCATACGTTTGCTCCTACCGGGTCAGCTGAGCAGCGAATTTCTATTTAACCACCTGCTGTCATGGGAGACCTCAGGGCTGCATGTTTTGAGTCCAGTACTGAGCCTGAAAAGCATTTCCAACCCCACTTACAAGTAAAACTAGCTAAAATGTGCCTGGCTGCTATTCACTGAAAAGCTCATTCTGTGTACATTTTTAGCATACGTTTGCACCTGCCGGGTCAGCTGAGCAGCAAATTTCTATTTAACCACCTGCTATCATGAGAGACCTCAGGGCTGCATGTTTTGAGCCCAGTACTGAGCCTGAAAAGCATTTCCAACCCCACTTACAAGTAAAACTATCTAAAATGTGCCTGGCTTCTCTTCACTGAAAAGATCATTCTGAGTACATTTTTAGCATACGTTTGCACCTGCCGGGTCAGCTGAGCAGCGAATTTCTATTTAACCACCTGCTATCATGAGAGACCTCAGGGCTGCATGTTTTGAGCCCAGTACTGAGCCTGAAAAGCATTTCCAACCCCACTTACAAGTAAAACTAGCAAAAATGTGCCTGGCTTCTCTTCACTGAAAAGCTCATTCTGAGTACATTTTTAGCATACGTTTGCACCTGCCGGGTCAGCTGAGCAGCGAATTTCTATTTAACCACCTGCTATCATGAGAGACATCAGGGCTGCATGTTTTGAGCCCAGTACTGATCCTGAAAAGCGTTTCCAACCCCACTTACAAGTAAAACTAGCTAAAATGTGCCTGGCTGCTATTCACTGAAAAGCTCATTCTGTGTACATTTTTGGCATACGTTTGCTCCTAGCGGGTCAGCTGAGCAGCGAATTTCTATTTAACCACCTGCTGTCATGGGAGACCTCAGGGTTGCATGTTTTGAGCCCAGTACTGAGCCTGAAAAGCATTTCCAACCCCACTTACAAGTAAAACTAGCTAAAATGTGCCTGGCTTCTCTTCACTGAAAAGCTCATTCTGAGTACATTTTTAGCATACGTTTGCACCTGCCGGGTCAGCTGAGCAGCGAATTTCTATTTAACCACCTGCTATCATGAGAGACATCAGGGCTGCATGTTTTGAGCCCAGTACTGATCCTGAAAAGCGTTTCCAACCCCACTTACAAGTAAAACTAGCTAAAATGTGCCTGGCTGCTATTCACTGAAAAGCTCATTCTGTGTACATTTTTGGCATACGTTTGCACCTGCCGGGTCAGCTGAGCAGCGAATTTCTATTTAACTACCTACTGTCATGGGAGACCTCAGGGCTGCATGTTTTGAGCCCAGTACTGATCCTGAAAAGCGTTTCCAACCCCACTTACAAGTAAAACTAGCAAAAATGTGCCTGGCTGCTATTCACTGAAAAGCTTATTCTGTGTACATTTTTGGCATACGTTTGCTCCTACCAGGTCAGCTGAGCAGCGAATTTCTATTTAACTACCTACTGTCATGGGAGACCTCAGGGCTGCATGTTTTGAGCCCAGTACTGATCCTGAAAAGCGTTTCCAACCCCACTTACAAGTAAAACTAGCAAAAATGTGCCTGGCTGCTATTCACTGAAAAGCTCATTCTGTGTACATTTTTGGCATACGTTTGCTCCTACCGGGTCAGCTGAGCAGCGAATTTCTATTTAACCACCTGCTTTCATGAGAGACCTCAGGGCTGCATGTTTTGAGCCCAGTACTGAGCCTGAAAAGCATTTCCAACCCCACTTACAAGTAAAACTAGCTAAAATGTGCCTGGCTGCTATTCACTGAAAAGCTCATTCTGTGTACATTTTTGGCATACGTTTGCTCCTACCGGGTCAGCTGAGCAGCGAATTTCTATTTAACCACCTGCTATCATGAGAGACCTCAGGGCTGCATGTTTTGAGCCCAGTACTGAGCCTGAAAAGCATTTCCAACCCCACTTACAAGTAAAACTAGCTAAAATGTGCCTGGCTTCTCTTCACTGAAAAGCTCATTCTGAGTACATTTTTAGCATACGTTTGCACCTGCCGGGTCAGCTGAGCAGCGAATTTCTATTTAACCACCTGCTATCATGAGAGACATCAGGGCTGCATGTTTTGAGCCCAGTACTGATCCTGAAAAGCGTTTCCAACCCCACTTACAAGTAAAACTAGCTAAAATGTGCCTGGCTGCTATTCACTGAAAAGCTCATTCTGTGTACATTTTTGGCATACGTTTGCTCCTACCGGGTCAGCTGAGCAGCGAATTTCTATTTAACCACCTGCTGTCATGGGAGACCTCAGGGCTGCATGTTTTGAGCCCAGTACTGAGCCTGAAAAGCATTTCCAACCCCACTTACAAGTAAAACTAGCTAAAATGTGCCTGGCTGCTATTCACTGAAAAGCTCATTCTGTGTACATTTTTAGCATACGTTTGCACCTGCCGGGTCAGCTGAGCAGCGAATTTCTATTTAACCACCTGCTATCATGAGAGACCTCAGGGCTGCATGTTTTGAGCCCAGTACTGAGCCTGAAAAGCATTTCCAACCCCACTTACAAGTAAAACTAGCTAAAATGTGCCTGGCTTCTCTTCACTGAAAAGATCATTCTGAGTACATTTTTAGCATACGTTTGCACCTGCCGGGTCAGCTGAGCAGCGAATTTCTATTTAACCACCTGCTATCATGAGAGACCTCAGGGCTGCATGTTTTGAGCCCAGTACTGAGCCTGAAAAGCATTTCCAACCCCACTTACAAGTAAAACTAGCAAAAATGTGCCTGGCTTCTCTTCACTGAAAAGCTCATTCTGAGTACATTTTTAGCATACGTTTGCACCTGCCGGGTCAGCTGAGCAGCGAATTTCTATTTAACCACCTGCTATCATGAGAGACATCAGGGCTGCATGTTTTGAGCCCAGTACTGATCCTGAAAAGCGTTTCCAACCCCACTTACAAGTAAAACTAGCTAAAATTTGCCTGGCTGCTATTCACTGAAAAGCTCATTCTGTGTACATTTTTGGCATACGTTTGCTCCTACCGGGTCAGCTGAGCAGCGAATTTCTATTTAACCACCTGCTTTCATGAGAGACCTCAGGGCTGCATGTTTTGAGCCCAGTACTGAGCCTGAAAAGCATTTCCAACCCCACTTACAAGTAAAACTAGCTAAAATGTGCCTGGCTGCTCTTCACTGAAAAGCTCATTCTGAGTACATTTTTAGCATACGTTTGCACCTGCCGGGTCAGTTGAGCAGCGAATTTCTATTTAACCACCTGCTATCATGAGAGACCTCAGGCTGCATGTTTTGAGCCCAGTACTGAGCCTGAAAAGCATTTCCAACCCCACTTACAAGTAAAACTAGCTAAAATGTGCCTGGCTGCTATTCACTGAAAAGCTCATTCTGTGTACATTTTTAGCATACGTTTGCACCTGCCGGGTCAGCTGAGCAGCGAATTTCTATTTAACCACCTGCTATCATGAGAGACATCAGGGCTGCATGTTTTGAGCCCAGTACTGACCCTGAAAAGCGTTTCCAACCCCACTTACAAGTAAAACTAGCTAAAATGTGCCTGGCTGCTATTCACTGAAAAGCTCATTCTGAGTACATTTTTAGCATACGTTTGCACCTGCCGGGTCAGCTGAGCAGCGAATTTCTATTTAACCACCTGCTATCATGAGAGACATCAGGGCTGCATGTTTTGAGCCCAGTACTGATCCTGAAAAGCATTTCCAACCCCACTTACAAGTAAAACTAGCTAAAATGTGCCTGGCTGCTATTCACTGAAAAGCTCATTCTCTGTACATTTTTGGCATACGTTTGCTCCTACCGGATCAGCTGACCAGCGAATTTCTATTTAACCACCTGCTGTCATGGGAGACCGCAGGGCTGCATGTTTTGAGCCCAGTACTGAGCCTGAAAAGCATTTCCAACCCCACTTACAAGTAAAACTAGCTAAAATGTGCCTGGCTGCTATTCACTGAAAAGCTCATTCTGTGTACATTTTTAGCATACGTTTGCACCTGCCGGGTCAGCTGAGCAGCGAATTTCTATTTAACCACCTGCTATCATGAGAGACCTCAGGGCTGCATGTTTTGAGCCCAGTACTGAGCCTGAAAAGCATTTCCAACCCCACTTACAAGTAAAACTAGCTAAAATGTGCCTGGCTTCTCTTCACTGAAAAGATCATTCTGAGTACATTTTTAGCATACGTTTGCACCTGCCGGGTCAGCTGAGCAGCGAATTTCTATTTAACCACCTGCTATCATGAGAGACCTCAGGGCTGCATGTTTTGAGCCCAGTAATGAGCCTGAAAAGCATTTCCAACCCCACTTACAAGTAAAACTAGCTAAAATGTGCCTGGCTGCTATTCACTGAAAAGCTCATTCTGTGTACATTTTTGGCATACGTTTGCTCCTACCGGGTCAGCTGAGCAGCAAATTTCTATTTAACCACCTGCTTTCATGAGAGACCTCAGGGCTGCATGTTTTGAGCCCAGTACTGAGCCTGAAAAGCATTTCCAACCCCACTTACAAGTAAAACTAGCTAAAATGTGCCTGGCTTCTCTTCACTGAAAAGGTCATTCTGAGTACATTTTTAGCATACGTTTGCACCTGCCGGGTCAGCTGAGCAGCGAATTTCTATTTAACCACCTGCTATCATGAGAGACCTCAGGGCTGCATGTTTTGAGCCCAGTACTGAGCCTGAAAAGCATTTCCAACCCCACTTACAAGTAAAACTAGCTAAAATGTGCCTGGCTTCTCTTCACTGAAAAGCTCATTCTGAGTACATTTTTAGCATACATTTGCACCTGCCGGGTCCGCTGAGCAGCGAATTTCTATTTAACCACCTGCTATCATGAGAGACCTCAGGGCTGCATGTTTTGAGCCCAGTACTGAGCCTGAAAAGCATTTCCAACCCCACTTACAAGTAAAACTAGCTAAAATGTGCCTGGCTTCTCTTCACTGAAAAGCTCATTCTGAGTACATTTTTAGCATACGTTTGCACCTGCCGGGTCAGCTGAGCAGCAAATTTCTATTTAACCACCTGCTATCATGAGATACATCAGGGCTGCATGTTTTGAGCCCAGTGCTGATCCTGAAAAGCGTTTCCAACCCCACTTACAAGTAAAACTAGCTAAAATGTGCCTGGCTGCTATTCACTGAAAAGCTCATTCTGTGTACATTTTTGGCATACGTTTGCTCCTACCGGGTCAGCTGAGCAGCGAATTTCTATTTAACCACCTGCTGTCATGGGAGACCTCAGGGCTGCATGTTTTGAGCCCAGTACTGAGCCTGAAAAGCGTTTCCAACCCCACTTACAAGTAAAACTAGCTAAAATGTGCCTGGCTGCTATTCACTGAAAAGCTCATTCTGTGTACATTTTTGGCATACGTTTGCTCCTACCGGGTCAGCTAAGCAGCGAATTTCTATTTAACCACCTGCTTTCATGAGAGACCTCAGGGCTGCATGTTTTGAGCCCAGTACTGAGCCTGAAAAGCATTTCCAACCCCACTTACAAGTAAAACTAGCTAAAATGTGCCTGGCTGCTATTCACTGAAAAGCTCATTCTGTGTACATTTTTGGCATACGTTTGCTCCTACCGGGTCAGCTGAGCAGCGAATTTCTATTTAACCACCTGCTGTCATGGGAGACCTCAGGGCTGCATGTTTTGAGCCCAGTACTGAGCCTGAAAAGCATTTCCAACCCCACTTACAAGTAAAACTAGCTAAAATGTGCCTGGCTGCTATTCACTGAAAAGCTCATTCTGTGTACATTTTTAGCATACGTTTGCACCTGCCGGGTCAGCTGAGCAGCGAATTTCTATTTAACCACCTGCTATCATGAGAGACCTCAGGGCTGCATGTTTTGAGCCCAGTACTGAGCCTGAAAAGCATTTCCAACCCCACTTACAAGTAAAACTAGCTAAAATGTGCCTGGCTTCTCTTCACTGAAAAGATCATTCTGAGTACATTTTTAGCATACGTTTGCACCTGCCGGGTCAGCTGAGCAGCGAATTTCTATTTAACCACCTGCTATCATGAGAGACCTCAGGGCTGCATGTTTTGAGCCCAGTACTGAGCCTGAAAAGCATTTCCAACCCCACTTACAAGTAAAACTAGCTAAAATGTGCCTGGCTTCTCTTCACTGAAAAGATCATTCTGAGTACATTTTTAGCATACGTTTGCACCTGCCGGGTCAGCTGAGCAGCGAATTTCTATTTAACCACCTGCTATCATGAGAGACCTCAGGGCTGCATGTTTTGAGCCCAGTACTGAGCCTGAAAAGCATTTCCAACCCCACTTACAAGTAAAACTAGCTAAAATGTGCCTGGCTTCTCTTCACTGAAAAGCTCATTCTGAGTATATTTTTAGCATACGTTTGCACCTGCCGGGTCAGCTGAGCAGCGAATTTCTATTTAACCACCTGCTATCATGAGAGACATCAGGGCTGCATGTTTTGAGCCCAGTACTGATCCTGAAAAGCGTTTCCAACCCCACTTACAAGTAAAACTAGCTAAAATGTGCCTGGCTGCTATTCACTGAAAAGCTCATTCTGTGTACATTTTTGGCATACGTTTGCTCCTACCGGGTCAGCTGAGCAGCGAATTTCTATTTAACCACCTGCTGTCATGGGAGACCTCAGGGTTGCATGTTTTGAGCCCAGTACTGAGCCTGAAAAGCATTTCCAACCCCACTTACAAGTAAAACTAGCTAAAATGTGCCTGGCTGCTATTCACTGAAAAGCTCATTCTGTGTACATTTTTAGCATACGTTTGCACCTGCCGGGTCAGCTGAGCAGCGAATTTCTATTTAACCACCTGCTATCATGAGAGACCTCAGGGCTGCATGTTTTGAGCCCAGTACTGAGCCTGAAAAGCATTTCCAACCCCACTTACAAGTAAAACTAGCTAAAATGTGCCTGGCTTCTCTTCACTGAAAAGCTCATTCTGAGTACATTTTTAGCATACGTTTGCACCTGCCGGGTCAGCTGAGCAGCGAATTTCTATTTAACCACCTGCTATCATGAGAGACATCAGGGCTGCATGTTTTGAGCCCAGTACTGATCCTGAAAAGCGTTTCCAACCCCACTTACAAGTAAAACTCGCTAAAATGTGCCTGGCTGCTATTCACTGAAAAGCTCATTCTGTGTACATTTTTGGCATACGTTTGCTCCTACCGGGTCAGCTGAGCAGCGAATTTCTATTTAACCACCTGCTGTCATGGGAGACCTCAGGGCTGCATGTTTTGAGCCCAGTACTGAGCCTGAAAAGCATTTCCAACCCCACTTACAAGTAAAACTAGCTAAAATGTGCCTGGCTGCTATTCACTGAAAAGCTCATTCTGTGTACATTTTTAGCATACGTTTGCACCTGCCGGGTCAGCTGAGCAGCGAATTTCTATTTAACCACCTGCTATCATGAGAGACCTCAGGGCTGCATGTTTTGAGCCCAGTACTGAGCCTGAAAAGCATTTCCAACCCCACTTACAAGTAAAACTAGCTAAAATGTGCCTGGCTTCTCTTCACTGAAAAGATCATTCTGAGTACATTTTTAGCATACGTTTGCACCTGCCGGGTCAGCTGAGCAGCGAATTTCTATTTAACCACCTGCTATCATGAGAGACCTCAGGGCTGCATGTTTTGAGCCCAGTACTGAGCCTGAAAAGCATTTCCAACCCCACTTACAAGTAAAACTAGCAAAAATGTGCCTGGCTTCTCTTCACTGAAAAGCTCATTCTGAGTACATTTTTAGCATACGTTTGCACCTGCCGGGTCAGCTGAGCAGCGAATTTCTATTTAACCACCTGCTATCATGAGAGACATCAGGGCTGCATGTTTTGAGCCCAGTACTGATCCTGAAAAGCGTTTCCAACCCCACTTACAAGTAAAACTAGCTAAAATTTGCCTGGCTGCTATTCACTGAAAAGCTCATTCTGTGTACATTTTTGGCATACGTTTGCTCCTACCGGGTCAGCTGAGCAGCGAATTTCTATTTAACCACCTGCTTTCATGAGAGACCTCAGGGCTGCATGTTTTGAGCCCAGTACTGAGCCTGAAAAGCATTTCCAACCCCACTTACAAGTAAAACTAGCTAAAATGTGCCTGGCTGCTCTTCACTGAAAAGCTCATTCTGAGTACATTTTTAGCATACGTTTGCACCTGCCGGGTCAGTTGAGCAGCGAATTTCTATTTAACCACCTGCTATCATGAGAGACCTCAGGCTGCATGTTTTGAGCCCAGTACTGAGCCTGAAAAGCATTTCCAACCCCACTTACAAGTAAAACTAGCTAAAATGTGCCTGGCTGCTATTCACTGAAAAGCTCATTCTGTGTACATTTTTAGCATACGTTTGCACCTGCCGGGTCAGCTGAGCAGCGAATTTCTATTTAACCACCTGCTATCATGAGAGACATCAGGGCTGCATGTTTTGAGCCCAGTACTGACCCTGAAAAGCGTTTCCAACCCCACTTACAAGTAAAACTAGCTAAAATGTGCCTGGCTGCTATTCACTGAAAAGCTCATTCTGAGTACATTTTTAGCATACGTTTGCACCTGCCGGGTCAGCTGAGCAGCGAATTTCTATTTAACCACCTGCTATCATGAGAGACATCAGGGCTGCATGTTTTGAGCCCAGTACTGATCCTGAAAAGCATTTCCAACCCCACTTACAAGTAAAACTAGCTAAAATGTGCCTGGCTGCTATTCACTGAAAACCTCATTCTCTGTACATTTTTGGCATACGTTTGCTCCTACCGGATCAGCTGACCAGCGAATTTCTATTTAACCACCTGCTGTCATGGGAGACCGCAGGGCTGCATGTTTTGAGCCCAGTACTGAGCCTGAAAAGCATTTCCAACCCCACTTACAAGTAAAACTAGCTAAAATGTGCCTGGCTGCTATTCACTGAAAAGCTCATTCTGTGTACATTTTTAGCATACGTTTGCACCTGCCGGGTCAGCTGAGCAGCGAATTTCTATTTAACCACCTGCTATCATGAGAGACCTCAGGGCTGCATGTTTTGAGCCCAGTACTGAGCCTGAAAAGCATTTCCAACCCCACTTACAAGTAAAACTAGCTAAAATGTGCCTGGCTTCTCTTCACTGAAAAGATCATTCTGAGTACATTTTTAGCATACGTTTGCACCTGCCGGGTCAGCTGAGCAGCGAATTTCTATTTAACCACCTGCTATCATGAGAGACCTCAGGGCTGCATGTTTTGAGCCCAGTAATGAGCCTGAAAAGCATTTCCAACCCCACTTACAAGTAAAACTAGCTAAAATGTGCCTGGCTGCTATTCACTGAAAAGCTCATTCTGTGTACATTTTTGGCATACGTTTGCTCCTACCGGGTCAGCTGAGCAGCAAATTTCTATTTAACCACCTGCTTTCATGAGAGACCTCAGGGCTGCATGTTTTGAGCCCAGTACTGAGCCTGAAAAGCATTTCCAACCCCACTTACAAGTAAAACTAGCTAAAATGTGCCTGGCTTCTCTTCACTGAAAAGGTCATTCTGAGTACATTTTTAGCATACGTTTGCACCTGCCGGGTCAGCTGAGCAGCGAATTTCTATTTAACCACCTGCTATCATGAGAGACCTCAGGGCTGCATGTGTTGAGCCCAGTACTGAGCCTGAAAAGCATTTCCAACCCCACTTACAAGTAAAACTAGCTAAAATGTGCCTGGCTTCTCTTCACTGAAAAGCTCATTCTGAGTACATTTTTAGCATACATTTGCACCTGCCGGGTCCGCTGAGCAGCGAATTTCTATTTAACCACCTGCTATCATGAGAGACCTCAGGGCTGCATGTTTTGAGCCCAGTACTGAGCCTGAAAAGCATTTCCAACCCCACTTACAAGTAAAACTAGCTAAAATGTGCCTGGCTTCTCTTCACTGAAAAGCTCATTCTGAGTACATTTTTAGCATACGTTTGCACCTGCCGGGTCAGCTGAGCAGCAAATTTCTATTTAACCACCTGCTATCATGAGATACATCAGGGCTGCATGTTTTGAGCCCAGTGCTGATCCTGAAAAGCGTTTCCAACCCCACTTACAAGTAAAACTAGCTAAAATGTGCCTGGCTGCTATTCACTGAAAAGCTCATTCTGTGTACATTTTTGGCATACGTTTGCTCCTACCGGGTCAGCTGAGCAGCGAATTTCTATTTAACCACCTGCTGTCATGGGAGACCTCAGGGCTGCATGTTTTGAGCCCAGTACTGAGCCTGAAAAGCGTTTCCAACCCCACTTACAAGTAAAACTAGCTAAAATGTGCCTGGCTGCTATTCACTGAAAAGCTCATTCTGTGTACATTTTTGGCATACGTTTGCTCCTACCGGGTCAGCTAAGCAGCGAATTTCTATTTAACCACCTGCTTTCATGAGAGACCTCAGGGCTGCATGTTTTGAGCCCAGTACTGAGCCTGAAAAGCATTTCCAACCCCACTTACAAGTAAAACTAGCTAAAATGTGCCTGGCTTCTCTTCACTGAAAAGCTCATTCTGAGTACATGTTTAGCATACGTTTGCACCTGCCGGGTCAGCTGAGCAGCGAATTTCTATTTAACCACCTGCTATCATGAGAGACCTCAGGGCTGCATGTTTTGAGCCCAGTACTTAGCCTGAAAAGCATTTCCAACCCCACTTACAAGTAAAACTAGCTAAAATGTGCCTGGCTTCTCTTCACTGAAAAGCTCATTCTGTGTACATTTTTAGCATACGTTTGCACCTGCCGGGTCAGCTGAGCAGCGAATTTCTATTTAACCACCTGCTATCATGAGAGACATCAGGGCTGCATGTTTTGAGCCCAGTACTGATCCTGAAAAGCGTTTCCAACCCCACTTACAAGTAAAACTAGCTAAAATGTGCCTGGCTGCTATTCACTGAAAAGCTCATTCTGTGTACATTTTTGGCATACGTTTGCTCCTACCGGGTCAGCTGAGCAGCGAATTTCTATTTAACCACCTGCTGTCATGGGAGACCTCAGGGCTGCATGTTTTGAGCCCAGTACTGAGCCTGAAAAGCATTTCCAACCCCACTTACAAGTAAAACTAGCTAAAATGTGCCTGGCTGCTATTCACTGAAAAGCTCATTCTGTGTACATTTTTAGCATACGTTTGCACCTGCCGGGTCAGCTGAGCAGCGAATTTCTATTTAACCACCTGCTATCATGAGAGACCTCAGGGCTGCATGTTTTGAGCCCAGTACTGAGCCTGAAAAGCATTTCCAACCGCACTTACAAGTAAAACTAGCTAAAATGTGCCTGGCTTCTCTTCACTGAAAAGATCATTCTGAGTACATTTTTGGCATACGTTTGCACCTGCCGGGTCAGCTGAGCAGCGAATTTCTATTTAACCACCTGCTATCATGAGAGACCTCAGGGCTGCATGTTTTTGAGCCCAGTACTGAGCCTGAAAAGCATTTCCAACCCCACTTACAAGTAAAACTAGCTAAAATGTGCCTGGCTTCTCTTCACTGAAAAGCTCATTCTGAGTACATTTTTGGCATACGTTTGCTCCTACCGGGTCAGCTGAGCAGCGAATTTCTATTTAACCACCTGCTGTCATGGGAGACCTCAGGGTTGCATGTTTTGAGCCCAGTACTGAGCCTGAAAAGCATTTCCAACCCCACTTACAAGTAAAACTAGCTAAAATGTGCCTGGCTGCTATTCACTGAAAAGCTCATTCTGTGTACATTTTTAGCATACGTTTGCACCTGCCGGGTCAGCTGAGCAGCGAATTTCTATTTAACCACCTGCTATCATGAGAGACCTCAGGGCTGCATGTTTTGAGCCCAGTACTGAGCCTGAAAAGCATTTCCAACCCCACTTACAAGTAAAACTAGCTAAAATGTGCCTGGCTTCTCTTCACTGAAAAGCTCATTCTGAGTACATTTTTAGCATACGTTTGCACCTGCCGGGTCAGCTGAGCAGCGAATTTCTATTTAACCACCTGCTATCATGAGAGACATCAGGGCTGCATGTTTTGAGCCCAGTACTGATCCTGAAAAGCGTTTCCAACCCCACTTACAAGTAAAACTAGCTAAAATGTGCCTGGCTGCTATTCACTGAAAAGCTCATTCTGTGTACATTTTTGGCATACGTTTGCTCCTACCGGGTCAGCTGAGCAGCGAATTTCTATTTAACCACCTGCTGTCATGGGAGACCTCAGGGCTGCATGTTTTGAGTCCAGTACTGAGCCTGAAAAGCATTTCCAACCCCACTTACAAGTAAAACTAGCTAAAATGTGCCTGGCTGCTATTCACTGAAAAGCTCATTCTGTGTACATTTTTAGCATACGTTTGCACCTGCCGGGTCAGCTGAGCAGCGAATTTCTATTTAACCACCTGCTATCATGAGAGACCTCAGGGCTGCATGTTTTGAGCCCAGTACTGAGCCTGAAAAGCATTTCCAACCCCACTTACAAGTAAAACTATCTAAAATGTGCCTGGCTTCTCTTCACTGAAAAGATCATTCTGAGTACATTTTTAGCATACGTTTGCACCTGCCGGGTCAGCTGAGCAGCGAATTTCTATTTAACCACCTGCTATCATGAGAGACCTCAGGGCTGCATGTTTTGAGCCCAGTACTGAGCCTGAAAAGCATTTCCAACCCCACTTACAAGTAAAACTAGCAAAAATGTGCCTGGCTTCTCTTCACTGAAAAGCTCATTCTGAGTACATTTTTAGCATACGTTTGCACCTGCCGGGTCAGCTGAGCAGCGAATTTCTATTTAACCACCTGCTATCATGAGAGACATCAGGGCTGCATGTTTTGAGCCCAGTACTGATCCTGAAAAGCGTTTCCAACCCCACTTACAAGTAAAACTAGCTAAAATGTGCCTGGCTGCTATTCACTGAAAAGCTCATTCTGTGTACATTTTTGGCATACGTTTGCTCCTACCGGGTCAGCTGAGCAGCGAATTTCTATTTAACCACCTGCTGTCATGGGAGACCTCAGGGCTGCATGTTTTGAGCCCAGTACTGAGCCTGAAAAGCATTTCCAACCCCACTTACAAGTAAAACTAGCTAAAATGTGCCTGGCTTCTCTTCACTGAAAAGCTCATTCTGAGTACATTTTTAGCATACGTTTGCACCTGCCGGGTCAGCTGAGCAGCGAATTTCTATTTAACCACCTGCTATCATGAGAGACATCAGGGCTGCATGTTTTGAGCCCAGTACTGATCCTGAAAAGCGTTTCCAACCCCACTTACAAGTAAAACTAGCTAAAATGTGCCTGGCTGCTATTCACTGAAAAGCTCATTCTGTGTACATTTTTGGCATACGTTTGCTCCTACCGGGTCAGCTGAGCAGCGAATTTCTATTTAACTACCTACTGTCATGGGAGACCTCAGGGCTGCATGTTTTGAGCCCAGTACTGATCCTGAAAAGCGTTTCCAACCCCACTTACAAGTAAAACTAGCAAAAATGTGCCTGGCTGCTATTCACTGAAAAGCTTATTCTGTGTACATTTTTGGCATACGTTTGCTCCTACCAGGTCAGCTGAGCAGCGAATTTCTATTTAACCACCTGCTGTCATGGGAGACCTCAGGGCTGCATGTTTTGAGCCCAGTACTGAGCCTGAAAAGCATTTCCAACCCTACTTACAAGTAAAACTAGCTAAAATGTGCCTGGCTGCTATTCACTGAAAAGCTCATTCTGTGTACATTTTTGGCATACGTTTGCTCCTACCGGGTCAGCTGAGCAGCGAATTTCTATTTAACCACCTGCTTTCATGAGAGACCTCAGGGCTGCATGTTTTGAGCCCAGTACTGAGCCTGAAAAGCATTTCCAACCCCACTTACAAGTAAAACTAGCTAAAATGTGCCTGGCTGCTATTCACTGAAAAGCTCATTCTGTGTACATTTTTGGCATACGTTTGCTCCTACCGGGTCAGCTGAGCAGCGAATTTCTATTTAACCACCTGCTGTCATGGGAGACCTCAGGGCTGCATGTTTTGAGCCCAGTACTGAGCCTGAAAAGCATTTCCAACCCCACTTACAAGTAAAACTAGCTAAAATGTGCCTGGCTGCTATTCACTGAAAAGCTCATTCTGTGTACATTTTTAGCATACGTTTGCACCTGCCGGGTCAGCTGAGCAGCGAATTTCTATTTAACCACCTGCTATCATGAGAGACCTCAGGGCTGCATGTTTTGAGCCCAGTACTGAGCCTGAAAAGCATTTCCAACCCCACTTACAAGTAAAACTAGCTAAAATGTGCCTGGCTTCTCTTCACTGAAAAGATCATTCTGAGTACATTTTTAGCATACGTTTGCACCTGCCGGGTCAGCTGAGCAGCGAATTTCTATTTAACCACCTGCTATCATGAGAGACCTCAGGGCTGCATGTTTTGAGCCCAGTACTGAGCCTGAAAAGCATTTCCAACCCCACTTACAAGTAAAACTAGCTAAAATGTGCCTGGCTTCTCTTCACTGAAAAGCTCATTCTGAGTACATTTTTAGCATACGTTTGCACCTGCCGGGTCAGCTGAGCAGGGAATTTCTATTTAACCACCTGCTATCATGAGAGACATCAGGGCTGCATGTTTTGAGCCCAGTACTGATCCTGAAAAGCGTTTCCAACCCCACTTACAAGTAAAACTAGCTAAAATGTGCCTGGCTGCTATTCACTGAAAAGCTCATTCTGTGTACATTTTTGGCATACGTTTGCTCCTACCGGGTCAGCTGAGCAGCGAATTTCTATTTAACCACCTGCTGTCATGGGAGACCTCAGGGCTGCATGTTTTGAGCCCAGTACTGAGCCTGAAAAGCATTTCCAACCCCACTTACAAGTAAAACTAGCTAAAATGTGCCTGGCTTCTCTTCACTGAAAAGCTCATTCTGAGTACATTTTTAGCATACGTTTGCACCTGCCGGGTCAGCTGAGCAGCGAATTTCTATTTAACCACCTGCTATCATGAGAGACATCAGGGCTGCATGTTTTGAACCCAGTACTGATCCTGAAAAGCGTTTCCAACCCCACTTACAAGTAAAACTAGCTAAAATGTGCCTGGCTGCTATTCACTGAAAAGCTCATTCTGTGTACATTTTTGGCATACGTTTGCTCCTACCGGGTCAGCTGAGCAGCGAATTTCTATTTAACCACCTGCTGTCATGGGAGACCTCAGCGTTGCATGTTTTGAGCCCAGTACTGAGCCTGAAAAGCATTTCCAACCCCACTTACAAGTAAAACTAGCTAAAATGTGCCTGGCTGCTATTCACTGAAAAGCTCATTCTGTGTACATTTTTAGCATACGTTTGCACCTGCCGGGTCAGCTGAGCAGCGAATTTCTATTTAACCACCTGCTATCATGAGAGACCTCAGGGCTGCATGTTTTGAGCCCAGTACTGAGCCTGAAAAGCATTTCCAACCCCACTTACAAGTAAAACTAGCTAAAATGTGCCTGGCTTCTCTTCACTGAAAAGCTCATTCTGAGTACATTTTTAGCATACGTTTGCACCTGCCGGGTCAGCTGAGCAGCGAATTTCTATTTAACCACCTGCTATCATGAGAGACATCAGGGCTGCATGTTTTGAGCCCAGTACTGATCCTGAAAAGCGTTTCCAACCCCACTTACAAGTAAAACTAGCTAAAATGTGCCTGGCTGCTATTCACTGAAAAGCTCATTCTGTGTACATTTTTGGCATACGTTTGCTCCTACCGGGTCAGCTGAGCAGCGAATTTCTATTTAACCACCCGCTGTCATGGGAGACCTCAGGGCTGCATGTTTTGAGCCCAGTACTGAGCCTGAAAAGCATTTCCAACCCCACTTACAAGTAAAACTAGCTAAAATGTGCCTGGCTGCTATTCACTGAAAAGCTCATTCTGTGTACATTTTTAGCATACGTTTGCACCTGCCGGGTCAGCTGAGCAGCGAATTTCTATTTAACCACCTGCTATCATGAGAGACCTCAGGGCTGCATGTTTTGAGCCCAGTACTGAGCCTGAAAAGCATTTCCAACCCCACTTACAAGTAAAACTAGCTAAAATGTGCCTGGCTTCTCTTCACTGAAAAGATCATTCTGAGTACATTTTTAGCATACGTTTGCACCTGCCGGGTCAGCTGAGCAGCGAATTTCTATTTAACCACCTGCTATCATGAGAGACCTCAGGGCTGCATGTTTTGAGCCCAGTACTGAGCCTGAAAAGCATTTCCAACCCCACTTACAAGTAAAACTAGGAAAAATGTGCCTGGCTTCTCTTCACTGAAAAGCTCATTCTGAGTACATTTTTAGCATACGTTTGCACCTGCCGGGTCAGCTGAGCAGCGAATTTCTATTTAACCACCTGCTATCATGAGAGACATCAGGGCTGCATGTTTTGAGCCCAGTACTGATCCTGAAAAGCGTTTCCAACCCCACTTACAAGTAAAACTAGCTAAAATTTGCCTGGCTGCTATTCACTGAAAAGCTCATTCTGTGTACATTTTTGGCATACGTTTGCTCCTACCGGGTCAGCTGAGCAGCGAATTTCTATTTAACCACCTGCTTTCATGAGAGACCTCAGGGCTGCATGTTTTGAGCCCAGTACTGATCCTGAAAAGCATTTCCAACCCCACTTACAAGTAAAACTAGCTAAAATGTGCCTGGCTGCTCTTCACTGAAAAGCTCATTCTGAGTACATTTTTAGCATACGTTTGCACCTGCCGGGTCAGTTGAGCAGCGAATTTCTATTTAACCACCTGCTGTCATGGGAGACCTCAGGGCTGCATGTTTTGAGCCCAGTACTGAGCCTGAAAAGCATTTCCAACCCCACTTACAAGTAAAACTAGCTAAAATGTGCCTGGCTTCTCTTCACTGAAAAGCTCATTCTGAGTACATTTTTAGCATACGTTTGCACCTGCCGGGTCAGCTGAGCAGCGAATTTCTATTTAACCACCTGCTATCATGAGAGACATCAGGGCTGCATGTTTTGAGCCCAGTACTGATCCTGAAAAGCGTTTCCAACCCCACTTACAAGTAAAACTAGCTAAAATGTGCCTGGCTGCTATTCACTGAAAAGCTCATTCTGTGTACATTTTTGGCATACGTTTGCTCCTACCGGGTCAGCTGAGCAGCGAATTTCTATTTAACCACCTGCTGTCATGGGAGACCTCAGCGTTGCATGTTTTGAGCCCAGTACTGAGCCTGAAAAGCATTTCCAACCCCACTTACAAGTAAAACTAGCTAAAATGTGCCTGGCTGCTATTCACTGAAAAGCTCATTCTGTGTACATTTTTAGCATACGTTTGCACCTGCCGGGTCAGCTGAGCAGCGAATTTCTATTTAACCACCTGCTATCATGAGAGACCTCAGGGCTGCATGTTTTGAGCCCAGTACTGAGCCTGAAAAGCATTTCCAACCCCACTTACAAGTAAAACTAGCTAAAATGTGCCTGGCTTCTCTTCACTGAAAAGCTCATTCTGAGTACATTTTTAGCATACGTTTGCACCTGCCGGGTCAGCTGAGCAGCGAATTTCTATTTAACCACCTGCTATCATGAGAGACATCAGGGCTGCATGTTTTGAGCCCAGTACTGATCCTGAAAAGCGTTTCCAACCCCACTTACAAGTAAAACTAGCTAAAATGTGCCTGGCTGCTATTCACTGAAAAGCTCATTCTGTGTACATTTTTGGCATACGTTTGCTCCTACCGGGTCAGCTGAGCAGCAAATTTCTATTTAACCACCTGCTGTCATGGGAGACCTCAGGGCTGCATGTTTTGAGCCCAGTACTGAGCCTGAAAAGCATTTCCAACCCCACTTACAAGTAAAACTAGCTAAAATGTGCCTGGCTGCTATTCACTGAAAAGCTCATTCTGTGTACATTTTTAGCATACGTTTGCACCTGCCGGGTCAGCTGAGCAGCGAATTTCTATTTAACCACCTGCTATCATGAGAGACCTCAGGGCTGCATGTTTTGAGCCCAGTACTGAGCCTGAAAAGCATTTCCAACCCCACTTACAAGTAAAACTAGCTAAAATGTGCCTGGCTTCTCTTCACTGAAAAGATCATTCTGAGTACATTTTTAGCATACGTTTGCACCTGCCGGGTCAGCTGAGCAGCGAATTTCTATTTAACCACCTGCTATCATGAGAGACCTCAGGGCTGCATGTTTTGAGCCCAGTACTGAGCCTGAAAAGCATTTCCAACCCCACTTACAAGTAAAACTAGCAAAAATGTGCCTGGCTTCTCTTCACTGAAAAGCTCATTCTGAGTACATTTTTAGCATACGTTTGCACCTGCCGGGTCAGCTGAGCAGCGAATTTCTATTTAACCACCTGCTATCATGAGAGACATCAGGGCTGCATGTTTTGAGCCCAGTACTGATCCTGAAAAGCGTTTCCAACCCCACTTACAAGTAAAACTAGCTAAAATTTGCCTGGCTGCTATTCACTGAAAAGCTCATTCTGTGTACATTTTTGGCATACGTTTGCTCCTACCGGGTCAGCTGAGCAGCGAATTTCTATTTAACCACCTGCTTTCATGAGAGACCTCAGGGCTGCATGTTTTGAGCCCAGTACTGATCCTGAAAAGCATTTCCAACCCCACTTACAAGTAAAACTAGCTAAAATGTGCCTGGCTGCTCTTCACTGAAAAGCTCATTCTGAGTACATTTTTAGCATACGTTTGCACCTGCCGGGTCAGTTGAGCAGCGAATTTCTATTTAACCACCTGCTATCATGAGAGACCTCAGGCTGCATGTTTTGAGCCCAGTACTGAGCCTGAAAAGCATTTCCAACCCCACTTACAAGTAAAACTAGCTAAAATGTGCCTGGCTGCTATTCACTGAAAAGCTCATTCTGTGTACATTTTTAGCATACGTTTGCACCTGCCGGGTCAGCTGAGCAGCGAATTTCTATTTAACCATCTGCTATCATGAGAGACATCAGGGCTGCATGTTTTGAGCCCAGTACTGACCCTGAAAAGCGTTTCCAACCCCACTTACAAGTAAAACTAGCTAAAATGTGCCTGGCTGCTATTCACTGAAAAGCTCATTCTGAGTACATTTTTAGCATACGTTTGCACCTGCCGGGTCAGCTGAGCAGCGAATTTCTATTTAACCACCTGCTATCATGAGAGACATCAGGGCTGCATGTTTTGAGCCCAGTACTGATCCTGAAAAGCATTTCCAACCCCACTTACAAGTAAAACTAGCTAAAATGTGCCTGGCTGCTATTCACTGAAAAGCTCATTCTCTGTACATTTTTGGCATACGTTTGCTCCTACAGGATCAGCTGACCAGCGAATTTCTATTTAACCACCTGCTGTCATGGGAGACCGCAGGGCTGCATGTTTTGAGCCCAGTACTGAGCCTGAAAAGCATTTCCAACCCCACTTACAAGTAAAACTAGCTAAAATGTGCCTGGCTGTTATTCACTGAAAAGCTCATTCTGTGTACATTTTTAGCATACGTTTGCACCTGCCGGGTCAGCTGAGCAGCGAATTTCTATTTAACCACCTGCTATCATGAGAGACCTCAGGGCTGCATGTTTTGAGCCCAGTACTGAGCCTGAAAAGCATTTCCAACCCCACTTACAAGTAAAACTAGCTAAAATGTGCCTGGCTTCTCTTCACTGAAAAGATCATTCTGAGTACATTTTTAGCATACGTTTGCACCTGCCGGGTCAGCTGAGCAGCGAATTTCTATTTAACCACCTGCTATCATGAGAGACCTCGGGGCTGCATGTTTTGAGCCCAGTAATGAGCCTGAAAAGCATTTCCAACCCCACTTACAAGTAAAACTAGCTAAAATGTGCCTGGCTGCTATTCACTGAAAAGCTCATTCTGTGTACATTTTTGGCATACGTTTGCTCCTACCGGGTCAGCTGAGCAGCAAATTTCTATTTAACCACCTGCTTTCATGAGAGACCTCAGGGCTGCATGTTTTGAGCCCAGTACTGAGCCTGAAAAGCATTTCCAACCCCACTTACAAGTAAAACTAGCTAAAATGTGCCTGGCTTCTCTTCACTGAAAAGGTCATTCTGAGTACATTTTTAGCATACGTTTGCACCTGCCGGGTCAGCTGAGCAGCGAATTTCTATTTAACCACCTGCTATCATGAGAGACCTCAGGGCTGCATGTTTTGAGCCCAGTACTGAGCCTGAAAAGCATTTCCAACCCCACTTACAAGTAAAACTAGCTAAAATGTGCCTGGCTTCTCTTCACTGAAAAGCTCATTCTGAGTACATTTTTAGCATACATTTGCACCTGCCGGGTCCGCTGAGCAGCGAATTTCTATTTAACCACCTGCTATCATGAGAGACCTCAGGGCTGCATGTTTTGAGCCCAGTACTGAGCCTGAAAAGCATTTCCAACCCCACTTACAAGTAAAACTAGCTAAAATGTGCCTGGCTTCTCTTCACTGAAAAGCTCATTCTGAGTACATTTTTAGCATACGTTTGCACCTGCCGGGTCAGCTGAGCAGCAAATTTCTATTTAACCACCTGCTATCATGAGATACATCAGGGCTGCATGTTTTGAGCCCAGTGCTGATCCTGAAAAGCGTTTCCAACCCCACTTACAAGTAAAACTAGCTAAAATGTGCCTGGCTGCTATTCACTGAAAAGCTCATTCTGTGTACATTTTTGGCATACGTTTGCTCCTACCGGGTCAGCTGAGCAGCGAATTTCTATTTAACCACCTGCTGTCATGGGAGACCTCAGGGCTGCATGTTTTGAGCCCAGTACTGAGCCTGAAAAGCGTTTCCAACCCCACTTACAAGTAAAACTAGCTAAAATGTGCCTGGCTGCTATTCACTGAAAAGCTCATTCTGTGTACATTTTTGGCATACGTTTGCTCCTACCGGGTCAGCTAAGCAGCGAATTTCTATTTAACCACCTGCTTTCATGAGAGACCTCAGGGCTGCATGTTTTGAGCCCAGTACTGAGCCTGAAAAGCATTTCCAACCCCACTTACAAGTAAAACTAGCTAAAATGTGCCTGGCTTCTCTTCACTGAAAAGCTCATTCTGAGTACATGTTTAGCATACGTTTGCACCTGCCGGGTCAGCTGAGCAGCGAATTTCTATTTAACCACCTGCTATCATGAGAGACCTCAGGGCTGCATGTTTTGAGCCCAGTGCTGATCCTGAAAAGCGTTTCCAACCCCACTTACAAGTAAAACTAGCTAAAATGTGCCTGGCTGCTATTCACTGAAAAGCTCATTCTGTGTACATTTTTGGCATACGTTTGCTCCTACCGGGTCAGCTGAGCAGCGAATTTCTATTTAACCACCTGCTGTCATGGGAGACCTCAGGGCTGCATGTTTTGAGCCCAGTACTGAGCCTGAAAAGCATTTCCAACCCCACTTACAAGTAAAACTAGCTAAAATGTGCCTGGCTGCTATTCACTGAAAAGCTCATTCTGTGTACATTTTTAGCATACGTTTGCACCTGCCGGGTCAGCTGAGCAGCGAATTTCTATTTAACCACCTGCTATCATGAGAGACCTCAGGGCTGCATGTTTTGAGCCCAGTACTGAGCCTGAAAAGCATTTCCAACCGCACTTACAAGTAAAACTAGCTAAAATGTGCCTGGCTTCTCTTCACTGAAAAGATCATTCTGAGTACATTTTTGGCATACGTTTGCACCTGCCGGGTCAGCTGAGCAGCGAATTTCTATTTAACCACCTGCTATCATGAGAGACCTCAGGGCTGCATGTTTTTGAGCCCAGTACTGAGCCTGAAAAGCATTTCCAACCCCACTTACAAGTAAAACTAGCTAAAATGTGCCTGGCTTCTCTTCACTGAAAAGCTCATTCTGAGTACATTTTTGGCATACGTTTGCTCCTACCGGGTCAGCTGAGCAGCGAATTTCTATTTAACCACCTGCTGTCATGGGAGACCTCAGGGTTGCATGTTTTGAGCCCAGTACTGAGCCTGAAAAGCATTTCCAACCCCACTTACAAGTAAAACTAGCTAAAATGTGCCTGGCTGCTATTCACTGAAAAGCTCATTCTGTGTACATTTTTAGCATACGTTTGCACCTGCCGGGTCAGCTGAGCAGCGAATTTCTATTTAACCACCTGCTATCATGAGAGACCTCAGGGCTGCATGTTTTGAGCCCAGTACTGAGCCTGAAAAGCATTTCCAACCCCACTTACAAGTAAAACTAGCTAAAATGTGCCTGGCTTCTCTTCACTGAAAAGATCATTCTGAGTACATTTTTGGCATACGTTTGCACCTGCCGGGTCAGCTGAGCAGCGAATTTCTATTTAACCACCTGCTATCATGAGAGACCTCAGGGCTGCATGTTTTGAGCCCAGTACTGAGCCTAAAAAGCATTTCCAACCCCACTTACAAGTAAAACTAGCTAAAATGTGCCTGGCTGCTATTCACTGAAAAGCTCATTCTGTGTACATTTTTAGCATACGTTTGCACCTGCCGGGTCAGCTGAGCAGCAAATTTCTATTTAACCACCTGCTATCATGAGAGACCTCAGGGCTGCATGTTTTGAGCCCAGTACTGAGCCTGAAAAGCATTTCCAACCCCACTTACAAGTAAAACTAGCTAAAATGTGCCTGGCTTCTCTTCACTGAAAAGCTCATTCTGAGTACATTTTTAGCATACGTTTGCACCTGCCGGGTCAGCTGAGCAGCGAATTTCTATTTAACCACCTGCTATCATGAGAGACATCAGGGCTGCATGTTTTGAGCCCAGTACTGATCCCGAAAAGCGTTTCCAACCCCACTTACAAGTAAAACTAGCTAAAATGTGCCTGGCTGCTATTCACTGAAAAGCTCATTCTGTGTACATTTTTGGCATACGTTTGCTCCTACCGGGTCAGCTGAGCAGCGAATTTCTATTTAACCACCTGCTGTCATGGGAGACCTCAGGGCTGCATGTTTTGAGCCCAGTACTGAGCCTGAAAAGCATTTCCAACCCCACTTACAAGTAAAACTAGCTAAAATGTGCCTGGCTGCTATTCACTGAAAAGCTCATTCTGTGTACATTTTTAGCATACGTTTGCACCTGCCGGGTCAGCTAAGCAGCGAATTTCTATTTAACCACCTGCTATCATGAGAGACCTCAGGGCTGCATGTTTTGAGCCCAGTACTGAGCCTGAAAAGCATTTCCAACCCCACTTACAAGTAAAACTAGCTAAAATGTGCCTGGCTTCTCTTCACTGAAAAGATCATTCTGAGTACATTTTTAGCATACGTTTGCACCTGCCGGGTCAGCTGAGCAGCGAATTTCTATTTAACCACCTGCTATCATGAGAGACATCAGGGCTGCATGTTTTGAGCCCAGTACTGATCCTGAAAAGCGTTTCCAACCCCACTTACAAGTAAAACTAGCTAAAATTTGCCTGGCTGCTATTCACTGAAAAGCTCATTCTGTGTACATTTTTGGCATACGTTTGCTCCTACCGGGTCAGCTGAGCAGCGAATTTCTATTTAACCACCTGCTGTCATGGGAGACCTCAGGGTTGCATGTTTTGAGCCCAGTACTGAGCCTGAAAAGCATTTCCAACCCCACTTACAAGTAAAACTAGCTAAAATGTGCCTGGCTGCTATTCACTGAAAAGCTCATTCTGTGTACATTTTTAGCATACGTTTGCACCTGCCGGGTCAGCTGAGCAGCGAATTTCTATTTAACCACCTGCTATCATGAGAGACCTCAGGGCTGCATGTTTTGAGCCCAGTACTGAGCCTGAAAAGCATTTCCAACCCCACTTACAAGTAAAACTAGCTAAAATGTGCCTGGCTTCTCATCACTGAAAAGCTCATTCTGAGTACATTTTTAGCATACGTTTGCACCTGCCGGGTCAGCTGAGCAGCGAATTTCTATTTAACCACCTGCTATCATGAGAGACATCAGGGCTGCATGTTTTGAGCCCAGTACTGATCCTGAAAAGCGTTTCCAACCCCACTTACAAGTAAAACTAGCTAAAATGTGCCTGGCTGCTATTCACTGAAAAGCTCATTCTGTGTACATTTTTGGCATACGTTTGCTCCTACCGGGTCAGCTGAGCAGCGAATTTCTATTTAACTACCTGCTGTCATGGGAGACCTCAGGGCTGCATGTTTTGAGCCCTGTACTGATCCTGAAAAGCGTTTCCAACCCCACTTACAAGTAAAACTAGCTAAAATGTGCCTGGCTGCTATTCACTGAAAAGCTTATTCTGTGTACATTTTTGGCATACGTTTGCTCCTACCGGGTCAGCTGAGCAGCGAATTTCTATTTAACCACCTGCTGTCATGGGAGACCTCAGGGCTGCATGTTTTGAGCCCAGTACTGAGCCTGAAAAGCATTTCCAACCCCACTTACAAGTAAAACTAGCTAAAATGTGCCTGGCTGCTATTCACTGAAAAGCTCATTCTGTGTACATTTTTGGCATACGTTTGCTCCTACCGGGTCAGCTGAGCAGCGAATTTCTATTTAACCACCTGCTTTCATGAGAGACCTCAGGGCTGCATGTTTTGAGCCCAGTACTGAGCCTGAAAAGCATTTCCAACCCCACTTACAAGTAAAACTAGCTAAAATGTGCCTGGCTGCTCTTCACTGAAAAGCTCATTCTGAGTACATTTTTAGCATACGTTTGCACCTGCCGGGTCAGTTGAGCAGCGAATTTCTATTTAACCACCTGCTATCATGAGAGACCTCAGGCTGCATGTTTTGAGCCCAGTACTGAGCCTGAAAAGCATTTCCAACCCCACTTACAAGTAAAACTAGCTAAAATGTGCCTGGCTGCTATTCACTGAAAAGCTCATTCTGTGTACATTTTTAGCATACGTTTGCACCTGCCGGGTCAGCTGAGCAGCGAATTTCTATTTAACCACCTGCTATCATGAGAGACATCAGGGCTGCATGTTTTGAGCTCAGTACTGACCCTGAAAAGCGTTTCCAACCCCACTTACAAGTAAAACTAGCTAAAATGTGCCTGGCTGCTATTCACTGAAAAGCTCATTCTGAGTAAATTTTTAGCATACGTTTGCACCTGCCGGGTCAGCTGAGCAGCGAATTTCTATTTAACCACCTGCTATCATGAGAGACATCAGGGCTGCATGTTTTGAGCCCAGTACTGATCCTGAAAAGCATTTCCAACCCCACTTACAAGTAAAACTAGGTAAAATGTGCCTGGCTGCTATTCACTGAAAAGCTCATTCTCTGTACATTTTTGGCATACGTTTGCTCCTACCGGATCAGCTGAGCAGCGAATTTCTATTTAACCACCTGCTATCATGAGAGACATCAGGGCTGCATGTTTTGAGCCCAGTACTGATCCTGAAAAGCATTTCCAACCCCACTTACAAGTAAAACTAGCTAAAATGTGCCTGGCTGCTATTCACTGAAAAGCTCATTCTCTGTACATTTTTGGCATACGTTTGCTCCTACCGGATCAGCTGACCAGCGAATTTCTATTTAACCACCTGCTGTCATGGGAGACCGCAGGGCTGCATGTTTTGAGCCCAGTACTGAGCCTGAAAAGCATTTCCAACCCCACTTACAAGTAAAACTAGCTAAAATGTGCCTGGCTGCTATTCACTGAAAAGCTCATTCTGTGTACATTTTTAGCATACGTTTGCACCTGCCGGGTCAGCTGAGCAGCGAATTTCTATTTAACCACCTGCTATCATGAGAGACCTCAGGGCTGCATGTTTTGAGCCCAGTACTGAGCCTGAAAAGCATTTCCAACCCCACTTACAAGTAAAACTAGCTAAAATGTGCCTGGCTTCTCTTCACTGAAAAGATCATTCTGAGTACATTTTTAGCATACGTTTGCACCTGCCGGGTCAGCTGAGCAGCGAATTTCTATTTAACCACCTGCTATCATGAGAGACCTCAGGGCTGCATGTTTTGAGCCCAGTACTGAGCCTGAAAAGCATTTCCAACCCCACTTACAAGTAAAACTAGCTAAAATGTGCCTGGCTTCTCTTCACTGAAAAGCTCATTCTGAGTACATTTTTAGCATACGTTTGCACCTGCCGGGTCAGCTGAGCAGCGAATTTCTATTTAACCACCTGCTATCATGAGAGACATCAGGGCTGCATGTTTTGAGCCCAGTACTGATCCTGAAAAGCGTTTCCAACCACACTTACAAGTAAAACTAGCTAAAATGTGCCCGGCTGCTATTCACTGAAAAGCTCATTCTGTGTACATTTTTGGCATACGTTTGCTCCTACCGGGTCAGCTGAGCAGCGAATTTCTATTTAACCACCTGCTGTCATGGGAGACCTCAGGGTTGCATGTTTTGAGCCCAGTACTGAGCCTGAAAAGCATTTCCAACCCCACTTACAAGTAAAACTAGCTAAAATGTGCCTGGCTGCTATTCACTGAAAAGCTCATTCTGTGTACATTTTTAGCATACGTTTGCACCTGCCGGGTCAGCTGAGCAGCGAATTTCTATTTAACCACCTGCTATCATGAGAGACCTCAGGGCTGCATGTTTTGAGCCCAGTACTGAGCCTGAAAAGCATTTCCAACCCCACTTACAAGTAAAACTAGCTAAAATGTGCCTGGCTTCTCTTCACTGAAAAGCTCATTCTGAGTACATTTTTAGCATACGTTTGCACCTGCCGGGTCAGCTGAGCAGCGAATTTCTATTTAACCACCTGCTATCATGAGAGACATCAGGGCTGCATGTTTTGAGCCCAGTACTGATCCTGAAAAGCGTTTCCAACCCCACTTACAAGTAAAATTAGCTAAAATGTGCCTGGCTGCTATTCACTGAAAAGCTCATTCTGTGTACATTTTTGGCATACGTTTGCTCCTACCGGGTCAGCTGAGCAGCGAATTTCTATTTAACCACCTGCTGTCATGGGAGACCTCAGGGCTGCATGTTTTGAGCCCAGTACTGAGCCTGAAAAGCATTTCCAACCCCACTTACAAGTAAAACTAGCTAAAATGTGCCTGGCTGCTATTCACTGAAAAGCTCATTCTGTGTACATTTTTAGCATACGTTTGCACCTGCCGGGTCAGCTAAGCAGCGAATTTCTATTTAACCACCTGCTATCATGAGAGACCTCAGGGCTGCATGTTTTGAGCCCAGTACTGAGCCTGAAAAGCATTTCCAACCCCACTTACAAGTAAAACTAGCTAAAATGTGCCTGGCTTCTCTTCACTGAAAAAATCATTCTGAGTACATTTTTAGCATACGTTTGCACCTGCCGGGTCAGCTGAGCAGCGAATTTCTATTTAACCACCTGCTATCATGAGAGACATCAGGGCTGCATGTTTTGAGCCCAGTACTGATCCTGAAAAGCGTTTCCAACCCCACTTACAAGTAAAACTAGCTAAAATTTGCCTGGCTGCTATTCACTGAAAAGCTCATTCTGTGTACATTTTTGGCATACGTTTGCTCCTACCGGGTCAGCTGAGCAGCGAATTTCTATTTAACCACCTGCTGTCATGGGAGACCTCAGGGCTGCATGTTTTGAGCCCAGTACTGAGCCTGAAAAGCATTTCCAACCCCACTTACAAGTAAAACTAGCTAAAATGTGCCTGGCTGCTATTCACTGAAAAGCTCATTCTGTGTACATTTTTAGCATACGTTTGCACCTGCCGGGTCAGCTGAGCAGCGAATTTCTATTTAACCACCTGCTATCATGAGAGACCTCAGGGCTGCATGTTTTGAGCCCAGTACTGAGCCTGAAAAGCATTTCCAACCCCACTTACAAGTAAAACTAGCTAAAATGTGCCTGGCTTCTCTTCACTGAAAAGATCATTCTGGGTACATTTTTAGCATACGTTTGCACCTGCCGGGTCAGCTGAGCAGCGAATTTCTATTTAACCACCTGCTATCATGAGAGACATCAGGGCTGCATGTTTTGAGCCCAGTACTGATCCTGAAAAGCGTTTCCAACCCCACTTACAAGTAAAACTAGCTAAAATTTGCCTGGCTGCTATTCACTGAAAAGCTCATTCTGTGTACATTTTTGGCATACGTTTGCTCCTACCGGGTCAGCTGAGCAGCGAATTTCTATTTAACCACCTGCTGTCATGGGAGACCTCAGGGCTGCATGTTTTGAGCCCAGTACTGAGCCTGAAAAGCATTTCCAACCCCACTTACAAGTAAAACTAGCTAAAATGTGCCTGGCTGCTATTCACTGAAAAGCTCATTCTGTGTACATTTTTAGCATACGTTTGCACCTGCCGGGTCAGCTGAGCAGCGAATTTCTATTTAACCACCTGCTATCATGAGAGACCTCAGGGCTGCATGTTTTGAGCCCAGTACTGAGCCTGAAAAGCATTTCCAACCCCACTTACAAGTAAAACTAGCTAAAATGTGCCTGGCTTCTCTTCACTGAAAAGATCATTCTGAGTACATTTTTAGCATACGTTTGCACCTGCCGGGTCAGCTGAGCAGCGAATTTCTATTTAACCACCTGCTATCATGAGAGACATCAGGGCTGCATGTTTTGAGCCCAGTACTGATCCTGAAAAGCGTTTCCAACCCCACTTACAAGTAAAACTAGCTAAAATTTGCCTGGCTGCTATTCACTGAAAAGCTCATTCTGTGTACATTTTTGGCATACGTTTGCTCCTACCGGGTCAGCTGAGCAGCGAATTTCTATTTAACCACCTGCTGTCATGGGAGACCTCAGGGTTGCATGTTTTGAGCCCAGTACTGAGCCTGAAAAGCATTTCCAACCCCACTTACAAGTAAAACTAGCTAAAATGTGCCTGGCTGCTATTCACTGAAAAGCTCATTCTGTGTACATTTTTAGCATACGTTTGCACCTGCCGGGTCAGCTGAGCAGCGAATTTCTATTTAACCACCTGCTATCATGAGAGACCTCAGGGCTGCATGTTTTGAGCCCAGTACTGAGCCTGAAAAGCATTTCCAACCCCACTTACAAGTAAAACTAGCTAAAATGTGCCTGGCTTCTCATCACTGAAAAGCTCATTCTGAGTACATTTTTAGCATACGTTTGCACCTGCCGGGTCAGCTGAGCAGCGAATTTCTATTTAACCACCTGCTATCATGAGAGACATCAGGGCTGCATGTTTTGAGCCCAGTACTGATCCTGAAAAGCGTTTCCAACCCCACTTACAAGTAAAACTAGCTAAAATGTGCCTGGCTGCTATTCACTGAAAAGCTCATTCTGTGTACATTTTTGGCATACGTTTGCTCCTACCGGGTCAGCTGAGCAGCGAATTTCTATTTAACTACCTGCTGTCATGGGAGACCTCAGGGCTGCATGTTTTGAGCCCTGTACTGATCCTGAAAAGCGTTTCCAACCCCACTTACAAGTAAAACTAGCTAAAATGTGCCTGGCTGCTATTCACTGAAAAGCTTATTCTGTGTACATTTTTGGCATACGTTTGCTCCTACCGGGTCAGCTGAGCAGCGAATTTCTATTTAACCACCTGCTGTCATGGGAGACCTCAGGGCTGCATGTTTTGAGCCCAGTACTGAGCCTGAAAAGCATTTCCAACCCCACTTACAAGTAAAACTAGCTAAAATGTGCCTGGCTGCTATTCACTGAAAAGCTCATTCTGTGTACATTTTTGGCATACGTTTGCTCCTACCGGGTCAGCTGAGCAGCGAATTTCTATTTAACCACCTGCTTTCATGAGAGACCTCAGGGCTGCATGTTTTGAGCCCAGTACTGAGCCTGAAAAGCATTTCCAACCCCACTTACAAGTAAAACTAGCTAAAATGTGCCTGGCTGCTCTTCACTGAAAAGCTCATTCTGAGTACATTTTTAGCATACGTTTGCACCTGCCGGGTCAGTTGAGCAGCGAATTTCTATTTAACCACCTGCTATCATGAGAGACCTCAGGCTGCATGTTTTGAGCCCAGTACTGAGCCTGAAAAGCATTTCCAACCCCACTTACAAGTAAAACTAGCTAAAATGTGCCTGGCTGCTATTCACTGAAAAGCTCATTCTGTGTACATTTTTAGCATACGTTTGCACCTGCCGGGTCAGCTGAGCAGCGAATTTCTATTTAACCACCTGCTATCATGAGAGACATCAGGGCTGCATGTTTTGAGCCCAGTACTGACCCTGAAAAGCGTTTCCAACCCCACTTACAAGTAAAACTAGCTAAAATGTGCCTGGCTGCTATTCACTGAAAAGCTCATTCTGAGTAAATTTTTAGCATACGTTTGCACCTGCCGGGTCAGCTGAGCAGCGAATTTCTATTTAACCACCTGCTATCATGAGAGACATCAGGGCTGCATGTTTTGAGCCCAGTACTGATCCTGAAAAGCATTTCCAACCCCACTTACAAGTAAAACTAGGTAAAATGTGCCTGGCTGCTATTCACTGAAAAGCTCATTCTCTGTACATTTTTGGCATACGTTTGCTCCTACCGGATCAGCTGAGCAGCGAATTTCTATTTAACCACCTGCTATCATGAGAGACATCAGGGCTGCATGTTTTGAGCCCAGTACTGATCCTGAAAAGCATTTCCAACCCCACTTACAAGTAAAACTAGCTAAAATGTGCCTGGCTGCTATTCACTGAAAAGCTCATTCTCTGTACATTTTTGGCATACGTTTGCTCCTACCGGATCAGCTGACCAGCGAATTTCTATTTAACCACCTGCTGTCATGGGAGACCGCAGGGCTGCATGTTTTGAGCCCAGTACTGAGCCTGAAAAGCATTTCCAACCCCACTTACAAGTAAAACTAGCTAAAATGTGCCTGGCTGCTATTCACTGAAAAGCTCATTCTGTGTACATTTTTAGCATACGTTTGCACCTGCCGGGTCAGCTGAGCAGCGAATTTCTATTTAACCACCTGCTATCATGAGAGACCTCAGGGCTGCATGTTTTGAGCCCAGTACTGAGCCTGAAAAGCATTTCCAACCCCACTTACAAGTAAAACTAGCTAAAATGTGCCTGGCTTCTCTTCACTGAAAAGATCATTCTGAGTACATTTTTAGCATACGTTTGCACCTGCCGGGTCAGCTGAGCAGCGAATTTCTATTTAACCACCTGCTATCATGAGAGACCTCAGGGCTGCATGTTTTGAGCCCAGTACTGAGCCTGAAAAGCATTTCCAACCCCACTTACAAGTAAAACTAGCTAAAATGTGCCTGGCTTCTCTTCACTGAAAAGCTCATTCTGAGTACATTTTTAGCATACGTTTGCACCTGCCGGGTCAGCTGAGCAGCGAATTTCTATTTAACCACCTGCTATCATGAGAGACATCAGGGCTGCATGTTTTGAGCCCAGTACTGATCCTGAAAAGCGTTTCCAACCCCACTTACAAGTAAAACTAGCTAAAATGTGCCTGGCTGCTATTCACTGAAAAGCTCATTCTGTGTACATTTTTGGCATACGTTTGCTCCTACCGGGTCAGCTGAGCAGCGAATTTCTATTTAACCACCTGCTGTCATGGGAGACCTCAGGGTTGCATGTTTTGAGCCCAGTACTGAGCCTGAAAAGCATTTCCAACCCCACTTACAAGTAAAACTAGCTAAAATGTGCCTGGCTGCTATTCACTGAAAAGCTCATTCTGTGTACATTTTTAGCATACGTTTGCACCTGCCGGGTCAGCTGAGCAGCGAATTTCTATTTAACCACCTGCTATCATGAGAGACCTCAGGGCTGCATGTTTTGAGCCCAGTACTGAGCCTGAAAAGCATTTCCAACCCCACTTACAAGTAAAACTAGCTAAAATGTGCCTGGCTTCTCTTCACTGAAAAGCTCATTCTGAGTACATTTTTAGCATACGTTTGCACCTGCCGGGTCAGCTGAGCAGCGAATTTCTATTTAACCACCTGCTATCATGAGAGACATCAGGGCTGCATGTTTTGAGCCCAGTACTGATCCTATAAAGCGTTTCCAACCCCACTTACAAGTAAAATTAGCTAAAATGTGCCTGGCTGCTATTCACTGAAAAGCTCATTCTGTGTACATTTTTGGCATACGTTTGCTCCTACCGGGTCAGCTGAGCAGCGAATTTCTATTTAACCACCTGCTGTCATGGGAGACCTCAGGGCTGCATGTTTTGAGCCCAGTACTGAGCCTGAAAAGCATTTCCAACCCCACTTACAAGTAAAACTAGCTAAAATGTGCCTGGCTGCTATTCACTGAAAAGCTCATTCTGTGTACATTTTTAGCATACGTTTGCACCTGCCGGGTCAGCTAAGCAGCGAATTTCTATTTAACCACCTGCTATCATGAGAGACCTCAGGGCTGCATGTTTTGAGCCCAGTACTGAGCCTGAAAAGCATTTCCAACCCCACTTACAAGTAAAACTAGCTAAAATGTGCCTGGCTTCTCTTCACTGAAAAGATCATTCTGAGTACATTTTCAGCATACGTTTGCACCTGCCGGGTCAGCTGAGCAGCGAATTTCTATTTAACCACCTGCTATCATGAGAGACATCAGGGCTGCATGTTTTGAGCCCAGTACTGATCCTGAAAAGCGTTTCCAACCCCACTTACAAGTAAAACTAGCTAAAATTTGCCTGGCTGCTATTCACTGAAAAGCTCATTCTGTGTACATTTTTGGCATACGTTTGCTCCTACCGGGTCAGCTGAGCAGCGAATTTCTATTTAACCACCTGCTGTCATGGGAGACCTCAGGGCTGCATGTTTTGAGCCCAGTACTGAGCCTGAAAAGCATTTCCAACCCCACTTACAAGTAAAACTAGCTAAAATGTGCCTGGCTGCTATTCACTGAAAAGCTCATTCTGTGTACATTTTTAGCATACGTTTGCACCTGCCGGGTCAGCTGAGCAGCGAATTTCTATTTAACCACCTGCTATCATGAGAGACCTCAGGGCTGCATGTTTTGAGCCCAGTACTGAGCCTGAAAAGCATTTCCAACCCCACTTACAAGTAAAACTAGCTAAAATGTGCCTGGCTTCTCTTCACTGAAAAGATCATTCTGAGTACATTTTTAGCATACGTTTGCACCTGCCGGGTCAGCTGAGCAGCGAATTTCTATTTAACCACCTGCTATCATGAGAGACATCAGGGCTGCATGTTTTGAGCCCAGTACTGATCCTGAAAAGCGTTTCCAACCCCACTTACAAGTAAAACTAGCTAAAATTTGCCTGGCTGCTATTCACTGAAAAGCTCATTCTGTGTACATTTTTGGCATACGTTTGCTCCTACCGGGTCAGCTGAGCAGCGAATTTCTATTTAACCACCTGCTGTCATGGGAGACCTCAGGGTTGCATGTTTTGAGCCCAGTACTGAGCCTGAAAAGCATTTCCAACCCCACTTACAAGTAAAACTAGCTAAAATGTGCCTGGCTGCTATTCACTGAAAAGCTCATTCTGTGTACATTTTTAGCATACGTTTGCACCTGCCGGGTCAGCTGAGCAGCGAATTTCTATTTAACCACCTGCTATCATGAGAGACCTCAGGGCTGCATGTTTTGAGCCCAGTACTGAGCCTGAAAAGCATTTCCAACCCCACTTACAAGTAAAACTAGCTAAAATGTGCCTGGCTTCTCTTCACTGAAAAGCTCATTCTGAGTACATTTTTAGCATACGTTTGCACCTGCCGGGTCAGCTGAGCAGCGAATTTCTATTTAACCACCTGCTATCATGAGAGACATCAGGGCTGCATGTTTTGAGCCCAGTACTGATCCTGAAAAGCGTTTCCAACCCCACTTACAAGTAAAACTAGCTAAAATGTGCCTGGCTGCTATTCACTGAAAAGCTCATTCTGTGTACATTTTTGGCATACGTTTGCTCCTACCGGGTCAGCTGAGCAGCGAATTTCTATTTAACTACCTGCTGTCATGGGAGACCTCAGGGCTGCATGTTTTGAGCCCAGTACTGATCCTGAAAAGCGTTTCCAACCCCACTTACAAGTAAAACTAGCTAAAATGTGCCTGGCTGCTATTCACTGAAAAGCTTATTCTGTGTACATTTTTGGCATACGTTTGCTCCTACCGGGTCAGCTGAGCAGCGAATTTCTATTTAACCACCTGCTGTCATGGGAGACCTCAGGGCTGCATGTTTTGAGCCCAGTACTGAGCCTGAAAAGCATTTCCAACCCCACTTACAAGTAAAACTAGCTAAAATGTGCCTGGCTGCTATTCACTGAAAAGCTCATTCTGTGTACATTTTTGGCATACGTTTGCTCCTACCGGGTCAGCTGAGCAGCGAATTTCTATTTAACCACCTGCTTTCATGAGAGACCTCAGGGCTGCATGTTTTGAGCCCAGTACTGAGCCTGAAAAGCATTTCCAACCCCACTTACAAGTAAAACTAGCTAAAATGTGCCTGGCTGCTCTTCACTGAAAAGCTCATTCTGAGTACATTTTTAGCATACGTTTGCACCTGCCGGGTCAGTTGAGCAGCGAATTTCTATTTAACCACCTGCTATCATGAGAGACCTCAGGCTGCATGTTTTGAGCCCAGTACTGAGCCTGAAAAGCATTTCCAACCCCACTTACAAGTAAAACTAGCTAAAATGTGCCTGGCTGCTATTCACTGAAAAGCTCATTCTGTGTACATTTTTAGCATACGTTTGCACCTGCCGGGTCAGCTGAGCAGCGAATTTCTATTTAACCACCTGCTATCATGAGAGACATCAGGGCTGCATGTTTTGAGCCCAGTACTGACCCTGAAAAGCGTTTCCAACCCCACTTACAAGTAAAACTAGCTAAAATGTGCCTGGCTGCTATTCACTGAAAAGCTCATTCTGAGTACATTTTTAGCATACGTTTGCACCTGCCGGGTCAGCTGAGCAGCGAATTTCTATTTAACCACCTGCTATCATGAGAGACATCAGGGCTGCATGTTTTGAGCCCAGTACTGATCCTGAAAAGCATTTCCAACCCCACTTACAAGTAAAACTAGCTAAAATGTGCCTGGCTGCTATTCACTGAAAAGCTCATTCTCTGTACATTTTTGGCATACGTTTGCTCCTACCGGATCAGCTGAGCAGCGAATTTCTATTTAACCACCTGCTGTCATGGGAGACCGCAGGGCTGCATGTTTTGAGCCCAGTACTGAGCCTGAAAAGCATTTCCAACCCCACTTACAAGTAAAACTAGCTAAAATGTGCCTGGCTGCTATTCACTGAAAAGCTCATTCTGTGTACATTTTTAGCATACGTTTGCACCTGCCGGGTCAGCTGAGCAGCGAATTTCTATTTAACCACCTGCTATCATGGGAGACATCAGGGCTGCATGTTTTGAGCCCAGTACTGATCCTGAAAAGCGTTTCCAACCCCACTTACAAGTAAAACTAGCTAAAATGTGCCTGGCTGCTATTCACTGAAAAGCTCATTCTGTGTACATTTTTGGCATACGTTTGCTCCTACCGGGTCAGCTGAGCAGCGAATTTCTATTTAACCACCTGCTGTCATGGGGGACCTCAGGGCTGCATGTTTTGAGCCCAGTACTGAGCCTGAAAAGCATTTCCAACCCCACTCACAAGTAAAACTAGCTAAAATGTGCCTGGCTGCTATTCACTGAAAAGCTCATTCTGTGTACATTTTTAGCATACGTTTGCACCTGCCGGGTCAGCTGAGCAGCGAATTTCTATTTAACCACCTGCTATCATGAGAGACCTCAGGGCTGCATGTTTTGAGCCCAGTACTGAGCCTGAAAAGCATTTCCAACCCCACTTACAAGTAAAACTAGCTAAAATGTGCCTGGCTTCTCTTCACTGAAAAGATCATTCTGAGTACATTTTTAGCATACGTTTGCACCTGCCGGGTCAGCTGAGCAGCGAATTTCTATTTAACCACCTGCTATCATGAGAGACCTCAGAGCTGCATGTTTTGAGCCCAGTACTGAGCCTGAAAAGCATTTCCAACCCCACTTACAAGTAAAACTAGCTAAAATGTGCCTGGCTTCTCTTCACTGAAAAGCTCATTCTGAGTACATTTTTAGCATACGTTTGCACCTGCCGGGTCAGCTGAGCAGCGAATTTCTATTTAACCACCTGCTATCATGAGAGACATCAGGGCTGCATGTTTTGAGCCCAGTACTGATCCTGAGAAGCGTTTCCAACCCCACTTACAAGTAAAACTAGCTAAAATGTGCCTGGCTGCTATTCACTGAAAAGCTCATTCTGTGTACATTATTGGCATACGTTTGCTCCTACCGGGTCAGCTGAGCAGCGAATTTCTATTTAACCACCTGCTGTCATGGGAGACCTCAGGGCTGCATGTTTTGAGCCCAGTACTGAGCCTGAAAAGCATTTCCAAACCCACTTACAAGTAAAACTAGCTAAAATGTGCCTGGCTGCTATTCACTGAAAAGCTCATTCTGTGTACATTTTTAGCATACGTTTGCACCTGTCGGGTCAGCTGAGCAGCGAATTTCTATTTAACCACCTGCTATCATGAGAGACCTCAGGGCTGCATGTTTTGAGCCCAGTACTGAGCCTGAAAAGCATTTCCAACCCCACTTACAAGTAAAACTAGCTAAAATGTGCCTGGCTTCTCTTCACTGAAAAGCTCATTCTGAGTACATTTTTAGCATACGTTTGCACCTGCCGGGTCAGCTGAGCAGCGAATTTCTATTTAACCACCTGCTATCATGAGAGACATCAGGGCTGCATGTTTTGAGCCCAGTACTGATCCTGAAAAGCGTTTCCAACCCCACTTACAAGTAAAACTAGCTAAAATGTGCCTGGCTGCTATTCACTGAAAAGCTCATTCTGTGTACATTTTTGGCATACGTTTGCTCCTACCGGGTCAGCTGAGCAGCGAATTTCTATTTAACTACCTGCTGTCATGGGAGACCTCAGGGCTGCATGTTTTGAGCCCAGTACTGATCCTGAAAAGCGTTTCCAACCCCACTTACAAGTAAAATTAGCTAAAATGTGCCTGGCTGCTATTCACTGAAAAGCTCATTCTGTGTACATTTTTGGCATACGTTTGCTCTTACCGGGTCAGCTGAGCAGCGAATTTCTATTTAACCACATGCTGTCATGGGAGACCTCAGGGCTGCATGTTTTGAGCCCAGTACTGAGCCTGAAAAGCATTTCCAACCCCACTTACAAGTAAAACTAGCTAAAATGTGCCTGGCTTCTCTTCACTGAAAAGCTCATTCTGAGTACATTTTTAGCATACGTTTGCACCTGCCGGGTCAGCTGAGCAGCGAATTTCTATTTAACCACCTGCTATCATGAGAGACATCAGGGCTGCATGTTTTGAGCCCAGTACTGATCCTGAAAAGCGTTTCCAACCCCACTTACAAGTAAAACTAGCTAAAATGTGCCTGGCTGCTATTCACTGAAAAGCTCATTCTGTCTACATTTTTGGCATACGTTTGCTCCTACCGGGTCAGCTGAGCAGCGAATTTCTATTTAACCACCTGCTGTCATGGGGGACCTCAGGGCTGCATGTTTTGAGCCCAGTACTGAGCCTGAAAAGCATTTCCAACCCCACTCACAAGTAAAACTAGCTAAAATGTGCCTGGCTGCTATTCACTGAAAAGCTCATTCTGTGTACATTTTTAGCATACGTTTGCACCTGCCGGGTCAGCTGAGCAGCGAATTTCTATTTAACCACCTGCTATCATGAGAGACCTCAGGGCTGCATGTTTTGAGCCCAGTACTGAGCCTGAAAAGCATTTCCAACCCCACTTACAAGTAAAACTAGCTAAAATGTGCCTGGCTTCTCTTCACTGAAAAGATCATTCTGAGTACATTTTTAGCATACGTTTGCACCTGCCGGGTCAGCTGAGCAGCGAATTTCTATTTAACCACCTGCTATCATGAGAGACATCAGGGCTGCATGTTTTGAGCCCAGTACTGATCCTGAAAAGCGTTTCCAACCCCACTTACAAGTAAAACTAGCTAAAATGTGCCTGGCTGCTATTCACTGAAAAGCTCATTCTGTGTACATTTTTGGCATACGTTTGCTCCTACCGGGTCAGCTGAGCCGCGAATTTCTATTTAACCACCTGCTGTCATGGGGGACCTCAGGGCTGCATGTTTTGAGCCCAGTACTGAGCCTGAAAAGCATTTCCAACCCCACTCACAAGTAAAACTAGCTAAAATGTGCCTGGCTGCTATTCACTGAAAAGCTCATTCTGTGTACATTTTTAGCATACGTTTGCACCTGCCGGGTCAGCTGAGCAGCGAATTTCTATTTAACCACCTGCTATCATGAGAGACCTCAGGGCTGCATGTTTTGAGCCCAGTACTGAGCCTGAAAAGCATTTCTAACCCCACTTACAAGTAAAACTAGCTAAAATGTGCCTGGCTTCTCTTCACTGAAAAGATCATTCTGAGTACATTTTTAGCATACGTTTGCACCTGCCGGGTCAGCTGAGCAGCGAATTTCTATTTAACCACCTGCTATCATGAGAGACCTCAGGGCTGCATGTTGTGAGCCCAGTACTGAGCCTGAAAAGCATTTCCAACCCCACTTACAAGTAAAACTAGCTAAAATGTGCCTGGCTTCTCTTCACTGAAAAGCTCATTCTGAGTACATTTTTAGCATACGTTTGCACCTGCCGGGTCAGCTGAGCAGCGAATTTCTATTTAACCACCTGCTATCATGAGAGACATCAGGGCTGCATGTTTTGAGCCCAGTACTGATCCTGAAAAGCGTTTCCAACCCCACTTACAAGTAAAACTAGCTAAAATGTGCCTGGCTGCTATTCACTGAAAAGCTCATTCTGTGTACATTTTTGGCATACGTTTGCTCCTGCCGGGTCAGCTGAGCAGCGAATTTCTATTTAACCACCTGCTGTCATGGGAGACCTCAGGGCTGCATGTTTTGAGCCCAGTGCTGAGCCTGAAAAGCATTTCCAAACCCACTTACAAGTAAAACTAGCTAAAATGTGCCTGGCTGCTATTCACTGAAAAGCTCATTCTGTGTACATTTTTAGCATACGTTTGCACCTGCCGGGTCAGCTGAGCAGCGAATTTCTATTTAACCACCTGCTATCATGAGAGACCTCAGGGCTGCATGTTTTGAGCCCAGTACTGAGCCTGAAAAGCATTTCCAACCCCACTTACAAGTAAAACTAGCTAAAATGTGCCTGGCTTCTCTTCACTGAAAAGCTCATTCTGAGTACATTTTTAGCATACGTTTGCACCTGCCGGGTCAGCTGAGCAGCGAATTTCTATTTAACCACCTGCTATCATGAGAGACATCAGGGCTGCATGTTTTGAGCCCAGTACTGATCCTGAAAAGCGTTTCCAACCCCACTTACAAGTAAAACTAGCTAAAATGTGCCTGGCTGCTATTCACTGAAAAGCTCATTCTGTGTACATTTTTGGCATACGTTTGCTCCTACCGGGTCAGCTGAGCAGCGAATTTCTATTTAACTACCTGCTGTCATGGGAGACCTCAGGGCTGCATGTTTTGAGCCCAGTACTGATCCTGAAAAGCGTTTCCAACCCCACTTACAAGTAAAATTAGCTAAAATGTGCCTGGCTGCTATTCACTGAAAAGCTCATTCTGTGTACATTTTTGGCATACGTTTGCTCCTACCGGGTCAGCTGAGCAGCGAATTTCTATTTAACCACATGCTGTCATGGGAGACCTCAGGGCTGCATGTTTTGAGCCCAGTACTGAGCCTGAAAAGCATTTCCAACCCCACTTACAAGTAAAACTAGCTAAAATGTGCCTGGCTTCTCTTGACTGAAAAGCTCATTCTGAGTTCATTTTTAGCATACGTTTGCACCTGCCGGGTCAGCTGAGCAGCGAATTTCTATTTAACCACCTGCTATCATGAGAGACATCAGGGCTGCATGTTTTGAGCCCAGTACTGAGCCTGAAAAGCATTTCCAACCCCACTTATAAGTAAAACTAGCTAAAATGTGCCTGGCTTCTCTTCACTGAAAAGCTCATTCTGAGTACATTTTTAGCATACGTTTGCACCTGCCGGGTCAGCTGAGCAGCGAATTTTTATTTAACCACCTGCTATCATGAGAGACCTCAGGGCTGCATGTTTTGAGCCCAGTACTGAGCCTGAAAAGCATTTCCAACCCCACTTACAAGTAAAACTAGCTAAAATGTGCCTGGCTTCTCTTCACTGAAAAGCTCATTCTGAGTACATTTTTAGCATACGTTTGCACCTGCCGGGTCAGCTGAGCAGCGAATTTCTATTTAACCACCTGCTATCATGAGAGACATCAGGGCTGCATGTTTTGAGCCCAGTACTGATCCTGAAAAGCATTTCCAACCCCACTTACAAGTAAAACTAGCTAAAATGTGCCTGGCTGCTATTCACTGAAAAGCTCATTCTCTGTACATTTTTGGCATACGTTTGCTCCTACCGGATCAGCTGAGCAGCGAATTTCTATTTAACCACCTGCTGTCATGGGAGACCTCAGGGCTGCATGTTTTGAGCCCAGTACTGAGCCTGAAAAGCATTTCCAACCCCACTTACAAGTAAAACTAGCTAAAATGTGCCTGGCTGCTATTCACTGAAAAGATCATTCTGTATACATTTTTAGCATACGTTTGCACCTGCCGGGTCAGCTGAGCAGCGAATTTCTATTTAACCACCTGCTATCATGAGAGACATCAGGGCTGCATGTTTTGAGCCCAGTACTGATCCTGAAAAGCGTTTCCAACCCCACTTACAAGTAAAACTAGCTAAAATGTGCCTGGCTGCTATTAACTTAAAAGCTCATTCTGTGTACATTTTTGGCATACGTTTGCTCCTACCGGGTCAGCTGAGCAGCGAATTTCTATTTAACCACCTGCTGTCATGGGAGACCTCAGGGCTGCATGTTTTGAGCCCAGTACTGAGCCTGAAAAGCATTTCCAACCCCACTTACAAGTAAAACTAGCTAAAATGTGCCTGGCTGCTATTCACTGAAAAGCTCATTCTGTGTACATTTTTAGCATACATTTGCACCTGCCGGGTCAGCTGAGCAGCGAATTTCTATTTAACCACCTGCTATCATGAGAGACCTCAGGGCTGCATGTTTTGAGCCCAGTACTGAGCCTGAAAAGCATTTCCAACCCCACTTACAAGTAAAACTAGCTAAAATGTGCCTGGCTTCTCTTCACTGAAAAGATCATTCTGAGTACATTTTTAGCATACGTTTGCACCTGCCGGGTCAGCTGAGCAGCGAATTTCTATTTAACCACCTGCTATCATGAGAGACCTCAGGGCTGCATGTTTTGAGCCCAGTACTGAGCCTGAAAACCATTTCCAACCCCACTTACAAGTAAAACTAGCTAAAATGTGCCTGGCTTCTCTTCACTGAAAAGCTCATTCTGAGTACATTTTTAGCATACGTTTGCACCTGCCGGGTCAGCTGAGCAGCGAATTTCCATTTAACCACCTGCTATCATGAGAGACATCAGGGCTGCATGTTTTGAGCCCAGTACTGATCCTGAAAAGCGTTTCCAACCCCACTTACAAGTAAAACTAGCTAAAATGTGCCTGGCTGCTATTCACTGAAAAGCTCATTCTGTGTACATTTTTGGCATACGTTTGCTCCTACCGGGTCAGCTGAGCAGCGAATTTCTATTTAACCACCTGCTGTCATGGGAGACCTCAGGGTTGCATGTTTTGAGCCCAGTACTGAGCCTGAAAAGCATTTCCAACCCCACTTACAAGTAAAACTAGCTAAAATGTGCCTGACTGCTATTCTGAAAAGCTCATTCTGTGTACATTTTTAGCATATGTTTGCACCTGCCGTGGTCAGCTGAGCAGCGAATTTCTATTTAACCACCTGCTATCATGAGAGACCTCAGGGCTGCATGTTTTGAGCCCAGTACTGAGCCTGAAAAGCATTTCCAACCCCACTTACAAGTAAAACTAGCTAAAATGTGCCTGGCTTCTCTTCACTGAAAAGCTCATTCTGAGTACATTTTTAGCATACGTTTGCACCTGCCGGGTCAGCTGAGCAGCGAATTTCTATTTAACCACCTGCTATCATGAGAGACATCAGGGCTGCATGTTTTGAGCCCAGTACTGATCCTGAAAAGCGTTTCCAACCCCACTTACAAGTAAAACTAGCTAAAATGTGCCTGGCTGCGATTCACTGAAAAGCTCATTCTGTGTACATTTTTGGCATACGTTTGCTCCTACCGGGTCAGCTGAGCAGCGAATTTCTATTTAACTACCTGCTGTCATGGGAGACCTCAGGGCTGCATGTTTTGAGCCCAGTACTGATCCTGAAAAGCGTTTCCAACCCCACTTACAAGTAAAACTAGCTAAAATGTGCCTGGCTGCTATTCACTGAAAAGCTCATTCTGTGTACATTTTTGGCATACGTTTGCTCCTACCGGGTCAGCTGAGCAGCAAATTTCTATTTAACCACCTGCTGTCATGGGAGACCTCAGGGCTGCATGTTTTGAGCCCAGTACTGAGCCTGAAAAGCATTTCCAACCCCACTTACAAGTAAAACTAGCTAAAATGTGCCTGGCTGCTATTCAATGAAAAGCTCATTCTGTGTACATTTTTGGCATACGTTTGCTCCTACCGGGTCAGCTGAGCAGCAAATTTCTATTTAACCACCTGCTGTCATGGGAGACCTCAGGGCTGCATGTTTTGAGCCCAGTACTGAGCCTGAAAAGCATTTCCAACCCCACTTACAAGTAAAACTAGCTAAAATGTGCCTGGCTGCTATTCACTGAAAAGCTCATTCTGTGTACATTTTCAGCATACGTTTGCACCTGCCGGGTCAGCTGAGCAGCGAATTTCTATTTAACCACCTGCTATCATGAGAGACCTCAGGGCTGCATGTTTTGAGCCCAGTACTGAGCCTGAAAAGCATTTCCAACCCCACTTACAAGTAAAACTAGCTAAAATGTGCCTGGCTTCTCTTCACTGAAAAGATCATTCTGAGTACATTTTTAGCATACGTTTGCACCTGCCGGGTCAGCTGAGCAGCGAATTTCTATTTAACCACCTGCTATCATGAGAGACCTCAGGGCTGCATGTTTTGAGCCCAGTACTGAGCCTGAAAAGCATTTCCAACCCCACTTACAAGTAAAACTAGCTAAAATGTGCCTGGCTTCTCTTCACTGAAAAGCTCATTCTGAGTACATTTTTAGCATACGTTTGCACCTGCCGGGTCAGCTGAGCAGCGAATTTCTATTTAACCACCTGCTGTCATGGGAGACCTCAGGGTTGCATGTTTTGAGCCCAGTACTGAGCCTGAAAAGCATTTCCAACCCCACTTACAAGTAAAACTAGCTAAAATGTGCCTGGCTGCTATTCACTGAAAAGCTCATTCTGTGTACATTTCATGCATACGTTTGCACTTGCCGGGTCAGCTGAGCAGCGAATTTCTATTTAACCACCTGCTATCATGAGAGACCTCAGGGCTGCATGTTTTGAGCCCAGTACTGAGCCTGAAAAGCATTTCCAACCCCACTTACAAGTAAAACTAGCTAAAATGTGCCTGGCTGCTATTCACTGAAAAGCTCATTCTGTGTACATTTTTAGCAGACGTTTGCACCTGCCGGGTCAGCTGAGCAGCGAATTTCTATTTAACCACCTGCTATCATGAGAGACCTCAGGGCTGCATGTTTTGAGCCCAGTACTGAGCCTGAAAAGCATTTCCAACCCCACTTATAAGTAAAACTAGCTAAAATGTGCCTGGCTTCTCTTCACTGAAAAGCTCATTCTGAGTACATTTTTAGCATACGTTTGCACCTGCCGGGTCAGCTGAGCAGCGAATTTCTATTTAACCACCTGCTATCATGAGAGACCTCAGGGCTGCATGTTTTGAGCCCAGTACTGAGCCTGAAAAGCATTTCCAACCCCACTTACAAGTAAAACTAGCTAAAATGTGCCTGGCTTCTCTTCACTGAAAAGCTCATTCTGAGTACATTTTTAGCATACGTTTGCACCTGCCGGGTCAGCTGAGCAGCGAATTTCTATTTAACCACCTGCTATCATGAGAGACATCAGGGCTGCATGTTTTGAGCCCAGTACTGATCCTGAAAAGCATTTCCAACCCCACTTACAAGTAAAACTAGCTAAAATGTGCCTGGCTGCTATTCACTGAAAAGCTCATTCTCTGTACATTTTTGGCATACGTTTGCTCCTACCGGATCAGCTGAGCAGCGAATTTCTATTTAACCACCTGCTGTCATGGGAGACCTCAGGGCTGCATGTTTTGAGCCCAGTACTGAGCCTGAAAAGCATTTCCAACCCCACTTACAAGTAAAACTAGCTAAAATGTGCCTGGCTGCTATTCACTGAAAAGCTCATTCTGTATACATTTTTAGCATACGTTTGCACCTGCCGGGTCAGCTGAGCAGCGAATTTCTATTTAACCACCTGCTATCATGAGAGACATCAGGGCTGCATGTTTTGAGCCCAGTACTGATCCTGAAAAGCGTTTCCAACCCGACTTACAAGTAAAACTAGCTAAAATGTGCCTGGCTGCTATTAACTGAAAAGCTCATTCTGTGTACATTTTTGGCATACGTTTGCTCCTACCGGGTCAGCTGAGCAGCGAATTTCTATTTAACCACCTGCTGTCATGGGAGACCTCAGGGCTGCATGTTTTGAGCCCAGTACTGAGCATGAAAAGCATTTCCAACCCCACTTACAAGTAAAACTAGCTAAAATGTGCCTGGCTGCTATTCACTGAAAAGCTCATTCTGTGTACATTTTTAGCATACATTTGCACCTGCCGGGTCAGCTGAGCAGCGAATTTCTATTTAACCACCTGCTATCATGAGAGACCTCAGGGCTGCATGTTTTGAGCCCAGTACTGAGCCTGAAAAGCATTTCCAACCCCACGTACAAGTAAAACTAGCTAAAATGTGCCTGGCTTCTCTTCACTGAAAAGATCATTCTGAGTACATTTTTAGCATACGTTTGCACCTGCCGGGTCAGCTGAGCAGCGAATTTCTATTTAACCACCTGCTATCATGAGAGACCTCAGGGCTGCATGTTTTGAGCCCAGTACTGAGCCTGAAAAGCATTTCCAACCCCACTTATAAGTAAAACTAGCTAAAATGTGCCTGGCTTCTCTTCACTGAAAAGCTCATTCTGAGTACATTTTTAGCATACGTTTGCACCTGCCGGGTCAGCTGAGCAGCGAATTTTTATTTAACCACCTGCTATCATGAGAGACCTCAGGGCTGCATGTTTTGAGCCCAGTACTGAGCCTGAAAAGCATTTCCAACCCCACTTACAAGTAAAACTAGCTAAAATGTGCCTGGCTTCTCTTCACTGAAAAGCTCATTCTGAGTACATTTTTAGCATACGTTTGCACCTGCCGGGTCAGCTGAGCAGCGAATTTCTATTTAACCACCTGCTATCATGAGAGACATCAGGGCTGCATGTTTTGAGCCCAGTACTGATCCTGAAAAGCATTTCCAACCCCACTTACAAGTAAAACTAGCTAAAATGTGCCTGGCTGCTATTCACTGAAAAGCTCATTCTCTGTACATTTTTGGCATACGTTTGCTCCTACCGGATCAGCTGAGCAGCGAATTTCTATTTAACCACCTGCTGTCATGGGAGACCTCAGGGCTGCATGTTTTGAGCCCAGTACTGAGCCTGAAAAGCATTTCCAACCCCACTTACAAGTAAAACTAGCTAAAATGTGCCTGGCTGCTATTCACTGAAAAGCTCATTCTGTATACATTTTTAGCATACGTTTGCACCTGCCGGGTCAGCTGAGCAGCGAATTTCTATTTAACCACCTGCTATCATGAGAGACATCAGGGCTGCATGTTTTGAGCCCAGTACTGATCCTGAAAAGCGTTTCCAACCCCACTTACAAGTAAAACTAGCTAAAATGTGCCTGGCTGCTATTAACTTAAAAGCTCATTCTGTGTACATTTTTGGCATACGTTTGCTCCTACCGGGTCAGCTGAGCAGCGAATTTCTATTTAACCACCTGCTGTCATGGGAGACCTCAGGGCTGCATGTTTTGAGCCCAGTACTGAGCCTGAAAAGCATTTCCAACCCCACTTACAAGTAAAACTAGCTAAAATGTGCCTGGCTGCTATTCACTGAAAAGCTCATTCTGTGTACATTTTTAGCATACATTTGCACCTGCCGGGTCAGCTGAGCAGCGAATTTCTATTTAACCACCTGCTATCATGAGAGACCTCAGGGCTGCATGTTTTGAGCCCAGTACTGAGCCTGAAAAGCATTTCCAACCCCACTTACAAGTAAAACTAGCTAAAATGTGCCTGGCTTCTCTTCACTGAAAAGATCATTCTGAGTACATTTTTAGCATACGTTTGCACCTGCCGGGTCAGCTGAGCAGCGAATTTCTATTTAACCACCTGCTATCATGAGAGACCTCAGGGCTGCATGTTTTGAGCCCAGTACTGAGCCTGAAAAGCATTTCCAACCCCACTTACAAGTAAAACTAGCTAAAATGTGCCTGGCTTCTCTTCACTGAAAAGCTCATTCTGAGTACATTTTTAGCATACGTTTGCACCTGCCGGGTCAGCTGAGCAGCGAATTTCCATTTAACCACCTGCTATCATGAGAGACATCAGGGCTGCATGTTTTGAGCCCAGTACTGATCCTGAAAAGCGTTTCCAACCCCACTTACAAGTAAAACTAGCTAAAATGTGCCTGGCTGCTATTCACTGAAAAGCTCATTCTGTGTACATTTTTGGCATACGTTTGCTCCTACCGGGTCAGCTGAGCAGCGAATTTCTATTTAACCACCTGCTGTCATGGGAGACCTCAGGGTTGCATGTTTTGAGCCCAGTACTGAGCCTGAAAAGCATTTCCAACCCCACTTACAAGTAAAACTAGCTAAAATGTGCCTGACTGCTATTCTGAAAAGCTCATTCTGTGTACATTTTTAGCATATGTTTGCACCTGCCGTGGTCAGCTGAGCAGCGAATTTCTATTTAACCACCTGCTATCATGAGAGACCTCAGGGCTGCATGTTTTGAGCCCAGTACTGAGCCTGAAAAGCATTTCCAACCCCACTTACAAGTAAAACTAGCTAAAATGTGCCTGGCTTCTCTTCACTGAAAAGCTCATTCTGAGTACATTTTTAGCATACGTTTGCACCTGCCGGGTCAGCTGAGCAGCGAATTTCTATTTAACCACCTGCTATCATGAGAGACATCAGGGCTGCATGTTTTGAGCCCAGTACTGATCCTGAAAAGCGTTTCCAACCCCACTTACAAGTAAAACTAGCTAAATTGTGCCTGGCTGCTATTCACTGAAAAGCTCATTCTGTGTACATTTTTGGCATACGTTTGCTCCTACCGGGTCAGCTGAGCAGCGAATTTCTATTTAACTACCTGCTGTCATGGGAGACCTCAGGGCTGCATGTTTTGAGCCCAGTACTGATCCTGAAAAGCGTTTCCAACCCCACTTACAAGTAAAACTAGCTAAAATGTGCCTGGCTGCTATTCACTGAAAAGCTCATTCTGTGTACATTTTTGGCATACGTTTGCTCCTACCGGGTCAGCTGAGCAGCAAATTTCTATTTAACCACCTGCTGTCATGGGAGACCTCAGGGCTGCATGTTTTGAGCCCAGTACTGAGCCTGAAAAGCATTTCCAACCCCACTTACAAGTAAAACTAGCTAAAATGTGCCTGGCTGCTATTCAATGAAAAGCTCATTCTGTGTACATTTTTGGCATACGTTTGCTCCTACCGGGTCAGCTGAGCAGCAAATTTCTATTTAACCACCTGCTGTCATGGGAGACCTCAGGGCTGCATGTTTTGAGCCCAGTACTGAGCCTGAAAAGCATTTCCAACCCCACTTACAAGTAAAACTAGCTAAAATGTGCCTGGCTGCTATTCACTGAAAAGCTCATTCTGTGTACATTTTCAGCATACGTTTGCACCTGCCGGGTCAGCTGAGCAGCGAATTTCTATTTAACCACCTGCTATCATGAGAGACCTCAGGGCTGCATGTTTTGAGCCCAGTACTGAGCCTGAAAAGCATTTCCAACCCCACTTACAAGTAAAACTAGCTAAAATGTGCCTGGCTTCTCTTCACTGAAAAGATCATTCTGAGTACATTTTTAGCATACGTTTGCACCTGCCGGGTCAGCTGAGCAGCGAATTTCTATTTAACCACCTGCTATCATGAGAGACCTCAGGGCTGCATGTTTTGAGCCCAGTACTGAGCCTGAAAAGCATTTCCAACCCCACTTACAAGTAAAACTAGCTAAAATGTGCCTGGCTTCTCTTCACTGAAAAGCTCATTCTGAGTACATTTTTAGCATACGTTTGCACCTGCCGGGTCAGCTGAGCAGCGAATTTCTATTTAACCACCTGCTGTCATGGGAGACCTCAGGGTTGCATGTTTTGAGCCCAGTACTGAGCCTGAAAAGCATTTCCAACCCCACTTACAAGTAAAACTAGCTAAAATGTGCCTGGCTGCTATTCACTGAAAAGCTCATTCTGTGTACATTTCATGCATACGTTTGCACTTGCCGGGTCAGCTGAGCAGCGAATTTCTATTTAACCACCTGCTATCATGAGAGACCTCAGGGCTGCATGTTTTGAGCCCAGTACTGAGCCTGAAAAGCATTTCCAACCCCACTTACAAGTAAAACTAGCTAAAATGTGCCTGGCTGCTATTCACTGAAAAGCTCATTCTGTGTACATTTTTAGCATACGTTTGCACCTGCCGGGTCAGCTGAGCAGCGAATTTCTATTTAACCACCTGCTATCATGAGAGACCTCAGGGCTGCATGTTTTGAGCCCAGTACTGAGCCTGAAAAGCATTTCCAACCCCACTTATAAGTAAAACTAGCTAAAATGTGCCTGGCTTCTCTTCACTGAAAAGCTCATTCTGAGTACATTTTTAGCATACGTTTGCACCTGCCGGGTCAGCTGAGCAGCGAATTTCTATTTAACCACCTGCTATCATGAGAGACCTCAGGGCTGCATGTTTTGAGCCCAGTACTGAGCCTGAAAAGCATTTCCAACCCCACTTACAAGTAAAACTAGCTAAAATGTGCCTGGCTTCTCTTCACTGAAAAGCTCATTCTGAGTACATTTTTAGCATACGTTTGCACCTGCCGGGTCAGCTGAGCAGCGAATTTCTATTTAACCACCTGCTATCATGAGAGACATCAGGGCTGCATGTTTTGAGCCCAGTACTGATCCTGAAAAGCATTTCCAACCCCACTTACAAGTAAAACTAGCTAAAATGTGCCTGGCTGCTATTCACTGAAAAGCTCATTCTCTGTACATTTTTGGCATACGTTTGCTCCTACCGGATCAGCTGAGCAGCGAATTTCTATTTAACCACCTGCTGTCATGGGAGACCTCAGGGCTGCATGTTTTGAGCCCAGTACTGAGCCTGAAAAGCATTTCCAACCCCACTTACAAGTAAAACTAGCTAAAATGTGCCTGGCTGCTATTCACTGAAAAGCTCATTCTGTATACATTTTTAGCATACGTTTGCACCTGCCGGGTCAGCTGAGCAGCGAATTTCTATTTAACCACCTGCTATCATGAGAGACATCAGGGCTGCATGTTTTGAGCCCAGTACTGATCCTGAAAAGCGTTTCCAACCCGACTTACAAGTAAAACTAGCTAAAATGTGCCTGGCTGCTATTAACTGAAAAGCTCATTCTGTGTACATTTTTGGCATACGTTTGCTCCTACCGGGTCAGCTGAGCAGCGAATTTCTATTTAACCACCTGCTGTCATGGGAGACCTCAGGGCTGCATGTTTTGAGCCCAGTACTGAGCATGAAAAGCATTTCCAACCCCACTTACAAGTAAAACTAGCTAAAATGTGCCTGGCTGCTATTCACTGAAAAGCTCATTCTGTGTACATTTTTAGCATACATTTGCACCTGCCGGGTCAGCTGAGCAGCGAATTTCTATTTAACCACCTGCTATCATGAGAGACCTCAGGGCTGCATGTTTTGAGCCCAGTACTGAGCCTGAAAAGCATTTCCAACCCCACGTACAAGTAAAACTAGCTAAAATGTGCCTGGCTTCTCTTCACTGAAAAGATCATTCTGAGTACATTTTTAGCATACGTTTGCACCTGCCGGGTCAGCTGAGCAGCGAATTTCTATTTAACCACCTGCTATCATGAGAGACCTCAGGGCTGCATGTTTTGAGCCCAGTACTGAGCCTGAAAAGCATTTCCAACCCCACTTACAAGTAAAACTAGCTAAAATGTGCCTGGCTTCTCTTCACTGAAAAGCTCATTCTGAGTACATTTTTAGCATACGTTTGCACCTGCCGGGTCAGCTGAGCAGCGAATTTCCATTTAACCACCTGCTATCATGAGAGACATCAGGGCTGCATGTTTTGAGCCCAGTACTGATCCTGAAAAGCGTTTCCAACCCCACTTACAAGTAAAACTAGCTAAAATGTGCCTGGCTGCTATTCACTGAAAAGCTCATTCTGTGTACATTTTTGGCATACGTTTGCTCCTACCGGGTCAGCTGAGCAGCGAATTTCTATTTAACCACCTGCTGTCATGGGAGACCTCAGGGTTGCATGTTTTGAGCCCAGTACTGAGCCTGAAAAGCATTTCCAACCCCACTTACAAGTAAAACTAGCTAAAATGTGCCTGACTGCTATTCTGAAAAGCTCATTCTGTGTACATTTTTAGCATATGTTTGCACCTGCCGTGGTCAGCTGAGCAGCGAATTTCTATTTAACCACCTGCTATCATGAGAGACCTCAGGGCTGCATGTTTTGAGCCCAGTACTGAGCCTGAAAAGCATTTCCAACCCCACTTACAAGTAAAACTAGCTAAAATGTGCCTGGCTTCTCTTCACTGAAAAGCTCATTCTGAGTACATTTTTAGCATACGTTTGCACCTGCCGGGTCAGCTGAGCAGCGAATTTCTATTTAACCACCTGCTATCATGAGAGACATCAGGGCTGCATGTTTTGAGCCCAGTACTGATCCTGAAAAGCGTTTCCAACCCCACTTACAAGTAAAACTAGCTAAAATGTGCCTGGCTGCTATTCACTGAAAAGCTCATTCTGTGTACATTTTTGGCATACGTTTGCTCCTACCGGGTCAGCTGAGCAGCGAATTTCTATTTAACTACCTGCTGTCATGGGAGACCTCAGGGCTGCATGTTTTGAGCCCAGTACTGATCCTGAAAAGCGTTTCCAACCCCACTTACAAGTAAAACTAGCTAAAATGTGCCTGGCTGCTATTCACTGAAAAGCTCATTCTGTGTACATTTTTGGCATACGTTTGCTCCTACCGGGTCAGCTGAGCAGCGAATTTCTATTTAACCACCTGCTGTCATGGGAGACCTCAGGGCTGCATGTTTTGAGCCCAGTACTGAGCCTGAAAAGCATTTCCAACCCCACTTACAAGTAAAACTAGCTAAAATGTGCCTGGCTGCTATTCAATGAAAAGCTCATTCTGTGTACATTTTTGGCATACGTTTGCTCCTACCGGGTCAGCTGAGCAGCGAATTTCTATTTAATCACCTGCTGTCATGGGAGACCTCAGGGCTGCATGTTTTGAGCCCAGTACTGAGCCTGAAAAGCATTTCCAACCCCACTTACAAGTAAAACTAGCTAAAATGTGCCTGGCTGCTATTCACTGAAAAGCTCATTCTGTGTACATTTTTAGCATACGTTTGCACCTGCCGGGTCAGCTGAGCAGCGAATTTCTATTTAACCACCTGCTATCATGAGAGACCTCAGGGCTGCATGTTTTGAGCCCAGTACTGAGCCTGAAAAGCATTTCCAACCCCACTTACAAGTAAAACTAGCTAAAATGTGCCTGGCTTCTCTTCACTGAAAAGATCATTCTGAGTACATTTTTAGCATACGTTTGCACCTGCCGGGTCAGCTGAGCAGCGAATTTCTATTTAACCACCTGCTGTCATGAGAGACCTCAGGGCTGCATGTTTTGAGCCCAGTACTGAGCCTGAAAAGCATTTCCAACCCCACTTACAAGTAAAACTAGCTAAAATGTGCCTGGCTTCTCTTCACTGAAAAGCTCATTCTGAGTACATTTTTAGCATACGTTTGCACCTGCCGGGTCAGCTGAGCAGCGAATTTCTATTTAACCACCTGCTGTCATGGGAGACCTCAGGGTTGCATGTTTTGAGCCCAGTACTGAGCCTGAAAAGCATTTCCAACCCCACTTACAAGTAAAACTAGCTAAAATGTGCCTGGCTGCTATTCACTGAAAAGCTCATTCTGTGTACATTTTTGGCATACGTTTGCTCCTACCGGGTCAGCTGAGCAGCGAATTTCTATTTAACCACCTGCTATCATGAGAGACCTCAGGGCTGCATGTTTTGAGCCCAGTACTGAGCCTGAAAAGCATTTCCAACCCCACTTACAAGTAAAACTAGCTAAAATGTGCCTGGCTTCTCTTCACTGAAAAGCTCATTCTGAGTACATTTTTAGCATACGTTTGCACCTGCCGGGTCAGCTGAGCAGCGAATTTCTATTTAACCACCTGCTATCATGAGAGACATCAGGGCTGCATGTTTTGAGCCCAGTACTGATCCTGAAAAGCGTTTCCAACCCCACTTACAAGTAAAACTAGCTAAAATGTGCCTGGCTGCTATTCACTGAAAAGCTCATTCTGTGTACATTTTTGGCATACGTTTGCTCCTACCGGGTCAGCTGAGCAGCGAATTTCTATTTAACCACCTGCTGTCATGGGAGACCTCAGGGCTGCATGTTTTGAGCCCAGTACTGATCCTGAAAAGCGTTTCCAACCCCACTTACAAGTAAAACTAGCTAAAATGTGCCTGGCTGCTATTCACTGAAAAGCTCATTCTGTGTACATTTTTGGCATACGTTTGCTCCTACCGGGTCAGCTGAGCAGCAAATTTCTATTTAACCACCTGCTGTCATGGGAGACCTCAGGGCTGCATGTTTTGAGCCCAGTACTGAGCCTGAAAAGCATTTCCAACCCCACTTACAAGTAAAACTAGCTAAAATGTGCCTGGCTGCTATTCACTGAAAAGCTCATTCTGTGTACATTTTTGGCATACGTTTGCTCCTACCGGGTCAGCTGAGCAGCGAATTTCTATTTAACCACCTGCTGTCATGGGAGACCTCAGGGCTGCATGTTTTGAGCCCAGTACTGAGCCTGAAAAGCATTTCCAACCCCACTTACAAGTAAAACTAGCTAAAATGTGCCTGGCTGCTATTCACTGAAAAGCTCATTCTGTGTACATTTTTGGCATACGTTTGCTCCTACCGGGTCAGCTGAGCAGCGAATTTCTATTTAACCACCTGCTGTCATGGGAGACCTCAGGGCTGCATGTTTTGAGCCCAGTACTGAGCCTGAAAAGCATTTCCAACCCCACTTACAAGTAAAACTAGCTAAAATGTGCCTGGCTGCTATTCACTGAAAAGCTCATTCTGTGTACATTTTTAGCATACGTTTGCACCTGCCGGGTCAGCTGAGCAGCGAATTTCTATTTAACCACCTGCTATCATGAGAGACCTCAGGGCTGCATGTTTTGAGCCCAGTACTGAGCCTGAAAAGCATTTCCAACCCCACTTACAAGTAAAACTACCTAAAATGTGCCTGGCTTCTCTTCACTGAAAAGATCATTCTGAGTACATTTTTAGCATACGTTTGCACCTGCCGGGTCAGCTGAGCAGCGAATTTCTATTTAACCACCTGCTATCATGAGAGACCTCAGGGCTGCATGTTTTGAGCCCAGTACTGAGCCTGAAAAGCATTTCCAACCCCACTTACAAGTAAAACTAGCTAAAATGTGCCTGGCTTCTCTTCACTGAAAAGCTCATTCTGAGTACATTTTTAGCATACGTTTGCACCTGCCGGGTCAGCTGAGCAGCGAATTTCTATTTAACCACCTGCTATCATGAGAGACCTCAGGGCTGCATGTTTTGAGCCCAGTACTGAGCCTGAAAAGCATTTCCAACCCCACTTACAAGTAAAACTAGCTAAAATGTGCCTGGCTTCTCTTCACTGAAAAGCTCATTCTGAGTACATTTTTAGCATACGTTTGCACCTGCCGGGTCAGCTGAGCAGCGAATTTCTATTTAACCACCTGCTATCATGAGAGACATCACATGTTCTGAGCCCAGTACTGATGCTGAAAAGCGTTTCCAACCCCACTTACAAGTAAAACTAGCTAAAATGTGCCTGGCTGCTATTCACTGAAAAGCTTATTCTGTGTACATTTTTGGCATACGTTTGCTCCTACCGGGTCAGCTGAGCAGCGAATTTCTATTTAACCACCTGCTGTCATGGGAGACCTCAGGGCTGCATGTTTTGAGCCCAGTACTGAGCCTGAAAAGCATTTCCAACCCCACTTACAAGTAAAACTAGCTAAAATGTGCCTGGCTGCTATTCACTGAAAAGCTCATTCTGTGTACATTTTTGGCATACGTTTGCTCCTACCGGGTCAGCTGAGCAGCGAATTTCTATTTAACCACCTGCTTTCATGAGCGACCTCAGGGCTGCATGTTTTGAGCCCAGTACTGAGCCTGAAAAGCATTTCCAACCCCACTTACAAGTAAAACTAGCTAAAATGTGCCTGGCTGCTCTTCACTGAAAAGCTCATTCTGAGTACATTTTTAGCATACGTTTGCACCTGCCGGGTCAGTTGAGCAGCGAATTTCTATTTAAGCACCTGCTATCATGAGAGACCTCAGGCTGCATGTTTTGAGCCCAGTACTGAGCCTGAAAAGCATTTTCAACCCCACTTACAAGTAAAACTAGCTAAAATGTGCCTGGCTGCTCTTCACTGAAAAGCTCATTCTGTGTACATTTTTAGCATACGTTTGCACCTGCCGGGTCAGCTGAGCAGCGAATTTCTATTTAACCACCTGCTATCATGAGAGACATCAGGGCTGCATGTTTTGAGCCCAGTACTGACCCTGAAAAGCGTTTCCAACCCCACTTACAAGTAAAACTAGCTAAAATGTGCCTGGCTGCTATTCACTGAAAAGCTCATTCTGAGTACATTTTTAGCATACGTTTGCACCTGCCGGGTCAGCTGAGCAGCGAATTTCTATTTAACCACCTGCTATCATGAGAGACATCAGGGCTGCATGTTTTGAGCCCAGTACTGATCCTGAAAAGCGTTTCCAACCCCACTTACAAGTAAAACTAGCTAAAATGTGCCTGGCTGCTATTCACTGAAAAGCTCATTCTCTGTACATTTTTGGCATACGTTTGCTCCTACCGGATCAGCTGAGCAGCGAATTTCTATTTAACCACCTGCTGTCATGGGAGACCTCAGAGCTGCATGTTTTGAGCCCAGTACTGAGCCTGAAAAGCATTTCCAACCCCACTTACAAGTAAAACTAGCTAAAATGTGCCTGGCTGCTATTCACTGAAAAGCTCATTCTGTGTACATTTTTAGCATACGTTTGCACCTGCCGGGTCAGCTGAGCAGCGAATTTCTATTTAACCACCTGCTATCATGAGAGACATCAGGGCTGCGTGTTTTGAGCCCAGTGCTGATCCTGAAAAGCGTTTCCAACCCCACTTACAAGTAAAACTAGCTAAAATGTGCCTGGCTGCTATTCACTGAAAAGCTCATTCTGTGTACATTTTTGGCATACGTTTGCTCCTACCGGGTCAGCTGAGCAGCAAATTTCTATTTAACCACCTGCTGTCATGGGGGACATCAGGGCTGCATGTTTTGAGCCCAGTACTGAGCCTGAAAAGCATTTCCAACCCCACTTACAAGTGAAACTAGCTAAAATGTGCCTGGCTTCTCTTCACTGAAAAGATCATTCTGAGTACATTTTTAGCATACGTTTGCACCTGCCGGGTCAGCTGAGCAGCGAATTTCTATTTAACCACCTGCTATCATGAGAGACCTCAGGGCTGCATGTTTTGAGCCCAGTACTGAGCCTGAAAAGCATTTCCAACCCCACTTACAAGTAAAACTAGCTAAAATGTGCCTGGCTTCTCTTCACTGAAAAGCTCATTCTGAGTACATTTTTAGCATACGTTTGCACCTGCCGGGTCAGCTGAGCAGCGAATTTCTATTTAACCACCTGCTATCATGAGAGACATCAGGGCTGCATGTTTTGAGCCCAGTACTGATCCTGAAAAGCGTTTCCAACCCCACTTACAAGTAAAACTAGCTAAAATGTGCCTGGCTGCTATTCACTGAAAAGCTCATTCTGTGTATATTTTTGGCATACGTTTGCTCCTACCGGGTCAGCTGAGCAGCGAATTTCTATTTAACTACCTGCTGTCATGGGAGACCTCAGGGCTGCATGTTTTGAGCCCAGTACTGATCCTGAAAAGCGTTTCCAACCCCACTTACAAGTAAAACTAGCTAAAATGTGCCTGGCTGCTATTCACTGAAAAGCTCATTCTGTGTACATTTTTGGCATACGTTTGCTCCTACCGGGTCAGCTGAGCAGCGAATTTCTATTTAACCACATGCTGTCATGGGAGACCTCAGGGCTGCATGTTTTGAGCCCAGTACTGAGCCTGAAAAGCATTTCCAACCCCACTTACAAGTAAAACTAGCTAAAATGTGCCTGGCTGCTATTCACTGAAAAGCTCATTCTGTGTACATTTTTGGCATACGTTTGCTCCTACCGGGTCAGCTGAGCTGCGAAATTCTATTTAACCACCTGCTTTCATGAGAGACCTCAGGGCTGCATGTTTTGAGCCCAGTACTGAGCCTGAAAAGCATTTCCAACCCCACTTACAAGTAAAACTAGCTAAAATGTGCCTGGCTGCTCTTCACTGAAAAGCTCATTCTGAGCCTGAAAAGCATTTCCAACCCCACTTACAAGTAAAACTAGCTAAAATGTGCCTGGCTTCTCTCACTGAAAAGCTCATTCTGAGTACATTTTTAGCATACGTTTGCACCTGCCGGGTCAGCTGAGCAGCGAATTTCTATTTAACCACCTGCTATTATGAGAGACATCAGGGCTGCATGTTTTGAGCCCAGTACTGATCCTGAAAAGCGTTTCCAACCCCACTTACAAGTAAAACTAGCTAAAATGTGCCTGGCTGCTATTCACTGAAAAGCTCATTCTGTGTACATTTTTGGCATACGTTTGCTCCTACCGGGTCAGCTGAGCAACGAATTTCTATTTAACCACCTGCTGTCATAGGAGACCTCAGGGCTGCATGTTTTGAGCCCAGTACTGATCCTGAAAAGCGTTTCCAACCCCACTTACAAGTAAAACTAGCTAAAATGGGCCTGGCTGCTATTCACTGAAAAGCTCATTCTGAGTAAATTTTTAGCATACGTTTGCACCTGCCGGGTCAGCTGAGCAGCGAATTTCTATTTAACCACCTGCTGTCATGGGAGATCTCAGGGCTGCATGTTTTGAGCCCAGTACTGAGCCTGAAAAGCATTTCCAACCCCACTTAAAGTAAAACTAGCTAAAATGTGCCTGGCTTCTCTTCACTGAAAAGCTCATTCTGAGTCCATTTTTAGCATACGTTTGCACCTGCCGGGTCAGCTGAGCAGCGAATTTCTATTTAACCACCTGCTGTACTGGGAGACCTCAGGGCTGCATGTTTTGAGCCCAGTACTGATCCTGAAAAGCGTTTCCAACCCCACTTACAAGTAAAACTAGCTAAAATGTGCCTGGCTGCTATTCACTGAAAAGCTCATTCTGTGTACATTTTTGGCATACGTTTGCTCCTACCGGGTCAGCTGAGCAGCGAATTTCTATTTAACCACCTGCTGTCATGGGAGACCTCAGGGCTGCATGTTTTGAGCCCAGTACTGAGCCTGAAAAGCATTTCCAACCCCACTCACAAGTAAAACTAGCTAAAATGTGCCTGGCTGCTATTCACTGAAAAGCTCATTCTGTGTACATTTTTGGCATACGTTTGCTCCTACCGGGTCAGCTGAGCAGCGAATTTCTATTTAACCACCTGCTGTCATGGGAGACCTCAGGGCTGCATGTTTTGAGCCCAGTACTGAGCCTGAAAAGCATTTCCAACCCCACTTACAAGTAAAACTAGCTAAAATGTGCCTGGCTGCTATTCACTGAAAAGCTCATTCTGTGTACATTTTTAGCATACGTTTGCACCTGCCAGGTCAGCTGAGCAGCGAATTTCTATTTAACCACCTGCTATCATGAGAGACCTCAGGGCTGCATGTTTTGAGCCCAGTACTGAGCCTGAAAAGCATTTCCAACCCCACTTACAAGTAAAACTAGCTAAAATGTGCCTGGCTTCTCTTCACTGAAAAGCTCATTCTGAGTACATTTTTAGCATACGTTTGCACCTGCCGGGTCAGCTGAGCAGCGAATTTCTATTTAACCACCTGCTATCATGAGAGACATCAGGGCTGCATGTTTTGAGCCCAGTACTGATCCTGAAAAGCGTTTCCAACCCCACTTACAAGTAAAACTAGCTAAAATGTGCCTGGCTGCTATTTACTGAAAAGCTCATTCTGTGTACATTTTTGGCATACGTTTGCTCCTACCGGGTCAGCTGAGCAGCGAATTTCTATTTAACCACCTGCTGTCATGGGAGACCTCAGGGCTGCATGTTTTGAGCTCAGTACTGAGCCTGAAAAGCATTTCCAACCCCACTTACAAGTAAAACTAGCTAAAATGTGCCTGGCTGCTATTCACTGAAAAGCTCATTCTGTGTACATTTTTAGCATACGTTTGCACCTGCCGGGTCAGCTGAGCAGCAAATTTCTATTTAACCACCTGCTATCATGAGAGACCTCAGGGCTGCATGTTTTGAGCCTAGTACTGAGCCTGAAAAGCATTTCCAACCCCACTTACAAGCAAAACTAGCTAAAATGTGCCTGGCTTCTCTTCACTGAAAAGCTCATTCTGAGTACATTTTTAGCATACGTTTGCACCTGCCGGGTCAGCTGAGCAGCGAATTTCTATTTAACCACCTGCTATCATGAGAGACCTCAGGGCTGCATGTTTTGAGCCCAGTACTGAGCCTGAAAAGCATTTCCAACCCCACTTACAAGTAAAACTAGCTAAAATGTGCCTGGCTTCTCTTCACTGAAAAGATCATTCTGAGTACATTTTTAGCATACGTTTGCACCTGCCGGGTCAGCTGAGCAGCGAATTTCTATTTAACCACCTGCTATCATGAGAGACCTCAGGGCTGCATGTTTTGAGCCCAGTACTGAGCCTGAAAAGCATTTCCAACCCCACTTACAAGTAAAACTAGCTAAAATGTGCCTGGCTGCTATTCACTGAAAAGCTCATTCTGTGTACATTTTTGGCATACGTTTGCTCCTACCGGGTCAGCTGAGCAGCGAATTTCTATTTAACCACCTGCTGTCATGGGAGACCTCAGGGCTGCATGTTTTGAGCCCAGTACTGAGCCTGAAAAGCATTTCCAACCCCACTTACAAGTAAAACTAGCTAAAATGTGCCTGGCTGCTATTCACTGAAAAGCTCATTCTGTGTACATTTTTAGCATACGTTTGCACCTGCCGGGTCAGCTGAGCAGCGAATTTCTATTTAACCACCTGCTATCATGAGAGACCTCAGGGCTGCATGTTTTGAGCCCAGTACTGGCCTGAAAAGCGTTTCCAACCCCACTTACAAGTAAAACTAGCTAAAATGTGCCTGGCTTCTCTTCACTGAAAAGCTCATTCTGAGTACATTTTTAGCATACGTTTGCACCTGCCGGGTCAGCTGAGCAGCGAATTTCTATTTAACCACCTGCTGTCATGGGAGACATCAGGGCTGCATGTTTTGAGCCCAGTACTGATCCTGAAAAGCGTTTCCAACCCCACTTACAGCTTTTCAGTGAATAGCAGCCAGGCACATTTTAGCTAGTTTTACTTGTAAGTGGGGTTGGAAATGCTTTTCAGGCTCAGTATCGGGCTCAAAACATGCAGCCCTGAGGTCTCTCATGACAGCAGGTGGTTAAATAGAAATTCGCTGCTCAGCTGACCCAGCAGGTGCAAACGTATGCTAAAAATGTACTCAGAATGAGCTTTTCAGTGAAGAGAAGCCAGGCACATTTTAGCTAGTTTTACTTGTAAGTGGGGTTGGAAACGCTTTTAAGGATCAGTACTGGGCTCAAAACATGCAGCCCTGAGGTCTCCCATGATAGCAGGTGGTTAAATAGAAATTCGCTGCTCAGCTGACCCGGTAGGAGCAAACGTATGCTAAAAATGTACTCAGAATGAGCTTTTCAGTGAAGAGAAGCCAGGCACATTTGAGCTAGTTTTACTTGTAAGTGGGGTTGGAAACGCTTTTCAGGCTCAGTACTGGGCTCAAAACATGCAGCCCTGAGGTCTCTCATGATAGCAGGTGGTTAAATAGAAATTCGCTGCTCAGCTGACCCGGCAGGTGCAAACGTATGCTAAAAATGTACTCAGAATGAGCTTTTCAGTGAATAGCAGCCAGGCACATTTTAGCTAGTTTTACTTGTAAGTGGGGTTGGAAATGCTTTTCAGGCTCAGTACTGGGCTCAAAACATGCAGCCCTGAGGTCTCCCATGACAGCATGTGGTTAAATAGAAATTCGCTGCTCAGCTGATCCGGTAGGAGCAAACGTATGCCGAAAATGTACAGAGAATGAGCTTTTCAGTGAATAGCAGCCAGGCACATTTTAGCTAGTTTTACTTGTAAGTGGGGTTGGAAATGCTTTTCAGGCTCAGTACTGGGCTCAAAACATGCAGCTCTGAGGTCTCTCATGATAGCAGGTGGTTAAATAGAAATTCGCTGCTCAGCTGACCCGGCAGGTGCAAACGTATGCTAAAAATGTACACAGAATGAGCTTTTCAGTGAAGAGAAGCCAGGCACATTTTAGCTAGTTTTACTTGTAAGTGGGGTTGGAAATGCTTTTCAGGCTCAGTACTGGGCTCAAAACATGCAGCCCTGAGGTCTCCCATGACAGCAGGTGGTTAAATTGAAATTCGCTGCTCAGCTGACCCGGTAGGAGCAAACGTATGCCAAAAATGTACACAGAATGAGCTTTTCAGTGAATAGCAGCCAGGCATATTTTAGCTAGTTTTACTTGTAAGTGGGGTTGGAAATGCTTTTCAGGCTCAGTACTGGGCTCAAAACATGCAGCCCTGAGGTCTCCCATGACAGCAGGTGGTTAAATAGAAATTCGCTGCACAGCTGACCCGGCAGGTGCAAACGTATGCTAAAAATGTACTCAGAATGAGCTTTTCAGTGAAGAGAAGCCAGGCACATTTTAGCTAGTTTTACTTGTAAGTGGGGTTGGAAATGCTTTTCAGGCTCAGTACTGGGCTCAAAACATGCAGCCCTGAGGTCTCTCATGACAGCAGGTGGTTAAATAGAAATTCGCTGCTCAGCTGACCCGGCAGGTGCAAACGTATGCTAAAAATGTACTCAGAATGAGCTTTTCAGTGAAGAGAAGCCAGGCACATTTTAGCTAGTTTTACTTGTAAGTGGGGTTGGAAATGCTTTTCAGGCTCAGTACTGGGCTCAAAACATGCAGCCCTGAGGTCTCCCATGACAGCAGGTGGTTAAATAGAAATTTGCTGCTCAGCTGACCCGGCAGGAGCAAACGTATGCCAAAAATGTACACAGAATGAGATTTTCAGTGAATAGCAGCCAGGCACATTTTAGCTAGTTTTACTTGTAAGTGGGGTTGGAAATGCTTTTCAGGCTCAGTACTGGGCTCAAAACATGCAGCCCTGAGGTCTCCCATGACAGCAGGTGGTTAAATAGAAATTCGCTGCTCAGCTGACCCGGTAGGAGCAAACGTATGCCAAAAATGTACACAGAATGAGCTTTTCAGTGAATAGCAGCCAGGCACATTTTAGCTAGTTTTACTTGTAAGTGGGGTTGGAAACGTTTTTCAGGATCAGTACTGGGCTCAAAACATGCAGCCCTGAGGTCTCCCATGACAGCAGGTGGTTAAATAGAAATTCGCTGCTCAGCTGACCCGGCAGGTGCAAACGTATGCTAAAAATGTACACAGAATGAGCTTTTCAGTGAATAGCAGCCAGGCACATTTTAGCTAGTTTTACTTGTAAGTGGGGTTGGAAATGCTTTTCAGGCTCAGTACTGGGCTCAAAACATGCAGCCCTGAGGTCTCCCATGACAGCAGGTGGTTAAATAGAAATTCGCTGGTCAGCTGACCCGGCAGGAGCAAACGTATGCCAAAAATGTACACAGAATGAGCTTTTCAGTGAATAGCAGCCAGGCACATTTTAGCTAGTTTTACTTGTAAGTGGGGTTGGAAATGCTTTTCAGGCTCAGTACTGGGCTCAAAACATGCAGCCCTGAGGTCTCTCATGATAGCAGGTGGTTAAATAGAAATTCGCTGCTCAGCTGACCCGGCAGGTGCAAACGTATTCTAAAAATGTACTCAGAATGAGCTTTTCAGTGAAGAGAAGCCAGGCACATTTTAGCTAGTTTTACTTGTAAGTGGGGTTGGAAACGCTTTTCAGGATCAGTACTGGGCTCAAAACATGCAGCCCTGAGGTCTCCCAAGAAAGCAGGTGGTTAAATAGAAATTCGCTGCTCAGCTGACCCGGTAGGAGCAAACGTATGCCAAAAATGTACACAGAATGAGCTTTTCAGTGAATAGCAGCCAGGCACATTTTAGCTAGTTTTACTTGTAAGTGGGGTTGGAAATGCTTTTCAGGCTCAGTACTGGGCTCAAAACATGCAGCCCTGAGGTCTCCCATGACAGCAGGTGGTTAAATAGAAATTCGCTGCTCAGCTGACTCAGTAGGAGCAAACGTATGCCAAAAATGTACACAGAATGAGCTTTTCAGTGAATAGCAGCCAGGCACATTTTAGCTAGTTTTACTTGTAAGTGGGGTTGGAAACGCTTTCAGAGGATCAGTACTGGGCTCAAAACATGCAGCCCTGATGTCTCTCATGATAGCAGGTGGTTAAATAGAAATTCGCTGCTCAGCTGACCCGGCAGGTGCAAATGTATGCTAAAAATGTACTCAGAATGAGCTTTTCAGTGAAGAGAAGCCAGGCACATTTTAGCTAGTTTTACTTGTAAGTGGGGTTGGAAATGCTTTTCAGGCTCAGTACTGGGCTCAAAACATGCAGCCCTGAGGTCTCTCATGATAGCAGGTGGTTAAATAGAAATTCGCTGCTCAGCTGACCCGGCAGATGCAAACGTATGCTAAAAATGTACTCAGAATGAGCTTTTCAGTGAAGAGAAGCCAGGCACATTTTAGCTAGTTTTATTTGTAAGTGGGGTTGGAAATGCTTTTCAGGCTCAGTACTGGGCTCAAAACATGCAGCCCTGAGGTCTCTCATGATAGCAGGTGGTTAAATAGAAATTCGCTGCTCAGCTGACCCGGCAGGTGCAAATGTATGCTAAAAATGTACTCAGAATGAGCTTTTCAGTGAAGAGAAGCCAGGCACTTTTTAGCTAGTTTTACTTGTAAGTGGGGTTGGAAATGCTTTTCAGGCTCAGTACTGGGCTCAAAACATGCAGCCCTGAGGTCTCTCATGAAAGCACGTGGTTAAATAGAAATTCGCTGCTCAGCTGACCGGGTAGGAGCAAACGTATGCCAAAAATGTACACAGAATGAGCTTTTCAGTGAATAGCAGCCAGGCACATTTTAGCTAGTTTCACTTGTAAGTGGGGTTGGAAATGCTTTTCAGGCTCAGTACTGGGCTCAAAACATGCAGCCCTGAGGTCTCCCATGACAGCAGGTGGTTAAATAGAAATTCGCTGCTCAGCTGACCGGGTAGGAGCAAACGTATGCCAAAAATGTACACAGAATAAGCTTTTCAGTGAAGAGAAGCCAGGCACATTTTAGCTAGTTTTACTTGTAAGTGGGGTTGGAAATGCTTTTCAGGCTCAGTACTGGGCTCAAAACATGCAGCCCTGAGGTCTCTCATGATAGCAGGTGGTTAAATAGAAATTCGCTGCTCAGCTGACCCGGCAGGTGCAAACGTATGCTAAAAATGTACTCAGAATGAGCTTTTCAGTGAAGAGAAGCCAGGCACTTTTTAGCTAGTTTTACTTGTAAGTGGGGTTGGAAATGCTTTTCAGGCTCAGTACTGGGCTCAAAACATGCAGCCCTGAGGTCTCCCATGACAGCAGGTGGTTAAATAGAAATTCGCTGCTCAGCTGACCGGGTAGGAGCAAACGTATGCCAAAAATGTACACAGAATGAGCTTTTCAGTGAATAGCAGCCAGGCACATTTTAGCTAGTTTTACTTGTAAGTGGGGTTGGAAATGCTTTTCAGGCTCAGTACTGGGCTCAAAACATGCAGCCCTGAGGTCTCCCATGACAGCAGGTGGTTAAATAGAAATTCGCTGCTCAGCTGACCGGGTAGGAGCAAACGTATGCCAAAAATGTACACAGAATGAGCTTTTCAGTGAAGAGAAGCCAGGCACATTTTAGCTAGTTTTACTTGTAAGTGGGGTTGGAAATGCTTTTCAGGCTCAGTACTGGGCTCAAAACATGCAGCCCTGAGGTCTCTCATGATAGCAGGTGGTTAAATAGAAATTCGCTGTTCAGCTGACCCGGCAGGTGCAAACGTATGCTAAAAATGTACTCAGAATGAGCTTTTCAGTGAAGAGAAGCCAGGCACTTTTTAGCTAGTTTTACTTGTAAGTGGGGTTGGAAATGCTTTTCAGGCTCAGTACTGGGCTCAAAACATGCAGCCCTGAGGTCTCACATGACAGCAGGTGGTTAAATAGAAATTCGCTGCTCAGCTGACCGGGTAGGAGCAAACGTATGCCAAAAATGTACACAGAATGAGCTTTTCAGTGAATAGCAGCCAGGCACATTTTAGCTAGTTTTACTTGTAAGTGGGGTTGGAAATGCTTTTCAGGCTCAGTACTGGGCTCAAAACATGCAGCCCTGAGGTCTCCCATGACAGCAGGTGGTTAAATAGAAATTCGCTGCTCAGCTGACTCAGTAGGAGCAAACGTATGCCAAAAATGTACACAGAATGAGCTTTTCAGTGAATAGCAGCCAGGCACATTTCAGCTAGTTTTACTTGTAAGTGGGGTTGGAAACGCTTTTCAGGATCAGTACTGGGCTCAAAACATGCAGCCCTGATGTCTCTCATGATAGCAGGTGGTTAAATAGAAATTCGCTGCTCAGCTGACCCGGCAGGTGCAAATGTATGCTAAAAATGTACTCAGAATGAGCTTTTCAGTGAAGAGAAGCCAGGCACATTTTAGCTAGTTTTACTTGTAAGTGGGGTTGGAAATGCTTTTCAGGCTCAGTACTGGGCTCAAAACATGCAGCCCTGAGGTCTCCCATGACAGCAGGTGGTTAAATAGAAATTCGCTGCTCAGCTGACCCGGTAGGAGCAAACGTATGCCAAAAATGTACACAGAATGAGCTTTTCAGTGAATAGCAGCCAGGCACATTTTAGCTAGTTTTACTTGTAGGTGGGGTTGGAAATGCTTTTCAGGCTCAGTATCGGGCTCAAAACATGCAGCCCTGAGGTCTCCCATGACAGCAGGTGGTTAAATAGAAATTCGCTGCTCAGCTGACCCGGTAGGAGCAAACGTATGCCAAAAATGTACACAGAATGAGCTTTTCAGTGAATAGCAGCCAGGCACATTTTAGCTAGTTTTACTTGTAAGTGGGGTTGGAAACGCTTTTAAGGATCAGTACTGGGCTCAAAACATGCAGCCCTGAGGTCTCCCATGATAGCAGGTGGTTAAATAGAAATTCGCTGCTCAGCTGACCCGGCAGGTGCAAACGTATGCTAAAAATGTACTCAGAATGAGCTTTTCAGTGAAGAGAAGCCAGGCACATTTGAGCTAGTTTTACTTGTAAGTGGGGTTGGAAACGCTTTTAAGGCTCAGTACTGGGCTCAAAACATGCAGCCCTGAGGTCTCTCATGATAGCAGGTGGTTAAATAGAAATTCGCTGCTCAGCTGACCCGGCAGGTGCAAACGTATGCTAAAAATGTACTCAGAATGAGCTTTTCAGTGAATAGCAGCCAGGCACATTTTAGCTAGTTTTACTTGTAAGTGGGGTTGGAAATGCTTTTCAGGCTCAGTACTGGGCTCAAAACATGCAGCCCTGAGGTCTCTCATGATAGCAGGTGGTTAAATAGAAATTCGCTGCTCAGCTGACCCGGCAGGTGCAAACGTATGCTAAAAATTTACTCAGAATGAGCTTTTCAGTGAAGAGAAGCCAGGCACATTTTAGCTAGTTTTACTTGTAATTGGGGTTGGAAATGCTTTTCAGGCTCAGTACTGGGCTCAAAACATGCAGCCCTGAGGTCTCTCATGATAGCAGGTGGTTAAATAGAAATTCGCTGCTCAGCTGACCCGGCAGGTGCAAACGTATGCTAAAAATGTACTCAGAATGAGCTTTTCAGTGAAGAGAAGCCAGGCACTTTTTAGCTAGTTTTACTTGTAAGTGGGGTTGGAAATGCTTTTCAGGCTCAGTACTGGGCTCAAAACATGCAGCCCTGAGGTCTCTCATGAAAGCACGTGGTTAAATAGAAATTCGCTGCTCAGCTGACCCGGTAGGAGCAAACGTATGCCAAAAATGTACACAGAATGAGCTTTTCAGTGAATAGCAGCCAGGCACATTTTAGCTAGTTTTACTTGTAAGTGGGGTTGGAAACGCTTTTAAGGATCAGTACTGGGCTCAAAACATGCAGCCCTGAGGTCTCCCATGATAGCAGGTGGTTAAATAGAAATTCGCTGCTCAGCTGACCCGGCAGGTGCAAACGTATGCTAAAAATGTACACAGAATGAGCTTTTCAGTGAATAGCAGCTAGGCACATTTTAGCTAGTTTTACTTGTAAGTGGGGTTGGAAATGCTTTTCAGGCTCAGTACTGGGCTCAAAACATGCAGCCCTGAGGTCTCCCATGACAGCAGGTGGTTAAATAGAAATTCGCTGCTCAGCTGACCCGGTAGGAGCAAACGTATGCCAAAAATGTACACAGAATGAGCTTTTCAGTGAATAGCAGCCAGGCACATTTTAGCTAGTTTTACTTGTAAGTGGGGTTGGAAATGCTTTTCAGGCTCAGTATCGGGCTCAAAACATGCAGCCCTGAGGTCTCCCATGACAGCAGGTGGTTAAATAGAAATTCGCTGCTCAGCTGACCCGGTAGGAGCAAACGTATGCCAAAAATGTACACAGAATGAGCTTTTCACTGAATAGCAGCCAGGCACATTTTAGCTAGTTTTACTTGTAAGTGGGGTTGGAAACGCTTTTAAGGATCAGTACTGGGCTCAAAACATGCAGCCCTGAGGTCTCCCATGACAGCAGGTGGTTAAATAGAAATTCGCTGCTCAGCTGACTCAGTAGGAGCAAACGTATGCCAAAAATGTACACAGAATGAGCTTTTCAGTGAATAGCAGCCAGGCACATTTCAGCTAGTTTTACTTGTAAGTGGGGTTGGAAACGCTTTTCAGGATCAGTACTGGGCTCAAAACATGCAGCCCTGATGTCTCTCATGATAGCAGGTGGTTAAATAGAAATTCGCTGCTCAGCTGACCCGGCAGGTGCAAATGTATGCTAAAAATGTACTCAGAATGAGCTTTTCAGTGAAGAGAAGCCAGGCACATTTTAGCTAGTTTTACTTGTAAGTGGGGTTGGAAATGCTTTTCAGGCTCAGTACTGGGCTCAAAACATGCAGCCCTGAGGTCTCCCATGACAGCAGGTGGTTAAATAGAAATTCGCTGCTCAGCTGACCCGGTAGGAGCAAACGTATGCCAAAAATGTACACAGAATGAGCTTTTCAGTGAATAGCAGCCAGGCACATTTTAGCTAGTTTTACTTGTAGGTGGGGTTGGAAATGCTTTTCAGGCTCAGTATCGGGCTCAAAACATGCAGCCCTGAGGTCTCCCATGACAGCAGGTGGTTAAATAGAAATTCGCTGCTCAGCTGACCCGGTAGGAGCAAACGTATGCCAAAAATGTACACAGAATGAGCTTTTCAGTGAATAGCAGCCAGGCACATTTTAGCTAGTTTTACTTGTAAGTGGGGTTGGAAACGCTTTTAAGGATCAGTACTGGGCTCAAAACATGCAGCCCTGAGGTCTCCCATGATAGCAGGTGGTTAAATAGAAATTCGCTGCTCAGCTGACCCGGCAGGTGCAAACGTATGCTAAAAATGTACTCAGAATGAGCTTTTCAGTGAAGAGAAGCCAGGCACATTTGAGCTAGTTTTACTTGTAAGTGGGGTTGGAAACGCTTTTAAGGCTCAGTACTGGGCTCAAAACATGCAGCCCTGAGGTCTCTCATGATAGCAGGTGGTTAAATAGAAATTCGCTGCTCAGCTGACCCGGCAGGTGCAAACGTATGCTAAAAATGTACTCAGAATGAGCTTTTCAGTGAATAGCAGCCAGGCACATTTTAGCTAGTTTTACTTGTAAGTGGGGTTGGAAATGCTTTTCAGGCTCAGTACTGGGCTCAAAACATGCAGCCCTGAGGTCTCTCATGATAGCAGGTGGTTAAATAGAAATTCGCTGCTCAGCTGACCCGGCAGGTGCAAACGTATGCTAAAAATTTACTCAGAATGAGCTTTTCAGTGAAGAGAAGCCAGGCACATTTTAGCTAGTTTTACTTGTAATTGGGGTTGGAAATGCTTTTCAGGCTCAGTACTGGGCTCAAAACATGCAGCCCTGAGGTCTCTCATGATAGCAGGTGGTTAAATAGAAATTCGCTGCTCAGCTGACCCGGCAGGTGCAAACGTATGCTAAAAATGTACTCAGAATGAGCTTTTCAGTGAAGAGAAGCCAGGCACTTTTTAGCTAGTTTTACTTGTAAGTGGGGTTGGAAATGCTTTTCAGGCTCAGTACTGGGCTCAAAACATGCAGCCCTGAGGTCTCTCATGAAAGCACGTGGTTAAATAGAAATTCGCTGCTCAGCTGACCCGGTAGGAGCAAACGTATGCCAAAAATGTACACAGAATGAGCTTTTCAGTGAATAGCAGCCAGGCACATTTTAGCTAGTTTTACTTGTAAGTGGGGTTGGAAACGCTTTTAAGGATCAGTACTGGGCTCAAAACATGCAGCCCTGAGGTCTCCCATGATAGCAGGTGGTTAAATAGAAATTCGCTGCTCAGCTGACCCGGCAGGTGCAAACGTATGCTAAAAATGTACACAGAATGAGCTTTTCAGTGAATAGCAGCTAGGCACATTTTAGCTAGTTTTACTTGTAAGTGGGGTTGGAAATGCTTTTCAGGCTCAGTACTGGGCTCAAAACATGCAGCCCTGAGGTCTCCCATGACAGCAGGTGGTTAAATAGAAATTCGCTGCTCAGCTGACCCGGTAGGAGCAAACGTATGCCAAAAATGTACACAGAATGAGCTTTTCAGTGAATAGCAGCCAGGCACATTTTAGCTAGTTTTACTTGTAAGTGGGGTTGGAAATGCTTTTCAGGCTCAGTATCGGGCTCAAAACATGCAGCCCTGAGGTCTCCCATGACAGCAGGTGGTTAAATAGAAATTCGCTGCTCAGCTGACCCGGTAGGAGCAAACGTATGCCAAAAATGTACACAGAATGAGCTTTTCACTGAATAGCAGCCAGGCACATTTTAGCTAGTTTTACTTGTAAGTGGGGTTGGAAACGCTTTTAAGGATCAGTACTGGGCTCAAAACATGCAGCCCTGAGGTCTCCCATGATAGCAGGTGGTTAAATAGAAATTCGCTGCTCAGCTGACCCGGCAGGTGCAAACGTATGCTAAAAATGTACTCAGAATGAGCTTTTCAGTGAAGAGAAGCCAGGCACATTTGAGCTAGTTTTACTTGTAAGTGGGGTTGGAAACGCTTTTCAGGCTCAGTACTGGGCTCAAAACATGCAGCCCTGAGGTCTCTCATGATAGCAGGTGGTTAAATAGAAATTCGCTGCTCAGCTGACCCGGCAGGTGCAAACGTATGCTAAAAATGTACTCAGAATGAGCTTTTCAGTGAATAGCAGCCAGGCACATTTTAGCTAGTTTTACTTGTAAGTGGGGTTGGAAATGCTTTTCAGGCTCAGTACTGGGCTCCAAACATGCAGCCCTGAGGTCTCTCATGATAGCAGGTGGTTAAATAGAAATTCGCTGCTCAGCTGACCCGGCAGGTGCAAACGTATGCTAAAAATGTACTCAGAATGAGCTTTTCAGTGAAGAGAAGCCAGGCACATTTTAGCTAGTTTTACTTGTAAGTGGGGTTGGAAATGCTTTTCAGGCTCAGTACTGGGCTCAAAACATGCAGCCCTGAGGTCTCTCATGATAGCAGGTGGTTAAATAGAAATTCGCTGCTCAGCTGACCCGGCAGGTGCAAACGTATGCTAAAAATGTACTCAGAATGAGCTTTTCAGTGAAGAGAAGCCAGGCACTTTTTAGCTAGTTTTACTTGTAAGTGGGGTTGGAAATGCTTTTCAGGCTCAGTACTGGGCTCAAAACATGCAGCCCTGAGGTCTCTCATGAAAGCACGTGGTTAAATAGAAATTCGCTGCTCAGCTGACCCGGTAGGAGCAAACGCATGCCAAAAATGTACACAGAATGAGCTTTTCAGTGAATAGCAGCCAGGCACATTTTAGCTAGTTTTACTTGTAAGTGGGGTTGGAAACGCTTTTAAGGATCAGTACTGGGCTCAAAACATGCAGCCCTGAGGTCTCCCATGATAGCAGGTGGTTAAATAGAAATTCGCTGCTCAGCTGACCCGGCAGGTGCAAACGTATGCTAAAAATGTACTCAGAATGAGCTTTTCAGTGAAGAGAAGCCAGGCACATTTGAGCTAGTTTTACTTGTAAGTGGGGTTGGAAACGCTTTTCAGGATCAGTACTGGGCTCAAAACATGCAGCCCTGATGTCTCTCATGATAGCAGGTGGTTAAATAGAAATTCGCTGCTCAGCTGACCCGGCAGGTGCAAATGTATGCTAAAAATGTACTCAGAATGAGCTTTTCAGTTAAGAGAAGCCAGGCACATTTTAGCTAGTTTTACTTGTAAGTGGGGTTGGAAATGCTTTTCAGGCTCAGTACTGGGCTCCAAACATGCAGCCCTGAGGTCTCTCATGATAGCAGGTGGTTAAATAGAAATTCGCTGCTCAGCTGACCCGGCAGGTGCAAACTTATGCTAAAAATGTACTCAGAATGAGCTTTTCAGTGAAGAGAAGCCAGGCACATTTTAGCTAGTTTTACTTGTAAGTGGGGTTGGAAATGCTTTTCAGGCTCAGTACTGGGCTCAAAACATGCAGCCCTGAGGTCTCTCATGATAGCAGGTGGTTAAATAGAAATTCGCTGCTCAGCTGACCCGGCAGGTGCAAACGTATGCTAAAAATGTACTCAGAATGAGCTTTTCAGTGAAGAGAAGCCAGGCACTTTTTAGCTAGTTTTACTTGTAAGTGGGGTTGGAAATGCTTTTCAGGCTCAGTACTGGGCTCAAAACATGCAGCCCTGAGGTCTCTCATGAAAGCACGTGGTAAATAGAAATTCGCTGCTCAGCTGACCCGGTAGGAGCAAACGTATGCCAAAAATGTACACAGAATGAGCTTTTCAGTGAATAGCAGCCAGGCACATTTTAGCTAGTTTTACTTGTAAGTGGGGTTGGAAATGCTTTTCAGGCTCAGTACTGGGCTCAAAACATGCAGACCCGAGGTCTCCCATGACAGCAGGTGGTTAAATAGAAATTCGCTGCTCAGCTGACCGGGTAGGAGCAAACGTATGCCAAAAATGTACACAGAATGAGCTTTTCAGTGAAGAGAAGCCAGGCACATTTTAGCTAGTTTTACTTGTAAGTGGGGTTGGAAATGCTTTTCAGGCTCAGTACTGGGCTCAAAACATGCAGCCCTGATGTATCTCATGATAGCAGGTGGTTAAATAGAAATTCGCTGCTCAGCTGACCCGGCAGGTGCAAACGTATGCTAAAAATTTACTCAGAATGAGCTTTTCAGTGAAGAGAAGCCAGGCACTTTTTAGCTAGTTTTACTTGTAAGTGGGGTTGGAAATGCTTTTCAGGCTCAGTACTGGGCTCAAAACATGCAGCCCTGAGGTCTCTCATGAAAGCACGTGGTTAAATAGAAATTCGCTGCTCAGCTGACCCGGTAGGAGCAAACGTATGCCAAAAATGTACACAGAATGAGCTTTTCAGTGAATAGCAGCCAGGCACATTTTAGCTAGTTTTACTTGTAAGTGGGGTTGGAAACGCTTTTAAGGATCAGTACTGGGCTCAAAACATGCAGCCCTGAGGTCTCCCATGATAGCAGGTGGTTAAATAGAAATTCGCTGCTCAGCTGACCCGGCAGGTGCAAACGTATGCTAAAAATGTACACAGAATGAGCTTTTCAGTGAATAGCAGCTAGGCACATTTTAGCTAGTTTTACTTGTAAGTGGGGTTGGAAATGCTTTTCAGGCTCAGTACTGGGCTCAAAACATGCAGCCCTGAGGTCTCCCATGACAGCAGGTGGTTAAATAGAAATTCGCTGCTCAGCTGACCCGGTAGGAGCAAACGTATGCCAAAAATGTACACAGAATGAGCTTTTCAGTGAATAGCAGCCAGGCACATTTTAGCTAGTTTTACTTGTAAGTGGGGTTGGAAATGCTTTTCAGGCTCAGTATCGGGCTCAAAACATGCAGCCCTGAGGTCTCCCATGACAGCAGGTGGTTAAATAGAAATTCGCTGCTCAGCTGACCCGGTAGGAGCAAACGTATGCCAAAAATGTACACAGAATGAGCTTTTCACTGAATAGCAGCCAGGCACATTTTAGCTAGTTTTACTTGTAAGTGGGGTTGGAAACGCTTTTAAGGATCAGTACTGGGCTCAAAACATGCAGCCCTGAGGTCTCCCATGATAGCAGGTGGTTAAATAGAAATTCGCTGCTCAGCTGACCCGGCAGGTGCAAACGTATGCTAAAAATGTACTCAGAATGAGCTTTTCAGTGAAGAGAAGCCAGGCACATTTGAGCTAGTTTTACTTGTAAGTGGGGTTGGAAACGCTTTTCAGGCTCAGTACTGGGCTCAAAACATGCAGCCCTGAGGTCTCTCATGATAGCAGGTGGTTAAATAGAAATTCGCTGCTCAGCTGACCCGGCAGGTGCAAACGTATGCTAAAAATGTACTCAGAATGAGCTTTTCAGTGAATAGCAGCCAGGCACATTTTAGCTAGTTTTACTTGTAAGTGGGGTTGGAAATGCTTTTCAGGCTCAGTACTGGGCTCCAAACATGCAGCCCTGAGGTCTCTCATGATAGCAGGTGGTTAAATAGAAATTCGCTGCTCAGCTGACCCGGCAGGTGCAAACGTATGCTAAAAATGTACTCAGAATGAGCTTTTCAGTGAAGAGAAGCCAGGCACATTTTAGCTAGTTTTACTTGTAAGTGGGGTTGGAAATGCTTTTCAGGCTCAGTACTGGGCTCAAAACATGCAGCCCTGAGGTCTCTCATGATAGCAGGTGGTTAAATAGAAATTCGCTGCTCAGCTGACCCGGCAGGTGCAAACGTATGCTAAAAATGTACTCAGAATGAGCTTTTCAGTGAAGAGAAGCCAGGCACTTTTTAGCTAGTTTTACTTGTAAGTGGGGTTGGAAATGCTTTTCAGGCTCAGTACTGGGCTCAAAACATGCAGCCCTGAGGTCTCTCATGAAAGCACGTGGTTAAATAGAAATTCGCTGCTCAGCTGACCCGGTAGGAGCAAACGTATGCCAAAAATGTACACAGAATGAGCTTTTCAGTGAATAGCAGCCAGGCACATTTTAGCTAGTTTTACTTGTAAGTGGGGTTGGAAACGCTTTTAAGGATCAGTACTGGGCTCAAAACATGCAGCCCTGAGGTCTCCCATGATAGCAGGTGGTTAAATAGAAATTCGCTGCTCAGCTGACCCGGCAGGTGCAAACGTATGCTAAAAATGTACTCAGAATGAGCTTTTCAGTGAAGAGAAGCCAGGCACATTTGAGCTAGTTTTACTTGTAAGTGGGGTTGGAAACGCTTTTCAGGATCAGTACTGGGCTCAAAACATGCAGCCCTGATGTCTCTCATGATAGCAGGTGGTTAAATAGAAATTCGCTGCTCAGCTGACCCGGCAGGTGCAAATGTATGCTAAAAATGTACTCAGAATGAGCTTTTCAGTGAAGAGAAGCCAGGCACATTTTAGCTAGTTTTACTTGTAAGTGGGGTTGGAAATGCTTTTCAGGCTCAGTACTGGGCTCCAAACATGCAGCCCTGAGGTCTCTCATGATAGCAGGTGGTTAAATAGAAATTCGCTGCTCAGCTGACCCGGCAGGTGCAAACTTATGCTAAAAATTTACTCAGAATGAGCTTTTCAGTGAAGAGAAGCCAGGCACATTTTAGCTAGTTTTACTTGTAAGTGGGGTTGGAAATGCTTTTCAGGCTCAGTACTGGGCTCAAAACATGCAGCCCTGAGGTCTCTCATGATAGCAGGTGGTTAAATAGAAATTCGCTGCTCAGCTGACCCGGCAGGTGCAAACGTATGCTAAAAATGTACTCAGAATGAGCTTTTCAGTGAAGAGAAGCCAGGCACTTTTTAGCTAGTTTTACTTGTAAGTGGGGTTGGAAATGCTTTTCAGGCTCAGTACTGGGCTCAAAACATGCAGCCCTGAGGTCTCTCATGAAAGCACGTGGTAAATAGAAATTCGCTGCTCAGCTGACCCGGTAGGAGCAAACGTATGCCAAAAATGTACACAGAATGAGCTTTTCAGTGAATAGCAGCCAGGCACATTTTAGCTAGTTTTACTTGTAAGTGGGGTTGGAAATGCTTTTCAGGCTCAGTACTGGGCTCAAAACATGCAGACCCGAGGTCTCCCATGACAGCAGGTGGTTAAATAGAAATTCGCTGCTCAGCTGACCGGGTAGGAGCAAACGTATGCCAAAAATGTACACAGAATGAGCTTTTCAGTGAAGAGAAGCCAGGCACATTTTAGCTAGTTTTACTTGTAAGTGGGGTTGGAAATGCTTTTCAGGCTCAGTACTGGGCTCAAAACATGCAGCCCTGAGGTCTCCCATGACAGCAGGTGGTTAAATAGAAATTCGCTGCTCAGCTGACCCGGTAGGAGCAAACGTATGCCAAAAATGTACACAGAATGAGCTTTTCAGTGAATAGCAGCCAGGCACATTTTAGCTAGTTTTACTTGTAATTGGGGTTGGAAATGCTTTTCAGGCTCAGTACTGGGCTCAAAACATGCAGCCCTGAGGTCTCCCATGACAGCAGGTGGTTAAATAGAAATTTGCTGCTCAGCTGACCCGGTAGGAGCAAACGTATGCCAAAAATGTACACAGAATGAGCTTTTCAGTGAATAGCAGCTAGGCACATTTTAGCTAGTTTTACTTGTAAGTGGGGTTGGAAATGCTTTTCAGGCTCAATACTGGGCTCAAAACATGCAGCCCTGAGGTCTCCCATGACAGCAGGTGGTTAAATAGAAATTCACTGCTCAGCTGACCCGGTAGGAGCAAACGTATGCCAAAAATGTACACAGAATGAGCTTTTCAGTGAATAGCAGCCAGGCACATTTTAGCTAGTTTTACTTGTAAGTGGGGTTGGAAATGCTTTTCAGGCTCAGTATCGGGCTCAAAACATGCAGCCCTGAGGTCTCCCATGACAGCAGGTGGTTAAATAGAAATTCGCTGCTCAGCTGACCCCGTAGGAGCAAACGTATGCCAAAAATGTACACAGAATGAGCTTTTCAGTGAATAGCAGCCAGGCACATTTTAGCTAGTTTTACTTGTAAGTGGGGTTGGAAACGCTTTTCAGGCTCAGTACTGGGCTCAAAACATGCAGCCCTGAGGTCTCTCATGATAGCAGGTGGTTAAATAGAAATTCGCTGCTCAGCTGACCCGGCAGGTGCAAACGTATGCTAAAAATGTACTCAGAATGAGCTTTTCAGTGAATAGCAGCCAGGCACATTTTAGCTAGTTTTACTTGTAAGTGGGGTTGGAAATGCTTTTCAGGCTCAGTACTGGGCTCAAAACATGCAGCCCTGAGGTCTCCCATGACAGCATGTGGTTAAATAGAAATTCGCTGCTCAGCTGATCCGGTAGGAGGAAACGTATGCCAAAAATGTACAGAGAATGAGCTTTTCAGTGAATAGTAGCCAGGCACATTTTAGCTAGTTTTACTTGTAAGTGGGGTTGGAAATGTTTTTCAGGCTCAGTACTGGGCTCAAAACATGCAGCCCTGAGGTCTCCCATGACAGCAGGTGGTTAAATAGAAATTCGCTGCTCAGCTGACCCGGCAGGTGCAAACGTATGCTAAAAATGTACTCAGAATGAGCTTTTCAGTGAAGAGAAGCCAGGCACTTTTTCGCTAGTTTTACTTGTAAGTGGGGTTGGAAATGCTTTTCAGGCTCAGTACTGGGCTCAAAACATGCAGCCCTGAGGTCTCTCATGAAAGCACGTGGTTAAATAGAAATTCGCTGCTCAGCTGACCCGGTAGGAGCAAACGTATGCCAAAAATGTACACAGAATGAGCTTTTCAGTGAATAGCAGCCAGGCACATTTTAGCTAGTTTTACTTGTAATTGGGGTTGGAAATGCTTTTCAGGCTCAGTACTGGGCTCAAAACATGCAGCCCTGAGGTCTCTCATGATAGCAGGTGGTTAAATAGAAATTCGCTGCTCAGCTGACCCGGCAGGTGCAAACGTATGCTAAAAATGTACTCAGAATGAGCTTTTCAGTGAAGAGAAGCCAGGCACTTTTTAGCTAGTTTTACTTGTAAGTGGGGTTGGAAATGCTTTTCAGGCTCAGTACTGGGCTCAAAACATGCAGCCCTGAGGTCTCTCATGAAAGCACGTGGTTAAATAGAAATTCGCTGCTCAGCTGACCCGGTAGGAGCAAACGTATGCCAAAAATGTACACAGAATGAGCTTTTCAGTGAATAGCAGCCAGGCACATTTTAGCTAGTTTTTGCTTGTAAGTGGGGTTGGAAACGCTTTTAAGGATCAGTACTGGGCTCAAGACATGCAGCCCTGAGGTCTCCCATGACAGCAGGTGGTTAAATAGAAATTCGCTGCTCAGCTGACCCGGTAGGAGCAAACGTATGCCAAAAATGTACACAGAATGAGCTTTTCAGTGAATAGCAGCCAGGCACATTTTAGCTAGTTTTACTTGTAAGTGGGGTTGGAAATGCTTTTCAGGCTCAGTATCGGGCTCAAAACATGCAGCCCTGAGGTCTCCCATGACAGCAGGTGGTTAAATAGAAATTCGCTGCTCAGCTGACCCGGTAGGAGCAAACGTATGCCAAAAATGTACACAGAATGAGCTTTTCAGTGAATAGCAGCAGGGCACATTTTAGCTAGTTTTACTTGTAAGTGGGGTTGGAAACGCTTTTAAGGATCAGTACTGGGCTCAAAACATGCAGCCCTGAGGTCTCCCATGATAGCAGGTGGTTAAATAGAAATTCGCTGCTCAGCTGACCCGGCAGGTGCAAACGTATGCTAAAAATGTACTCAGAATGAGCTTTTCAGTGAAGAGAAGCCAGGCACATTTGAGCTAGTTTTACTTGTAAGTGGGGTTGGAAACGCTTTTCAGGCTCAGTACTGGGCTCAAAACATGCAGCCCTGAGGTCTCTCATGATAGCAGGTGGTTAAATAGAAATTCGCTGCTCAGCTGACCCGGCAGGTGCAAACGTATGCTAAAAATGTACTCAGAATGAGCTTTTCAGTGAATAGCAGCCAGGCACATTTTAGCTAGTTTTACTTGTAAGTGGGGTTGGAAATGCTTTTCAGGCTCAGTACTGGGCTCCAAACATGCAGCCCTGAGGTCTCTCATGATAGCAGGTGGTTAAATAGAAATTCGCTGCTCAGCTGACCCGGCAGGTGCAAACGTATGCTAAAAATGTACTCAGAATGAGCTTTTCAGTGAAGAGAAGCCAGGCACATTTTAGCTAGTTTTACTTGTAAGTGGGGTTGGAAATGCTTTTCAGGCTCAGTACTGGGCTCAAAACATGCAGCCCTGAGGTCTCTCATGATAGCAGGTGGTTAAATAGAAATTCGCTGCTCAGCTGACCCGGCAGGTGCAAACGTATGCTAAAAATGTACTCAGAATGAGCTTTTCAGTGAAGAGAAGCCAGGCACTTTTTAGCTAGTTTTACTTGTAAGTGGGGTTGGAAATGCTTTTCAGGCTCAGTACTGGGCTCAAAACATGCAGCCCTGAGGTCTCTCATGAAAGCACGTGGTTAAATAGAAATTCGCTGCTCAGCTGACCCGGTAGGAGCAAACGTATGCCAAAAATGTACACAGAATGAGCTTTTCAGTGAATAGCAGCCAGGCACATTTTAGCTAGTTTTACTTGTAAGTGGGGTTGGAAACGCTTTTAAGGATCAGTACTGGGCTCAAAACATGCAGCCCTGAGGTCTCCCATGATAGCAGGTGGTTAAATAGAAATTCGCTGCTCAGCTGACCCGGCAGGTGCAAACGTATGCTAAAAATGTACTCAGAATGAGCTTTTCAGTGAAGAGAAGCCAGGCACATTTGAGCTAGTTTTACTTGTAAGTGGGGTTGGAAACGCTTTTCAGGATCAGTACTGGGCTCAAAACATGCAGCCCTGATGTCTCTCATGATAGCAGGTGGTTAAATAGAAATTCGCTGCTCAGCTGACCCGGTAGGAGCAAACGTATGCCAAAAATGTACACAGAATGAGCTTTTCAGTGAATAGCAGCCAGGCACATTTTAGCTAGTTTTACTTGTAATTGGGGTTGGAAATGCTTTTCAGGCTCAGTACTGGGCTCAAAACATGCAGCCCTGAGGTCTCTCATGATAGCAGGTGGTTAAATAGAAATTCGCTGCTCAGCTGACCCGGCAGGTGCAAACGTATGCTAAAAATGTACTCAGAATGAGCTTTTCAGTGAAGAGAAGCCAGGCACTTTTTAGCTAGTTTTACTTGTAAGTGGGGTTGGAAATGCTTTTCAGGCTCAGTACTGGGCTCAAAACATGCAGCCCTGAGGTCTCTCATGAAAGCACGTGGTTAAATAGAAATTCGCTGCTCAGCTGACCCGGTAGGAGCAAACGTATGCCAAAAATGTACACAGAATGAGCTTTTCAGTGAATAGCAGCCAGGCACATTTTAGCTAGTTTTACTTGTAAGTGGGGTTGGAAACGCTTTTAAGGATCAGTACTGGGCTCAAGACATGCAGCCCTGAGGTCTCCCATGACAGCAGGTGGTTAAATAGAAATTCGCTGCTCAGCTGACCCGGTAGGAGCAAACGTATGCCAAAAATGTACACAGAATGAGCTTTTCAGTGAATAGCAGCCAGGCACATTTTAGCTAGTTTTACTTGTAAGTGGGGTTGGAAATGCTTTTCAGGCTCAGTATCGGGCTCAAAACATGCAGCCCTGAGGTCTCCCATGACAGCAGGTGGTTAAATAGAAATTCGCTGCTCAGCTGACCCGGTAGGAGCAAACGTATGCCAAAAATGTACACAGAATGAGCTTTTCAGTGAATAGCAGCAGGGCACATTTTAGCTAGTTTTACTTGTAAGTGGGGTTGGAAACGCTTTTAAGGATCAGTACTGGGCTCAAAACATGCAGCCCTGAGGTCTCCCATGATAGCAGGTGGTTAAATAGAAATTCGCTGCTCAGCTGACCCGGCAGGTGCAAACGTATGCTAAAAATGTACTCAGAATGAGCTTTTCAGTGAAGAGAAGCCAGGCACATTTGAGCTAGTTTTACTTGTAAGTGGGGTTGGAAACGCTTTTCAGGCTCAGTACTGGGCTCAAAACATGCAGCCCTGAGGTCTCTCATGATAGCAGGTGGTTAAATAGAAATTCGCTGCTCAGCTGACCCGGCAGGTGCAAACGTATGCTAAAAATGTACTCAGAATGAGCTTTTCAGTGAATAGCAGCCAGGCACATTTTAGCTAGTTTTACTTGTAAGTGGGGTTGGAAATGCTTTTCAGGCTCAGTACTGGGCTCCAAACATGCAGCCCTGAGGTCTCTCATGATAGCAGGTGGTTAAATAGAAATTCGCTGCTCAGCTGACCCGGCAGGTGCAAACGTATGCTAAAAATGTACTCAGAATGAGCTTTTCAGTGAAGAGAAGCCAGGCACATTTTAGCTAGTTTTACTTGTAAGTGGGGTTGGAAATGCTTTTCAGGCTCAGTACTGGGCTCAAAACATGCAGCCCTGAGGTCTCTCATGATAGCAGGTGGTTAAATAGAAATTCGCTGCTCAGCTGACCCGGCAGGTGCAAACGTATGCTAAAAATGTACTCAGAATGAGCTTTTCAGTGAAGAGAAGCCAGGCACTTTTTAGCTAGTTTTACTTGTAAGTGGGGTTGGAAATGCTTTTCAGGCTCAGTACTGGGCTCAAAACATGCAGCCCTGAGGTCTCTCATGAAAGCACGTGGTTAAATAGAAATTCGCTGCTCAGCTGACCCGGTAGGAGCAAACGTATGCCAAAAATGTACACAGAATGAGCTTTTCAGTGAATAGCAGCCAGGCACATTTTAGCTAGTTTTACTTGTAAGTGGGGTTGGAAACGCTTTTAAGGATCAGTACTGGGCTCAAAACATGCAGCCCTGAGGTCTCCCATGATAGCAGGTGGTTAAATAGAAATTCGCTGCTCAGCTGACCCGGCAGGTGCAAACGTATGCTAAAAATGTACTCAGAATGAGCTTTTCAGTGAAGAGAAGCCAGGCACATTTGAGCTAGTTTTACTTGTAAGTGGGGTTGGAAACGCTTTTCAGGATCAGTACTGGGCTCAAAACATGCAGCCCTGATGTCTCTCATGATAGCAGGTGGTTAAATAGAAATTCGCTGCTCAGCTGACCCGGCAGGTGCAAATGTATGCTAAAAATGTACTCAGAATGAGCTTTTCAGTGAAGAGAAGCCAGGCACATTTTAGCTAGTTTTACTTGTAAGTGGGGTTGGAAATGCTTTTCAGGCTCAGTACTGGGCTCAAAACATGCAGCCCTGAGGTCTCTCATGATAGCAGGTGGTTAAATTGAAATTCGCTGCTCAGCTGACCCGGCAGGTGCAAACGTATGCTAAAAATGTACTCAGAATGAGCTTTTCAGTGAAGAGAAGCCAGGCACATTTTAGCTAGTTTTACTTGTAAGTGGGGTTGGAAATGCTTTTCAGGCTCAGTACTGGGCTCAAAACATGCAGCCCTGAGGTCTCTCATGATAGCAGGTGGTTAAATAGAAATTCGCTGCTCAGCTGACCCGGCAGGTGCAAACGTATGCTAAAAATGTACTCAGAATGAGCTTTTCAGTGAAGAGAAGCCAGGCACTTTTTAGCTAGTTTTACTTGTAAGTGGGGTTGGAAATGCTTTTCAGGCTCAGTACTGGGCTCAAAACATGCAGCCCTGAGGTCTCCCATGACAGCAGGTGGTTAAATAGAAATTCGCTGCTCAGCTGACCCGGTAGGAGCAAACGTATGCCAAAAATGTACACAGAATGAGCTTTTCAGTGAATAGCAGCCAGGCACATTTTAGCTAGTTTTAATTGTAATTGGGGTTGGAAATGCTTTTCAGGCTCAGTACTGGGCTCAAAACATGCAGCCCTGAGGTCTCCCATGACAGCAGGTGGTTAAATAGAAATTTGCTGCTCAGCTGACCCGGTAGGAGCAAACGTATGCCAAAAATGTACACAGAATGAGCTTTTCAGTGAATAGCAGCTAGGCACATTTTAGCTAGTTTTACTTGTAAGTGGGGTTGGAAATGCTTTTCAGGCTCAATACTGGGCTCAAAACATGCAGCCCTGAGGTCTCCCATGACAGCAGGTGGTTAAATAGAAATTCGCTGCTCAGCTGACCCGGTAGGAGCAAACGTATGCCAAAAATGTACACAGAATGAGCTTTTCAGTGAATAGCAGCCAGGCACATTTTAGCTAGTTTTACTTGTAAGTGGGGTTGGAAATGCTTTTCAGGCTCAGTATCGGGCTCAAAACATGCAGCCCTGAGGTCTCCCATGACAGCAGGTGGTTAAATAGAAATTCGCTGCTCAGCTGACCCGGTAGGAGCAAACGTATGCCAAAAATGTACACAGAATGAGCTTTTCAGTGAATAGCAGCCAGGCACATTTTAGCTAGTTTTACTTGTAAGTGGGGTTGGAAACGCTTTTAAGGATCAGTACTGGGCTCAAAACATGCAGCCCTGAGGTCTCCCATGATAGCAGGTGGTTAAATAGAAATTCGCTGCTCAGCTGACCCGGCAGGTGCAAACGTATGCTAAAAATGTACTCAGAATGAGCTTTTCAGTGAAGAGAAGCCAGGCACATTTGAGCTAGTTTTACTTGTAAGTGGGGTTGGAAACGCTTTTCAGGCTCAGTACTGGGCTCAAAACATGCAGCCCTGAGGTCTCTCATGATAGCAGGTGGTTAAATAGAAATTCGCTGCTCAGCTGACCCGGCAGGTGCAAACGTATGCTAAAAATGTACTCAGAATGAGCTTTTCAGTGAATAGCAGCCAGGCACATTTTAGCTAGTTTTACTTGTAAGTGGGGTTGGAAATGCTTTTCAGGCTCAGTACTGGGCTCAAAACATGCAGCCCTGAGGTCTCCCATGACAGCATGTGGTTAAATAGAAATTCGCTGCTCAGCTGATCCGGTAGGAGCAAACGTATGCCAAAAATGTACAGAGAATGAGCTTTTCAGTGAATAGCAGCCAGGCACATTTTAGCTAGTTTTACTTGTAAGTGGGGTTGGAAATGTTTTTCAGGCTCAGTACTGGGCTCAAAACATGCAGCCCTGAGGTCTCCCATGACAGCAGGTGGTTAAATAGAAATTCGCTGCTCAGCTGACCCGGCAGGTGCAAACGTATGCTATAAAATGTACTCAGAATGAGCTTTTCAGTGAAGAGAAGCCAGGCACATTTTAGCTAGTTTTACTTGTAAGTGGGGTTGGAAATGCTTTTCAGGCTCAGTACTGGGCTCAAAACATGCAGCCCTGAGGTCTCTCATGACAGCAGGTGGTTAAATAGAAATTCGCTGCTCAGCTGACCCAGCAGGTGCAAACGTATGCTAAAAATGTACTCAGAATGAGCTTTTCAGTGAAGAGAAGCCAGGCACATTTTAGCTAGTTTTACTTGTAAGTGGGGTTGGAAATGCTTTTCAGGCTCAGTACTGGGCTCAAAACATGCAGCCCTGAGGTCTCCCATGACAGCAGGTGGTTAAATAGAAATTCGCTGCTCAGCTGACCCGGTAGGAGCAAACGTATGCCAAAAATGTACACAGAATGAGCTTTTCAGTGAATAGCAGCCAGGCACATTTTAGCCAGTTTTACTTGTAGGTGGGGTTGGAAACGCTTTTCAGGATCAGTACTGGGCTCAAAACATGCAGCCCTGATGTCTCTCATGATAGCAGGTGGTTAAATAGAAATTCGCTGCTCAGCTGACCCGGCAGGTGCAAACGTATGCTAAAAATGTACTCAGAATGAGCTTTTCAGTGAAGAGAAGCCAGGCACATTTTAGCTAGTTTTACTTGTAAGTGGGGTTGGAAATGCTTTTCAGGCTCAGTACTGGGCTCAAAACATGCAGCCCTGATGTCTCTCATGATAGCAGGTGGTTAAATAGAAATTCGCTGCTCAGCTGACCCGGCAGTTGCAAACGTATTCTAAAAATGTACTCAGAATGAGCTTTTCAGTGAAGAGAAGCCAGGCACATTTTAGCTAGTTTTACTTGTAAGTGGGGTTGGAAATGCTTTTCAGGCTCAGTACTGGGCTCAAAACATGCAGCCCTGAGGTCTCTCATGATAGCAGGTGGTTAAATAGAAATTCGCTGCTCAGCTGACCCGGCAGGTGCAAACGTATGCTAAAAATGTACACAGAATGAGCTTTTCAGTGAAGAGAAGCCAGGCACATTTTAGCTAGTTTTACTTGTAAGTGGGGTTGGAAATGCTTTTCAGGCTCAGTACTGGGCTCAAAACATGCAGCCCTGAGGTCTCCCATGACAGCAGGTGGTTAAATTGAAATTCGCTGCTCAGCTGACCCGGTAGGAGCAAACGTATGCCAAAAATGTACACAGAATGAGCTTTTCAGTGAATAGCAGCCAGGCACATTTTAGCTAGTTTTACTTGTAAGTGGGGTTGGAAATGCTTTTCAGGCTCAGTACTGGGCTCAAAACATGCAGCCCTGAGGTCTCCCATGACAGCAGGTGGTTAAATAGAAATTCGCTGCACAGCTGACCCGGCAGGTGCAAACGTATGCTAAAAATGTACTCAGAATGAGCTTTTCAGTGAAGAGAAGCCAGGCACATTTTAGCTAGTTTTACTTGTAAGTGGGGTTGGAAATGCTTTTCAGGCTCAGTACTGGGCTCAAAACATGCAGCCCTGAGGTCTCTCATGACAGCAGGTGGTTAAATAGAAATTCGCTGCTCAGCTGACCCGGCAGGTGCAAACGTATGCTAAAAATGTACTCAGAATGAGCTTTTCAGTGAAGAGAAGCCAGGCACATTTTAGCTAGTTTTACTTGTAAGTGGGGTTGGAAATGCTTTTCAGGCTCAGTACTGGGCTCAAAACATGCAGCCCTGAGGTCTCCCATGACAGCAGGTGGTTAAATAGAAATTCGCTGCTCAGCTGACCCGGTAGGAGCAAACGTATGCCAAAAATGTACACAGAATGAGCTTTTCAGTGAATAGCAGCCAGGCACATTTTAGCTAGTTGTACTTGTAAGTGGGGTTGGAAACGCTTTTCAGGATCAATACTTGGCTCAAAACATGCAGCCCTGAGGTCTCTCATAACAGCAGGTAGTTAAATAGAAATTCGCTGCTCAGCTGACCCGGCAGGTGCAAACGTATGCTAAAAATGTATTCAGAAAGAGCTTTTCAGTGAAGAGAAGCCAGGCACATTTTAGCTAGTTTTACTTGTAAGTGGGGTTGGAAATGCTTTTCAGGCTCAGTACTGGGCTCAAAACATGCAGCCCTGAGGTCTCTCATGACAGCAGGTGGTTAAATAGAAATTCGCTGCTCAGCTGACCCGGCAGGTGCAAACGTATGCTAAAAATGTACTCAGAATGAGCTTTTCAGTGAAGAGAAGCCAGGCACATTTTAGCTAGTTTTACTTGTAAGTGGGGTTGGAAATGCTTTTCAGGCTCAGTACTGGGCTCAAAACATGCAGCCCTGAGGTCTCCCATGACAGCAGGTGGTTAAATAGAAATTCGCTGCTCAGCTGACCCGGCAGGAGCAAACGTATGCCAAAAATGTACACAGAATGAGCTTTTCAGTGAATAGCAGCCAGGCACATTTTAGCTAGTTTCACTTGTAAGTGGGGTTGGAAATGCTTTTCAGGCTCAGTACTGGGCTCAAAACATGCAGCCCTGAGGTCTCCCATGATAGCAGGTGGTTAAATAGAAATTCGCTGCTCAGCTGACCCGGCAGGTGCAAATGTATGCTAAAAATGTACTCAGAATGAGCTTTTCAGTGAAGAGAAGCCAGGCACATTTTAGCTAGTTTTACTTGTAAGTGGGGTTGGAAATGCTTTTCAGGCTCAGTACTGGGCTCAAAACATGCAGCCCTGAGGTCTCTCATGATAGCAGGTGGTTAAATAGAAATTCGCTGCTCAGCTGACCCGGCAGGTGCAAACGTATGCTAAAAATGTACTCAGAATGAGCTTTTCAGTGAAGAGAAGCCAGGCACATTTTAGCTAGTTTTACTTGTAAGTGGGGTTGGAAATGCTTTTCAGGCTCAGTACTGGGCTCAAAACATGCAGCCCTGAGGTCTCTCATGATAGCAGGTGGTTAAATAGAAATTCGCTGCTTAGCTGACCCGGCAGGTACAAACGTATGCTAAAAATGTACTCAGAATGAGCTTTTCAGTGAAGAGAAGCCAGGCACTTTTTAGCTAGTTTTACTTGTAAGTGGGGTTGGAAATGCTTTTCAGGCTCAGTACTGGGCTCAAAACATGCAGCCCTGAGGTCTCTCATGAGAGCACGTGGTTAAATAGAAATTCGCTGCTCAGCTGACCCGGTAGGAGCAAACGTATGCCAAAAATGTACACAGAATGAGCTTTTCAGTGAATAGCAGCCAGGCACATTTTAGCTAGTTTTACTTGTAAGTGGGGTTGGAAATGCTTTTCAGGCTCAGTACTGGGCTCAAAACATGCAGCCCCGAGGTCTCCCATGACAGCAGGTGGTTAAATAGAAATTCGCTGCTCAGCTGACCGGGTAGGAGCAAACGTATGCCAAAAATGTACACAGAATGAGCTTTTCAGTGAAGAGAAGCCAGGCACATTTTAGCTAGTTTTACTTGTAAGTGGGGTTGGAAATGCTTTTCAGGCTCAGTACTGGGCTCAAAACATGCAGCCCTGAGGTCTCCCATGACAGCAGGTGGTTAAATAGAAATTCGCTGCTCAGCTGACCCGGTAGGAGCAAACGTATGCCAAAAATGTACACAGAATGAGCTTTTCAGTGAATAGCAGCCAGGCACATTTTAGCTAGTTTTACTTGTAATTGGGGTTGGAAATGCTTTTCAGGCTCAGTACTGGGCTCAAAACATGCAGCCCTGAGGTCTCCCATGACAGCAGGTGGTTAAATAGAAATTTGCTGCTCAGCTGACCCGGTAGGAGCAAACGTATGCCAAAAATGTACACAGAATGAGCTTTTCAGTGAATAGCAGCTAGGCACATTTTAGCTAGTTTTACTTGTAAGTGGGGTTGGAAATGCTTTTCAGGCTCAGTACTGGGCTCAAAACATGCAGCCCTGAGGTCTCCCATGACAGCAGGTGGTTAAATAGAAATTCGCTGCTCAGCTGACCCGGTAGGAGCAAACGTATGCCAAAAATGTACACAGAATGAGCTTTTCAGTGAATAGCAGCCAGGCACATTTTAGCTAGTTTTACTTGTAGGTGGGGTTGGAAATGCTTTTCAGGCTCAGTATCGGGCTCAAAACATGCAGCCCTGAGGTCTCCCATGACAGCAGGTGGTTAAATAGAAATTCGCTGCTCAGCTGACCCGGTAGGAGCAAACGTATGCCAAAAATGTACACAGAATGAGCTTTTCAGTGAATAGCAGCCAGGCACATTTTAGCTAGTTTTACTTGTAAGTGGGGTTGGAAACGCTTTTAAGGATCAGTACTGGGCTCAAAACATGCAGCCCTGAGGTCTCCCATGATAGCAGGTGGTTAAATAGAAATTCGCTGCTCAGCTGACCCGGCAGGTGCAAACGTATGCTAAAAATGTACTCAGAATGAGCTTTTCAGTGAAGAGAAGCCAGGCACATTTGAGCTAGTTTTACTTGTAAGTGGGGTTGGAAACACTTTTAAGGCTCAGTACTGGGCTCAAAACATGCAGCCCTGAGGTCTCTCATGATAGCAGGTGGTTAAATAGAAATTCGCTGCTCAGCTGACCCGGCAGGTGCAAACGTATGCTAAAAATGTACTCAGAATGAGCTTTTCAGTGAATAGCAGCCAGGCACATTTTAGCTAGTTTTACTTGTAAGTGGGGTTGGAAATGCTTTTCAGGCTCAGTACTGGGCTCAAAACATGCAGCCCTGAGGTCTCTCATGATAGCAGGTGGTTAAATAGAAATTCGCTGCTCAGCTGACCCGGCAGGTGCAAACGTATGCTAAAAATTTACTCAGAATGAGCTTTTCAGTGAAGAGAAGCCAGGCACATTTTAGCTAGTTTTACTTGTAATTGGGGTTGGAAATGCTTTTCAGGCTCAGTACTGGGCTCAAAACATGCAGCCCTGAGGTCTCTCATGATAGCAGGTGGTTAAATAGAAATTCGCTGCTCAGCTGACCCGGCAGGTGCAAACGTATGCTAAAAATGTACTCAGAATGAGCTTTTCAGTGAAGAGAAGCCAGGCACTTTTTAGCTAGTTTTACTTGTAAGTGGGGTTGGAAATGCTTTTCAGGCTCAGTACTGGGCTCAAAACATGCAGCCCTGAGGTCTCTCATGAAAGCACGTGGTTAAATAGAAATTCGCTGCTCAGCTGACCCGGTAGGAGCAAACGTATGCCAAAAATGTACACAGAATGAGCTTTTCAGTGAATAGCAGCCAGGCACATTTTAGCTAGTTTTACTTGTAAGTGGGGTTGGAAACGCTTTTAAGGATCAGTACTGGGCTCAAAACATGCAGCCCTGAGGTCTCCCATGATAGCAGGTGGTTAAATAGAAATTCGCTGCTCAGCTGACCCGGCAGGTGCAAACGTATGCTAAAAATGTACACAGAATGAGCTTTTCAGTGAATAGCAGCTAGGCACATTTTAGCTAGTTTTACTTGTAAGTGGGGTTGGAAATGCTTTTCAGGCTCAGTACTGGGCTCAAAACATGCAGCCCTGAGGTCTCCCATGACAGCAGGTGGTTAAATAGAAATTCGCTGCTCAGCTGACCCGGTAGGAGCAAACGTATGCCAAAAATGTACACAGAATGAGCTTTTCAGTGAATAGCAGCCAGGCACATTTTAGCTAGTTTTACTTGTAAGTGGGGTTGGAAATGCTTTTCAGGCTCAGTATCGGGCTCAAAACATGCAGCCCTGAGGTCTCCCATGACAGCAGGTGGTTAAATAGAAATTCGCTGCTCAGCTGACCCGGTAGGAGCAAACGTATGCCAAAAATGTACACAGAATGAGCTTTTCACTGAATAGCAGCCAGGCACATTTTAGCTAGTTTTACTTGTAAGTGGGGTTGGAAACGCTTTTAAGGATCAGTACTGGGCTCAAAACATGCAGCCCTGAGGTCTCCCATGATAGCAGGTGGTTAAATAGAAATTCGCTGCTCAGCTGACCCGGCAGGTGCAAACGTATGCTAAAAATGTACTCAGAATGAGCTTTTCAGTGAAGAGAAGCCAGGCACATTTGAGCTAGTTTTACTTGTAAGTGGGGTTGGAAACGCTTTTCAGGCTCAGTACTGGGCTCAAAACATGCAGCCCTGAGGTCTCTCATGATAGCAGGTGGTTAAATAGAAATTCGCTGCTCAGCTGACCCGGCAGGTGCAAACGTATGCTAAAAATGTACTCAGAATGAGCTTTTCAGTGAATAGCAGCCAGGCACATTTTAGCTAGTTTTACTTGTAAGTGGGGTTGGAAATGCTTTTCAGGCTCAGTACTGGGCTCCAAACATGCAGCCCTGAGGTCTCTCATGATAGCAGGTGGTTAAATAGAAATTCGCTGCTCAGCTGACCCGGCAGGTGCAAACGTATGCTAAAAATGTACTCAGAATGAGCTTTTCAGTGAAGAGAAGCCAGGCACATTTTAGCTAGTTTTACTTGTAAGTGGGGTTGGAAATGCTTTTCAGGCTCAGTACTGGGCTCAAAACATGCAGCCCTGAGGTCTCTCATGATAGCAGGTGGTTAAATAGAAATTCGCTGCTCAGCTGACCCGGCAGGTGCAAACGTATGCTAAAAATGTACTCAGAATGAGCTTTTCAGTGAAGAGAAGCCAGGCACTTTTTAGCTAGTTTTACTTGTAAGTGGGGTTGGAAATGCTTTTCAGGCTCAGTACTGGGCTCAAAACATGCAGCCCTGAGGTCTCTCATGAAAGCACGTGGTTAAATAGAAATTCGCTGCTCAGCTGACCCGGTAGGAGCAAACGTATGCCAAAAATGTACACAGAATGAGCTTTTCAGTGAATAGCAGCCAGGCACATTTTAGCTAGTTTTACTTGTAAGTGGGGTTGGAAACGCTTTTAAGGATCAGTACTGGGCTCAAAACATGCAGCCCTGAGGTCTCCCATGATAGCAGGTGGTTAAATAGAAATTCGCTGCTCAGCTGACCCGGCAGGTGCAAACGTATGCTAAAAATGTACTCAGAATGAGCTTTTCAGTGAAGAGAAGCCAGGCACATTTGAGCTAGTTTTACTTGTAAGTGGGGTTGGAAACGCTTTTCAGGATCAGTACTGGGCTCAAAACATGCAGCCCTGATGTCTCTCATGATAGCAGGTGGTTAAATAGAAATTCGCTGCTCAGCTGACCCGGCAGGTGCAAATGTATGCTAAAAATGTACTCAGAATGAGCTTTTCAGTGAAGAGAAGCCAGGCACATTTTAGCTAGTTTTACTTGTAAGTGGGGTTGGAAATGCTTTTCAGGCTCAGTACTGGGCTCCAAACATGCAGCCCTGAGGTCTCTCATGATAGCAGGTGGTTAAATAGAAATTCGCTGCTCAGCTGACCCGGCAGGTGCAAACGTATGCTAAAAATGTACTCAGAATGAGCTTTTCAGTGAAGAGAAGCCAGGCACATTTTAGCTAGTTTTACTTGTAAGTGGGGTTGGAAATGCTTTTCAGGCTCAGTACTGGGCTCAAAACATGCAGCCCTGAGGTCTCTCATGATAGCAGGTGGTTAAATAGAAATTCGCTGCTCAGCTGACCCGGCAGGTGCAAACGTATGCTAAAAATGTACTCAGAATGAGCTTTTCAGTGAAGAGAAGCCAGGCACTTTTTAGCTAGTTTTACTTGTAAGTGGGGTTGGAAATGCTTTTCAGGCTCAGTACTGGGCTCAAAACATGCAGCCCTGAGGTCTCTCATGAAAGCACGTGGTAAATAGAAATTCGCTGCTCAGCTGACCCGGTAGGAGCAAACGTATGCCAAAAATGTACACAGAATGAGCTTTTCAGTGAATAGCAGCCAGGCACATTTTAGCTAGTTTTACTTGTAAGTGGGGTTGGAAATGCTTTTCAGGCTCAGTACTGGGCTCAAAACATGCAGACCCGAGGTCTCCCATGACAGCAGGTGGTTAAATAGAAATTCGCTGCTCAGCTGACCGGGTAGGAGCAAACGTATGCCAAAAATGTACACAGAATGAGCTTTTCAGTGAAGAGAAGCCAGGCACATTTTAGCTAGTTTTACTTGTAAGTGGGGTTGGAAATGCTTTTCAGGCTCAGTACTGGGCTCAAAACATGCAGCCCTGAGGTCTCCCATGACAGCAGGTGGTTAAATAGAAATTCGCTGCTCAGCTGACCCGGTAGGAGCAAACGTATGCCAAAAATGTACACAGAATGAGCTTTTCAGTGAATAGCAGCCAGGCACATTTTAGCTAGTTTTACTTGTAATTGGGGTTGGAAATGCTTTTCAGGCTCAGTACTGGGCTCAAAACATGCAGCCCTGAGGTCTCCCATGACAGCAGGTGGTTAAATAGAAATTTGCTGCTCAGCTGACCCGGTAGGAGCAAACGTATGCCAAAAATGTACACAGAATGAGCTTTTCAGTGAATAGCAGCTAGGCACATTTTAGCTAGTTTTACTTGTAAGTGGGGTTGGAAATGCTTTTCAGGCTCAATACTGGGCTCAAAACATGCAGCCCTGAGGTCTCCCATGACAGCAGGTGGTTAAATAGAAATTCACTGCTCAGCTGACCCGGTAGGAGCAAACGTATGCCAAAAATGTACACAGAATGAGCTTTTCAGTGAATAGCAGCCAGGCACATTTTAGCTAGTTTTACTTGTAAGTGGGGTTGGAAATGCTTTTCAGGCTCAGTATCGGGCTCAAAACATGCAGCCCTGAGGTCTCCCATGACAGCAGGTGGTTAAATAGAAATTCGCTGCTCAGCTGACCCGGTAGGAGCAAACGTATGCCAAAAATGTACACAGAATGAGCTTTTCAGTGAATAGCAGCCAGGCACATTTTAGCTAGTTTTACTTGTAAGTGGGGTTGGAAACGCTTTTCAGGCTCAGTACTGGGCTCAAAACATGCAGCCCTGAGGTCTCTCATGATAGCAGGTGGTTAAATAGAAATTCGCTGCTCAGCTGACCCGGCAGGTGCAAACGTATGCTAAAAATGTACTCAGAATGAGCTTTTCAGTGAATAGCAGCCAGGCACATTTTAGCTAGTTTTACTTGTAAGTGGGGTTGGAAATGCTTTTCAGGCTCAGTACTGGGCTCAAAACATGCAGCCCTGAGGTCTCCCATGACAGCATGTGGTTAAATAGAAATTCGCTGCTCAGCTGATCCGGTAGGAGCAAACGTATGCCAAAAATGTACAGAGAATGAGCTTTTCAGTGAATAGTAGCCAGGCACATTTTAGCTAGTTTTACTTGTAAGTGGGGTTGGAAATGTTTTTCAGGCTCAGTACTGGGCTCAAAACATGCAGCCCTGAGGTCTCCCATGACAGCAGGTGGTTAAATAGAAATTCGCTGCTCAGCTGACCCGGCAGGTGCAAACGTATGCTAAAAATGTACTCAGAATGAGCTTTTCAGTGAAGAGAAGCCAGGCACTTTTTCGCTAGTTTTACTTGTAAGTGGGGTTGGAAATGCTTTTCAGGCTCAGTACTGGGCTCAAAACATGCAGCCCTGAGGTCTCTCATGAAAGCACGTGGTTAAATAGAAATTCGCTGCTCAGCTGACCCGGTAGGAGCAAACGTATGCCAAAAATGTACACAGAATGAGCTTTTCAGTGAATAGCAGCCAGGCACATTTTAGCTAGTTTTACTTGTAATTGGGGTTGGAAATGCTTTTCAGGCTCAGTACTGGGCTCAAAACATGCAGCCCTGAGGTCTCTCATGATAGCAGGTGGTTAAATAGAAATTCGCTGCTCAGCTGACCCGGCAGGTGCAAACGTATGCTAAAAATGTACTCAGAATGAGCTTTTCAGTGAAGAGAAGCCAGGCACTTTTTAGCTAGTTTTACTTGTAAGTGGGGTTGGAAATGCTTTTCAGGCTCAGTACTGGGCTCAAAACATGCAGCCCTGAGGTCTCTCATGAAAGCACGTGGTTAAATAGAAATTCGCTGCTCAGCTGACCCGGTAGGAGCAAACGTATGCCAAAAATGTACACAGAATGAGCTTTTCAGTGAATAGCAGCCAGGCACATTTTAGCTAGTTTTTGCTTGTAAGTGGGGTTGGAAACGCTTTTAAGGATCAGTACTGGGCTCAAGACATGCAGCCCTGAGGTCTCCCATGACAGCAGGTGGTTAAATAGAAATTCGCTGCTCAGCGGACCCGGTAGGAGCAAACGTATGCCAAAAATGTACACAGAATGAGCTTTTCAGTGAATAGCAGCCAGGCACATTTTAGCTAGTTTTACTTGTAAGTGGGGTTGGAAATGCTTTTCAGGCTCAGTATCGGGCTCAAAACATGCAGCCCTGAGGTCTCCCATGACAGCAGGTGGTTAAATAGAAATTCGCTGCTCAGCTGACCCGGTAGGAGCAAACGTATGCCAAAAATGTACACAGAATGAGCTTTTCAGTGAATAGCAGCAGGGCACATTTTAGCTAGTTTTACTTGTAAGTGGGGTTGGAAACGCTTTTAAGTATCAGTACTGGGCTCAAAACATGCAGCCCTGAGGTCTCCCATGATAGCAGGTGGTTAAATAGAAATTCGCTGCTCAGCTGACCCGGCAGGTGCAAACGTATGCTAAAAATGTACTCAGAATGAGCTTTTCAGTGAAGAGAAGCCAGGCACATTTGAGCTAGTTTTACTTGTAAGTGGGGTTGGAAACGCTTTTCAGGCTCAGTACTGGGCTCAAAACATGCAGCCCTGAGGTCTCTCATGATAGCAGGTGGTTAAATAGAAATTCGCTGCTCAGCTGACCCGGCAGGTGCAAACGTATGCTAAAAATGTACTCAGAATGAGCTTTTCAGTGAATAGCAGCCAGGCACATTTTAGCTAGTTTTACTTGTAAGTGGGGTTGGAAATGCTTTTCAGGCTCAGTACTGGGCTCCAAACATGCAGCCCTGAGGTCTCTCATGATAGCAGGTGGTTAAATAGAAATTCGCTGCTCAGCTGACCCGGCAGGTGCAAACGTATGCTAAAAATGTACTCAGAATGAGCTTTTCAGTGAAGAGAAGCCAGGCACATTTTAGCTAGTTTTACTTGTAAGTGGGGTTGGAAATGCTTTTCAGGCTCAGTACTGGGCTCAAAACATGCAGCCCTGAGGTCTCTCATGATAGCAGGTGGTTAAATAGAAATTCGCTGCTCAGCTGACCCGGCAGGTGCAAACGTATGCTAAAAATGTACTCAGAATGAGCTTTTCAGTGAAGAGAAGCCAGGCACTTTTTAGCTAGTTTTACTTGTAAGTGGGGTTGGAAATGCTTTTCAGGCTCAGTACTGGGCTCAAAACATGCAGCCCTGAGGTCTCTCATGAAAGCACGTGGTTAAATAGAAATTCGCTGCTCAGCTGACCCGGTAGGAGCAAACGTATGCCAAAAATGTACACAGAATGAGCTTTTCAGTGAATAGCAGCCAGGCACATTTTAGCTAGTTTTACTTGTAAGTGGGGTTGGAAACGCTTTTAAGGATCAGTACTGGGCTCAAAACATGCAGCCCTGAGGTCTCCCATGATAGCAGGTGGTTAAATAGAAATTCGCTGCTCAGCTGACCCGGCAGGTGCAAACGTATGCTAAAAATGTACTCAGAATGAGCTTTTCAGTGAAGAGAAGCCAGGCACATTTGAGCTAGTTTTACTTGTAAGTGGGGTTGGAAACGCTTTTCAGGATCAGTACTGGGCTCAAAACATGCAGCCCTGATGTCTCTCATGATAGCAGGTGGTTAAATAGAAATTCGCTGCTCAGCTGACCCGGTAGGAGCAAACGTATGCCAAAAATGTACACAGAATGAGCTTTTCAGTGAATAGCAGCCAGGCACATTTTAGCTAGTTTTACTTGTAATTGGGGTTGGAAATGCTTTTCAGGCTCAGTACTGGGCTCAAAACATGCAGCCCTGAGGTCTCTCATGATAGCAGGTGGTTAAATAGAAATTCGCTGCTCAGCTGACCCGGCAGGTGCAAACGTATGCTAAAAATGTACTCAGAATGAGCTTTTCAGTGAAGAGAAGCCAGGCACTTTTTAGCTAGTTTTACTTGTAAGTGGGGTTGGAAATGCTTTTCAGGCTCAGTACTGGGCTCAAAACATGCAGCCCTGAGGTCTCTCATGAAAGCACGTGGTTAAATAGAAATTCGCTGCTCAGCTGACCCGGTAGGAGCAAACGTATGCCAAAAATGTACACAGAATGAGCTTTTCAGTGAATAGCAGCCAGGCACATTTTAGCTAGTTTTACTTGTAAGTGGGGTTGGAAACGCTTTTAAGGATCAGTACTGGGCTCAAGACATGCAGCCCTGAGGTCTCCCATGACAGCAGGTGGTTAAATAGAAATTCGCTGCTCAGCTGACCCGGTAGGAGCAAACGTATGCCAAAAATGTACACAGAATGAGCTTTTCAGTGAATAGCAGCCAGGCACATTTTAGCTAGTTTTACTTGTAAGTGGGGTTGGAAATGCTTTTCAGGCTCAGTATCGGGCTCAAAACATGCAGCCCTGAGGTCTCCCATGACAGCAGGTGGTTAAATAGAAATTCGCTGCTCAGCTGACCCGGTAGGAGCAAACGTATGCCAAAAATGTACACAGAATGAGCTTTTCAGTGAATAGCAGCCAGGCACATTTTAGCTAGTTTTACTTGTAAGTGGGGTTGGAAACGCTTTTAAGGATCAGTACTGGGCTCAAAACATGCAGCCCTGAGGTCTCTCATGATAGCAGGTGGTTAAATAGAAATTCGCTGCTCAGCTGACCCGGCAGGTGCAAACGTATGCTAAAAATGTACTCAGAATGAGCTTTTCAGTGAATAGCAGCCAGGCACATTTTAGCTAGTTTTACTTGTAAGTGGGGTTGGAAATGCTTTTCAGGCTCAGTACTGGGCTCCAAACATGCAGCCCTGAGGTCTCTCATGATAGCAGGTGGTTAAATAGAAATTCGCTGCTCAGCTGACCCGGCAGGTGCAAACGTATGCTAAAAATGTACTCAGAATGAGCTTTTCAGTGAAGAGAAGCCAGGCACATTTTAGCTAGTTTTACTTGTAAGTGGGGTTGGAAATGCTTTTCAGGCTCAGTACTGGGCTCAAAACATGCAGCCCTGAGGTCTCTCATGATAGCAGGTGGTTAAATAGAAATTCGCTGCTCAGCTGACCCGGCAGGTGCAAACGTATGCTAAAAATGTACTCAGAATGAGCTTTTCAGTGAAGAGAAGCCAGGCACTTTTTAGCTAGTTTTACTTGTAAGTGGGGTTGGAAATGCTTTTCAGGCTCAGTACTGGGCTCAAAACATGCAGCCCTGAGGTCTCTCATGAAAGCACGTGGTTAAATAGAAATTCGCTGCTCAGCTGACCCGGTAGGAGCAAACGTATGCCAAAAATGTACACAGAATGAGCTTTTCAGTGAATAGCAGCCAGGCACATTTTAGCTAGTTTTACTTGTAAGTGGGGTTGGAAACGCTTTTAAGGATCAGTACTGGGCTCAAAACATGCAGCCCTGAGGTCTCCCATGATAGCAGGTGGTTAAATAGAAATTCGCTGCTCAGCTGACCCGGCAGGTGCAAACGTATGCTAAAAATGTACTCAGAATGAGCTTTTCAGTGAAGAGAAGCCAGGCACATTTGAGCTAGTTTTACTTGTAAGTGGGGTTGGAAACGCTTTTCAGGATCAGTACTGGGCTCAAAACATGCAGCCCTGATGTCTCTCATGATAGCAGGTGGTTAAATAGAAATTCGCTGCTCAGCTGACCCGGCAGGTGCAAATGTATGCTAAAAATGTACTCAGAATGAGCTTTTCAGTGAAGAGAAGCCAGGCACATTTTAGCTAGTTTTACTTGTAAGTGGGGTTGGAAATGCTTTTCAGGCTCAGTACTGGGCTCAAAACATGCAGCCCTGAGGTCTCTCATGATAGCAGGTGGTTAAATAGAAATTCGCTGCTCAGCTGACCCGGCAGGTGCAAACGTATGCTAAAAATGTACTCAGAATGAGCTTTTCAGTGAAGAGAAGCCAGGCACATTTTAGCTAGTTTTACTTGTAAGTGGGGTTGGAAATGCTTTTCAGGCTCAGTACTGGGCTCAAAACATGCAGCCCTGAGGTCTCTCATGATAGCAGGTGGTTAAATAGAAATTCGCTGCTCAGCTGACCCGGCAGGTGCAAACGTATGCTAAAAATGTACTCAGAATGAGCTTTTCAGTGAAGAGAAGCCAGGCACTTTTTAGCTAGTTTTACTTGTAAGTGGGGTTGGAAATGCTTTTCAGGCTCAGTACTGGGCTCAAAACATGCAGCCCTGAGGTCTCTCATGAAAGCACGTGGTTAAATAGAAATTCGCTGCTCAGCTGACCCGGTAGGAGCAAACGTATGCCAAAAATGTACACAGAATGAGCTTTTCAGTGAATAGCAGCCAGGCACATTTTAGCTAGTTTTACTTGTAAGTGGGGTTGGAAATGCTTTTCAGGCTCAGTACTGGGCTCAAAACATGCAGACCCGAGGTCTCCCATGACAGCAGGTGGTTAAATAGAAATTCGCTGCTCAGCTGACCGGGTAGGAGCAAACGTATGCCAAAAATGTACACAGAATGAGCTTTTCAGTGAAGAGAAGCCAGGCACATTTTAGCTAGTTTTACTTGTAAGTGGGGTTGGAAATGCTTTTCAGGCTCAGTACTGGTCTCAAAACATGCAGCCCTGAGGTCTCCCATGACAGCAGGTGGTTAAATAGAAATTCGCTGCTCAGCTGACCCGGTAGGAGCAAACGTATGCCAAAAATGTACACAGAATGAGCTTTTCAGTGAATAGCAGCCAGGCACATTTTAGCTAGTTTTAATTGTAATTGGGGTTGGAAATGCTTTTCAGGCTCAGTACTGGGCTCAAAACATGCAGCCCTGAGGTCTCCCATGACAGCAGGTGGTTAAATAGAAATTTGCTGCTCAGCTGACCCGGTAGGAGCAAACGTATGCCAAAAATGTACACAGAATGAGCTTTTCAGTGAATAGCAGCTAGGCACATTTTAGCTAGTTTTACTTGTAAGTGGGGTTGGAAATGCTTTTCAGGCTCAATACTGGGCTCAAAACATGCAGCCCTGAGGTCTCCCATGACAGCAGGTGGTTAAATAGAAATTCGCTGCTCAGCTGACCCGGTAGGAGCAAACGTATGCCAAAAATGTACACAGAATGAGCTTTTCAGTGAATAGCAGCCAGGCACATTTTAGCTAGTTTTACTTGTAAGTGGGGTTGGAAATGCTTTTCAGGCTCAGTATCGGGCTCAAAACATGCAGCCCTGAGGTCTCCCATGACAGCAGGTGGTTAAATAGAAATTCGCTGCTCAGCTGACCCGGTAGGAGCAAACGTATGCCAAAAATGTACACAGAATGAGCTTTTCAGTGAATAGCAGCCAGGCACATTTTAGCTAGTTTTACTTGTAAGTGGGGTTGGAAACGCTTTTAAGGATCAGTACTGGGCTCAAAACATGCAGCCCTGAGGTCTCCCATGATAGCAGGTGGTTAAATAGAAATTCGCTGCTCAGCTGACCCGGCAGGTGCAAACGTATGCTAAAAATGTACTCAGAATGAGCTTTTCAGTGAAGAGAAGCCAGGCACATTTTAGCTAGTTTTACTTGTAAGTGGGGTTGGAAATGCTTTTCAGGCTCAGTACTGGGCTCAAAACATGCAGCCCTGAGGTCTCCCATGACAGCAGGTGGTTAAATAGAAATTCGCTGCTCAGCTGACCCGGTAGGAGCAAACGTATGCCAAAAATGTACACAGAATGAGCTTTTCAGTGAATAGCAGCCAGGCACATTTTAGCTAGTTTTAATTGTAATTGGGGTTGGAAATGCTTTTCAGGCTCAGTACTGGGCTCAAAACATGCAGCCCTGAGGTCTCCCATGACAGCAGGTGGTTAAATAGAAATTTGCTGCTCAGCTGACCCGGTAGGAGCAAACGTATGCCAAAAATGTACACAGAATGAGCTTTTCAGTGAATAGCAGCTAGGCACATTTTAGCTAGTTTTACTTGTAAGTGGGGTTGGAAATGCTTTTCAGGCTCAATACTGGGCTCAAAACATGCAGCCCTGAGGTCTCCCATGACAGCAGGTGGTTAAATAGAAATTCGCTGCTCAGCTGACCCGGTAGGAGCAAACGTATGCCAAAAATGTACACAGAATGAGCTTTTCAGTGAATAGCAGCCAGGCACATTTTAGCTAGTTTTACTTGTAAGTGGGGTTGGAAATGCTTTTCAGGCTCAGTATCGGGCTCAAAACATGCAGCCCTGAGGTCTCCCATGACAGCAGGTGGTTAAATAGAAATTCGCTGCTCAGCTGACCCGGTAGGAGCAAACGTATGCCAAAAATGTACACAGAATGAGCTTTTCAGTGAATAGCAGCCAGGCACATTTTAGCTAGTTTTACTTGTAAGTGGGGTTGGAAACGCTTTTAAGGATCAGTACTGGGCTCAAAACATGCAGCCCTGAGGTCTCCCATGATAGCAGGTGGTTAAATAGAAATTCGCTGCTCAGCTGACCCGGCAGGTGCAAACGTATGCTAAAAATGTACTCAGAATGAGCTTTTCAGTGAAGAGAAGCCAGGCACATTTGAGCTAGTTTTACTTGTAAGTGGGGTTGGAAACGCTTTTCAGGCTCAGTACTGGGCTCAAAACATGCAGCCCTGAGGTCTCTCATGATAGCAGGTGGTTAAATAGAAATTCGCTGCTCAGCTGACCCGGCAGGTGCAAACGTATGCTAAAAATGTACTCAGAATGAGCTTTTCAGTGAATAGCAGCCAGGCACATTTTAGCTAGTTTTACTTGTAAGTGGGGTTGGAAATGCTTTTCAGGCTCAGTACTGGGCTCAAAACATGCAGCCCTGAGGTCTCCCATGACAGCATGTGGTTAAATAGAAATTCGCTGCTCAGCTGATCCGGTAGGAGCAAACGTATGCCAAAAATGTACAGAGAATGAGCTTTTCAGTGAATAGCAGCCAGGCACATTTTAGCTAGTTTTACTTGTAAGTGGGGTTGGAAATGTTTTTCAGGCTCAGTACTGGGCTCAAAACATGCAGCCCTGAGGTCTCCCATGACAGCAGGTGGTTAAATAGAAATTCGCTGCTCAGCTGACCCGGCAGGTGCAAACGTATGCTAAAAATGTACTCAGAATGAGCTTTTCAGTGAAGAGAAGCCAGGCACATTTTAGCTAGTTTTACTTGTAAGTGGGGTTGGAAATGCTTTTCAGGCTCAGTACTGGGCTCAAAACATGCAGCCCTGAGGTCTCTCATGACAGCAGGTGGTTAAATAGAAATTCGCTGCTCAGCTGACCCAGCAGGTGCAAACGTATGCTAAAAATGTACTCAGAATGAGCTTTTCAGTGAAGAGAAGCCAGGCACATTTTAGCTAGTTTTACTTGTAAGTGGGGTTGGAAATGCTTTTCAGGCTCAGTACTGGGCTCAAAACATGCAGCCCTGAGGTCTCCCATGACAGCAGGTGGTTAAATAGAAATTCGCTGCTCAGCTGACCCGGTAGGAGCAAACGTATGCCAAAAATGTACACAGAATGAGCTTTTCAGTGAATAGCAGCCAGGCACATTTTAGCCAGTTTTACTTGTAGGTGGGGTTGGAAACGCTTTTCAGGATCAGTACTGGGCTCAAAACATGCAGCCCTGATGTCTCTCATGATAGCAGGTGGTTAAATAGAAATTCGCTGCTCAGCTGACCCGGCAGGTGCAAACGTATGCTAAAAATGTACTCAGAATGAGCTTTTCAGTGAAGAGAAGCCAGGCACATTTTAGCTAGTTTTACTTGTAAGTGGGGTTGGAAATGATTTTCAGGCTCAGTACTGGGCTCAAAACATGCAGCCCTGATGTCTCTCATGATAGCAGGTGGTTAAATAGAAATTCGCTGCTCAGCTGACCCGGCAGTTGCAAACGTATTCTAAAAATGTACTCAGAATGAGCTTTTCAGTGAAGAGAAGCCAGGCACATTTTAGCTAGTTTTACTTGTAAGTGGGGTTGGAAATGCTTTTCAGGCTCAGTACTGGGCTCAAAACATGCAGCCCTGAGGTCTCTCATGATAGCAGGTGGTTAAATAGAAATTCGCTGCTCAGCTGACCCGGCAGGTGCAAACGTATGCTAAAAATGTACACAGAATGAGCTTTTCAGTGAAGAGAAGCCAGGCACATTTTAGCTAGTTTTACTTGTAAGTGGGGTTGGAAATGCTTTTCAGGCTCAGTACTGGGCTCAAAACATGCAGCCCTGAGGTCTCCCATGACAGCAGGTGGTTAAATTGAAATTCGCTGCTCAGCTGACCCGGTAGGAGCAAACGTATGCCAAAAATGTACACAGAATGAGCTTTTCAGTGAATAGCAGCCAGGCACATTTTAGCTAGTTTTACTTGTAAGTGGGGTTGGAAATGCTTTTCAGGCTCAGTACTGGGCTCAAAACATGCAGCCCTGAGGTCTCCCATGACAGCAGGTGGTTAAATAGAAATTCGCTGCACAGCTGACCCGGCAGGTGCAAACGTATGCTAAAAATGTACTCAGAATGAGCTTTTCAGTGAAGAGAAGCCAGGCACATTTTAGCTAGTTTTACTTGTAAGTGGGGTTGGAAATGCTTTTCAGGCTCAGTACTGGGCTCAAAACATGCAGCCCTGAGGTCTCTCATGACAGCAGGTGGTTAAATAGAAATTCGCTGCTCAGCTGACCCGGCAGGTGCAAACGTATGCTAAAAATGTACTCAGAATGAGCTTTTCAGTGAAGAGAAGCCAGGCACATTTTAGCTAGTTTTACTTGTAAGTGGGGTTGGAAATGCTTTTCAGGCTCAGTACTGGGCTCAAAACATGCAGCCCTGAGGTCTCCCATGACAGCAGGTGGTTAAATAGAAATTCGCTGCTCAGCTGACCCGGTAGGAGCAAACGTATGCCAAAAATGTACACAGAATGAGCTTTTCAGTGAATAGCAGCCAGGCACATTTTAGCTAGTTGTACTTGTAAGTGGGGTTGGAAACGCTTTTCAGGATCAATACTTGGCTCAAAACATGCAGCCCTGAGGTCTCTCATAACAGCAGGTAGTTAAATAGAAATTCGCTGCTCAGCTGACCCGGCAGGTGCAAACGTATGCTAAAAATGTATTCAGAAAGAGCTTTTCAGTGAAGAGAAGCCAGGCACATTTTAGCTAGTTTTACTTGTAAGTGGGGTTGGAAATGCTTTTCAGGCTCAGTACTGGGCTCAAAACATGCAGCCCTGAGGTCTCCCATGACAGCAGGTGGTTAAATAGAAATTCGCTGCTCAGCTGACCCGGCAGGAGCAAACGTATGCCAAAAATGTACACAGAATGAGCTTTTCAGTGAATAGCAGCCAGGCACATTTTAGCTAGTTTCACTTGTAAGTGGGGTTGGAAATGCTTTTCAGGCTCAGTACTGGGCTCAAAACATGCAGCCCTGAGGTCTCCCATGACAGCAGGTGGTTAAATAGAAATTCGCTGCTCAGCTGACCCGGTAGGAGCAAACGTATGCCAAAAATGTACACAGAATGAGCTTTTCAGTGAATAGCAGCCAGGCACATTTTAGCTAGTTTTACTTGTAAGTGGGGTTGGAAACGTTTTTCAGGATCAGTACTGGGCTCAAAACATGCGGCCCTGAGGTCTCCCATGACAGCAGGTGGTTAAATAGAAATTCGCTGCTCAGCTGACCCGGCAGGTGCAAACGTATGCTAAAAATGTACACAGAATGAGCTTTTCAGTGAATAGCAGCCAGGCACATTTTAGCTAGTTTTACTTGTAAGTGGGGTTGGAAATGCTTTTCAGGCTCAGTACTGGGCTCAAAACATGCAGCCCTGAGGTCTCCCATGACAGCAGGTGGTTAAATAGAAATTCGCTGCTCAGCTGACCCGGCAGGAGCAAACGTATGCCAAAAATGTACACAGAATGAGCTTTTCAGTGAATAGCAGCCAGGCACATTTTAGCTAGTTTTACTTGTAAGTGGGGTTGGAAATGCTTTTCAGGCTCAGTACTGGGCTCAAAACATGCAGCCCTGAGGTCTCTCATGATAGCAGGTGGTTAAATAGAAATTCGCTGCTCAGCTGACCCGGCAGGTGCAAATGTATGCTAAAAATGTACTCAGAATGAGCTTTTCAGTGAAGAGAAGCCAGGCACATTTTAGCTAGTTTTACTTGTAAGTGGGGTTGGAAATGCTTTTCAGGCTCAGTACTGGGCTCAAAACATGCAGCCCTGAGGTCTCTCATGATAGCAGGTGGTTAAATAGAAATTCGCTGCTCAGCTGACCCGGCAGGTGCAAACGTATGCTAAAAATGTACTCAGAATGAGCTTTTCAGTGAAGAGAAGCCAGGCACATTTTAGCTAGTTTTACTTGTAAGTGGGGTTGGAAATGCTTTTCAGGCTCAGTACTGGGCTCAAAACATGCAGCCCTGAGGTCTCTCATGATAGCAGGTGGTTAAATAGAAATTCGCTGCTCAGCTGACCCGGCAGGTGCAAATGTATGCTAAAAATGTACTCAGAATGAGCTTTTCAGTGAAGAGAAGCCAGGCACATTTGAGCTAGTTTTACTTGTAAGTGGGGTTGGAAACGCTTTTAAGGATCAGTACTGGGCTCAAAACATGCAGCCCTGAGGTCTCCCATGATAGCAGGTGGTTAAATAGAAATTCGCTGCTCAGCTGACCCGGCAGGTGCAAACGTATGCTAAAAATGTACTCAGAATGAGCTTTTCAGTGAAGAGAAGCCAGGCACATTTGAGCTAGTTTTACTTGTAAGTGGGGTTGGAAACGCTTTTCAGGCTCAGTACTGGGCTCAAAACATGCAGCCCTGAGGTCTCTCATGATAGCAGGTGGTTAAATAGAAATTCGCTGCTCAGCTGACCCGGCAGGTGCAAACGTATGCTAAAAATGTACTCAGAATGAGCTTTTCAGTGAATAGCAGCCAGGCACATTTTAGCTAGTTTTACTTGTAAGTGGGGTTGGAAATGCTTTTCAGGCTCAGTACTGGGCTCAAAACATGCAGCCCTGAGGTCTCTCATGATAGCAGGTGGTTAAATAGAAATTCGCTGCTCAGCTGACCCGGCAGGTGCAAACGTATGCTAAAAATTTACTCAGAATGAGCTTTTCAGTGAAGAGAAGCCAGGCACATTTTAGCTAGTTTTACTTGTAAGTGGGGTTGGAAATGCTTTTCAGGCTCAGTACTGGGCTCAAAACATGCAGCCCTGAGGTCTCTCATGAAAGCAGGTGGTTAAATAGAAATTCGCTGCTCAGCTGACCCGGCAGGTGCAAACGTATGCTAAAAATGTACTCAGAATGAGCTTTTCAGTGAAGAGAAGCCAGGCACTTTTTAGCTAGTTTTACTTGTAAGTGGGGTTGGAAATGCTTTTCAGGCTCAGTACTGGGCTCAAAACATGCAGCCCTGAGGTCTCTCATGAAAGCACGTGGTTAAATAGAAATTCGCTGCTCAGCTGACCCGGTAGGAGCAAACGTATGCCAAAAATGTACACAGAATGAGCTTTTCAGTGAATAGCAGCCAGGCACATTTTAGCTAGTTTTACTTGTAAGTGGGGTTGGAAACGCTTTTAAGGATCAGTACTGGGCTCAAAACATGCAGCCCTGAGGTCTCCCATGATAGCAGGTGGTTAAATAGAAATTCGCTGCTCAGCTGACCCGGCAGGTGCAAACGTATGCTAAAAATGTACACAGAATGAGCTTTTCAGTGAATAGCAGCTAGGCACATTTTAGCTAGTTTTACTTGTAAGTGGGGTTGGAAATGCTTTTCAGGCTCAGTACTGGGCTCAAAACATGCAGCCCTGAGGTCTCCCATGACAGCAGGTGGTTAAATAGAAATTTGCTGCTCAGCTGACCCGGTAGGAGCAAACGTATGCCAAAAATGTACACAGAATGAGCTTTTCAGTGAATAGCAGCCAGGCACATTTTAGCTAGTTTTACTTGTAAGTGGGGTTGGAAATGCTTTTCAGGCTCAGTATCGGGCTCAAAACATGCAGCCCTGAGGTCTCCCATGACAGCAGGTGGTTAAATAGAAATTCGCTGCTCAGCTGACCCGGTAGGAGCAAACGTATGCCAAAAATGTACACAAAATGAGCTTTTCAGTGAATAGCAGCCAGGCACATTTTAGCTAGTTTTACTTGTAAGTGGGGTTGGAAACGCTTTTAAGGATCAGTACTGGGCTCAAAACATGCAGCCCTGAGGTCTCCCATGATAGCAGGTGGTTAAATAGAAATTCGCTGCTCAGCTGACCCGGCAGGTGCAAACGTATGCTAAAAATGTACTCAGAATGAGCTTTTCAGTGAAGAGAAGCCAGGCACATTTGAGCTAGTTTTACTTGTAAGTGGGGTTGGAAACGCTTTTCAGGCTCAGTACTGGGCTCAAAACATGCAGCCCTGAGGTCTCTCATGACAGCAGGTGGTTAAATAGAAATTCGCTGCTCAGCTGACCCGGCAGGTGCAAACGTATGCTAAAAATGTACACAGAATGAGCTTTTCAGTGAATAGCAGCCAGGCACATTTTAGCTAGTTTTACTTGTAAGTGGGGTTGGAAATGCTTTTCAGGCTCAGTACTGGGCTCAAAACATGCAGCCCTGAGGTCTCCCATGACAGCAGGTGGTTAAATAGAAATTCGCTGCTCAGCTGACCCGGCAGGAGCAAACGTATGCCAAAAATGTACACAGAATGAGCTTTTCAGTGAATAGCAGCCAGGCACATTTTAGCTAGTTTTACTTGTAAGTGGGGTTGGAAATGCTTTTCAGGCTCAGTACTGGGCTCAAAACATGCAGCCCTGAGGTCTCTCATGATAGCAGGTGGTTAAATAGAAATTCGCTGCTCAGCTGACCCGGCAGGTGCAAATGTATGCTAAAAATGTACTCAGAATGAGCTTTTCAGTGAAGAGAAGCCAGGCACATTTTAGCTAGTTTTACTTGTAAGTGGGGTTGGAAATGCTTTTCAGGCTCAGTACTGGGCTCAAAACATGCAGCCCTGAGGTCTCTCATGATAGCAGGTGGTTAAATAGAAATTCGCTGCTCAGCTGACCCGGCAGGTGCAAACGTATGCTAAAAATGTACTCAGAATGAGCTTTTCAGTGAAGAGAAGCCAGGCACATTTTAGCTAGTTTTACTTGTAAGTGGGGTTGGAAATGCTTTTCAGGCTCAGTACTGGGCTCAAAACATGCAGCCCTGAGGTCTCTCATGATAGCAGGTGGTTAAATAGAAATTCGCTGCTCAGCTGACCCGGCAGGTGCAAATGTATGCTAAAAATGTACTCAGAATGAGCTTTTCAGTGAAGAGAAGCCAGGCACATTTGAGCTAGTTTTACTTGTAAGTGGGGTTGGAAACGCTTTTAAGGATTAGTACTGGGCTCAAAACATGCAGCCCTGAGGTCTCCCATGATAGCAGGTGGTTAAATAGAAATTCGCTGCTCAGCTGACCCGGCAGGTGCAAACGTATGCTAAAAATGTACTCAGAATGAGCTTTTCAGTGAAGAGAAGCCAGGCACATTTGAGCTAGTTTTACTTGTAAGTGGGGTTGGAAACGCTTTTCAGGCTCAGTACTGGGCTCAAAACATGCAGCCCTGAGGTCTCTCATGATAGCAGGTGGTTAAATAGAAATTCGCTGCTCAGCTGACCTGGCAGGTGCAAACGTATGCTAAAAATGTACTCAGAATGAGCTTTTCAGTGAATAGCAGCCAGGCACATTTTAGCTAGTTTTACTTGTAAGTGGGGTTGGAAATGCTTTTCAGGCTCAGTACTGGGCTCAAAACATGCAGCCCTGAGGTCTCTCATGATAGCAGGTGGTTAAATAGAAATTCGCTGCTCAGCTGACCCGGCAGGTGCAAACGTATGCTAAAAATTTACTCAGAATGAGCTTTTCAGTGAAGAGAAGCCAGGCACATTTTAGCTAGTTTTACTTGTAAGTGGGGTTGGAAATGCTTTTCAGGCTCAGTACTGGGCTCAAAACATGCAGCCCTGAGGTCTCTCATGATAGCAGGTGGTTAAATAGAAATTCGCTGCTCAGCTGACCCGGCAGGTGCAAACGTATGCTAAAAATGTACTCAGAATGAGCTTTTCAGTGAAGAGAAGCCAGGCACTTTTTAGCTAGTTTTACTTGTAGGTGGGGTTGGAAATGCTTTTCAGGCTCAGTACTGGGCTCAAAACATGCAGCCCTGAGGTCTCTCATGAAAGCACGTGGTTAAATAGAAATTCGCTGCTCAGCTGACCCGGTAGGAGCAAACGTATGCCAAAAATGTACACAGAATGAGCTTTTCAGTGAATAGCAGCCAGGCACATTTTAGCTAGTTTTACTTGTAAGTGGGGTTGGAAACGCTTTTAAGGATCAGTACTGGGCTCAAAACATGCAGCCCTGAGGTCTCCCTTGATAGCAGGTGGTTAAATAGAAATTCGCTGCTCAGCTGACCCGGCAGGTGCAAACGTATGCTAAAAATGTACACAGAATGAGCTTTTCAGTGAATAGCAGCTAGGCACATTTTAGCTAGTTTTACTTGTAAGTGGGGTTGGAAATGCTTTTCAGGCTCAGTACTGGGCTCAAAACATGCAGCCCTGAGGTCTCCCATGACAGCAGGTGGTTAAATAGAAATTCGCTGCTCAGCTGACCCGGTAGGAGCAAACGTATGCCAAAAATGTACACAGAATGAGCTTTTCAGTGAATAGCAGCCAGGCACATTTTAGCTAGTTTTACTTGTAAGTGGGGTTGGAAATGCTTTTCAGGCTCAGTATCGGGCTCAAAACATGCAGCCCTGAGGTCTCCCATGACAGCAGGTGGTTAAATAGAAATTCGCTGCTCAGCTGACCCGGTAGGAGCAAACGTATGCCAAAAATGTACACAACAACAACAACAACAACAAAGGAGTTTATAAAGCGCCTGGTGACGCCATCTCGGCGTGTCCCCGCGCTGTGGAAAGAAGTCAGGTGCAAGATGGAGTTACAGGGAGAACAGGTGAGTTTTCAAGCTTTTCCTGAAAGCAGTCTCCGAGTCCGCCAGTCTAATCTCCATAGGGAGAGCATTCCATTCTTTGGCGGCCATAACCCGAAAAGAGCGGCCACCCATTCTGGCCTTCCTGATACGAGGTACTGTGAGCAAGCCAGTTCCCCTGGAGCGAAGAGTTCTATTGGGCTCATAGGGAATGGCTAAGTCTTTCATGTAGGAAGGAGCTTTTTGGGAGATGATCCTATAGCATATTAATAAAGCTTTAAAAAGAATTCTCTTTTTTATGGGTAGCCAGTGGAGGGTATCTAGAGATGGTTTGGAAGGGGCTCTCTTGGGAAGCCTAAGGACTAGACGTGCTGCTGTGTTCTGCAGGACTTGAAGTCTCCTGATGTTTTTTTGCGATGTTCCGAGCAGAAGCACATTCCCATAGTCTATTCTGGAAGTCACGAGCGCTTGGGTCATGGTGCGCCTTGCTTCAAGGGGGAGGAGATCCAGGGTGCGATTAAGGGTCTTTAAGACCCCGTAGCATTTACCGACCACCCTGTTCACGTGGCAGTCGTAGGAGAGTTTAGGGTCAACCCAAATCCCCAGATTTTTGGCTGTTTCACAGGGGGTGGGTAGCGGTCCCAGACAAGAAGGCCACCACTCCTTGGTCCAGCTAGAATCACTACCTCCCATAACAAGAACCTCTGTTTTCGAGCCATTCAGCTTCAGGCAGTGTTGGGTCATCCAGACCGCCAGAGCTTGCATGCAGGATTTAAAGTTGTCTGGAGAAACAGAGGGAGCTTGGGATAGGGAGATGAGAAGTTGGGTATCGTCGGCATATGAAACTAGTTCAATGCCGAACGATTGAACAACTTCCGCCAGAGGGGCCATATACAGATTGAAGAGGGTGGGGCACAGAATGAGCTTTTCAGTGAATAGCAGCCAGGCACATTTTAGCTAGTTTTACTTGTAAGTGGGGTTGGAAACGCTTTTAAGGATCAGTACTGGGCTCAAAACATGCAGCCCTGAGGTCTCCCATGATAGCAGGTGGTTAAATAGAAATTCGCTGCTCAGCTGACCCGGCAGGTGCAAACGTATGCTAAAAATGTACTCAGAATGAGCTTTTCAGTGAAGAGAAGCCAGGCACATTTGAGCTAGTATTACTTGTAAGTGGGGTTGGAAACGCTTTTCAGGCTCAGTACTGGGCTCAAAACATGCAGCCCTGAGGTCTCTCATGATAGCAGGTGGTTAAATAGAAATTCGCTGCTCAGCTGACCCGGCAGGTGCAAACGTATGCTAAAAATGTACTCAGAATGAGCTTTTCAGTGAATAGCAGCCAGGCACATTTTAGCTAGTTTTACTTGTAAGTGGGGTTGGAAATGCTTTTCAGGCTCAGTACTGGGCTCCAAACATGCAGCCCTGAGGTCTCTCATGATAGCAGGTGGTTAAATAGAAATTCGCTGCTCAGCTGACCCGGTAGGAGCAAACGTATGCCAAAAATGTACACAGGAAACGCTTTTAAGGATCAGTACTGGGCTCAAAACATGCAGCCCTGAGGTCTCCCATGATAGCAGGTGGTTAAATAGAAATTCGCTGCTCAGCTGACCCGGCAGGTGCAAACGTATGCTAAAAATGTACTCAGAATGAGCTTTTCAGTGAATAGCAGCCAGGCACATTTTAGCTAGTTTTACTTGTAAGTGGGGTTGGAAATGCTTTTCAGGCTCAGTACTGGGCTCCAAACATGCAGCCCTGAGGTCTCTCATGATAGCAGGTGGTTAAATAGAAATTCGCTGCTCAGCTGACCCGGCAGGTGCAAACGTATGCTAAAAATGTACTCAGAATGAGCTTTTCAGTGAAGAGAAGCCAGGCACATTTTAGCTAGTTTTACTTGTAAGTGGGGTTGGAAATGCTTTTCAGGCTCAGTACTGGGCTCAAAACATGCAGCCCTGAGGTCTCTCATGATAGCAGGTGGTTAAATAGAAATTCGCTGCTCAGCTGACCCGGCAGGTGCAAACGTATGCTAAAAATGTACTCAGAATGAGCTTTTCAGTGAAGAGAAGCCAGGCACTTTTTAGCTAGTTTTACTTGTAAGTGGGGTTGGAAATGCTTTTCAGGCTCAGTACTGGGCTCAAAACATGCAGCCCTGAGGTCTCTCATGAAAGCACGTGGTTAAATAGAAATTCGCTGCTCAGCTGACCCGGTAGGAGCAAACGTATGCCAAAAATGTACACAGAATGAGCTTTTCAGTGAATAGCAGCCAGGCACATTTTAGCTAGTTTTACTTGTAAGTGGGGTTGGAAACGCTTTTAAGGATCAGTACTGGGCTCAAAACATGCAGCCCTGAGGTCTCCCATGATAGCAGGTGGGTAAATAGAAATTCGCTGCTCAGCTGACCCGGCAGGTGCAAACGTATGCTAAAAATGTACTCAGAATGAGCTTTTCAGTGAAGAGAAGCCAGGCACATTTGAGCTAGTTTTACTTGTAAGTGGGGTTGGAAACGCTTTTCAGGATCAGTACTGGGCTCAAAACATGCAGCCCTGATGTCTCTCATGATAGCAGGTGGTTAAATAGAAATTCGCTGCTCAGCTGACCCGGCAGGTGCAAATGTATGCTAAAAATGTACTCAGAATGAGCTTTTCAGTGAAGAGAAGCCAGGCACATTTTAGCTAGTTTTACTTGTAAGTGGGGTTGGAAACGCTTTTAAGGATCAGTACTGGGCTCAAAACATGCAGCCCTGAGGTCTCCCATGATAGCAGGTGGTTAAATAGAAATTCGCTGCTCAGCTGACCCGGCAGGTGCAAACGTATGCTAAAAATGTACTCAGAATGAGCTTTTCAGTGAAGAGAAGCCAGGCACATTTGAGCTAGTTTTACTTGTAAGTGGGGTTGGAAACGCTTTTCAGGATCAGTACTGGGCTCAAAACATGCAGCCCTGATGTCTCTCATGATAGCAGGTGGTTAAATAGAAATTCGCTGCTCAGCTGACCCGGCAGGTGCAAATGTATGCTAAAAATGTACTCAGAATGAGCTTTTCAGTGAATAGCAGCCAGGCACATTTTAGCTAGTTTTACTTGTAAGTGGGGTTGGAAACGCTTTTAAGGATCAGTACTGGGCTCAAAACATGCAGCCCTGAGGTCTCTCATGATAGCAGGTGGTTAAATAGAAATTCGCTGCTCAGCTGACCCGGCAGGTGCAAACGTATGCTAAAAATGTACTCAGAATGAGCTTTTCAGTGAAGAGAAGCCAGGCACATTTGAGCTAGTTTTACTTGTAAGTGGGGTTGGAAACGCTTTTCAGGCTCAGTACTGGGCTCAAAACATGCAGCCCTGAGGTCTCTCATGATAGCAGGTGGTTAAATAGAAATTCGCTGCTCAGCTGACCCGGCAGGTGCAAACGTATGCTAAAAATGTACTCAGAATGAGCTTTTCAGTGAATAGCAGCCAGGCACATTTTAGCTAGTTTTACTTGTAAGTGGGGTTGGAAATGCTTTTCAGGCTCAGTACTGGGCTCAAAACATGCAGCCCTGAGGTCTCCCATGACAGCATGTGGTTAAATAGAAATTCGCTGCTCAGCTGATCCGGTAGGAGCAAACGTATGCCAAAAATGTACAGAGAATGAGCTTTTCAGTGAATAGCAGCCAGGCACATTTTAGCTAGTTTTACTTGTAAGTGGGGTTGGAAATGTTTTTCAGGCTCAGTACTGGGCTCAAAACATGCAGCCCTGAGGTCTCCCATGACAGCAGGTGGTTAAATAGAAATTCGCTGCTCAGCTGACCCGGCAGGTGCAAACGTATGCTAAAAATGTACTCAGAATGAGCTTTTCAGTGAAGAGAAGCCAGGCACATTTTAGCTAGTTTTACTTGTAAGTGGGGTTGGAAATGCTTTTCAGGCTCAGTACAGGGCTCAAAACATGCAGCCCTGAGGTCTCTCATGACAGCAGGTGGTTAAATAGAAATTCGCTGCTCAGCTGACCCAGCAGGTGCAAACGTATGCTAAAAATGTACTCAGAATGAGCTTTTCAGTGAAGAGAAGCCAGGCACATTTTAGCTAGTTTTACTTGTAAGTGGGGTTGGAAATGCTTTTCAGGCTCAGTACTGGGCTCAAAACATGCAGCCCTGAGGTCTCCCATGACAGCAGGTGGTTAAATAGAAATTCGCTGCTCAGCTGACCCGGTAGGAGCAAACGTATGCCAAAAATGTACACAGAATGAGCTTTTCAGTGAATAGCAGCCAGGCACATTTTAGCCAGTTTTACTTGTAGGTGGGGTTGGAAACGCTTTTCAGGATCAGTACTGGGCTCAAAACATGCAGCCCTGATGTCTCTCATGATAGCAGGTGGTTAAATAGAAATTCGCTGCTCAGCTGACCCGGCAGGTGCAAACGTATGCTAAAAATGTACTCAGAATGAGCTTTTCAGTGAAGAGAAGCCAGGCACATTTTAGCTAGTTTTACTTGTAAGTGGGGTTGGAAATGCTTTTCAGGCTCAGTACTGGGCTCAAAACATGCAGCCCTGATGTCTCTCATGATAGCAGGTGGTTAAATAGAAATTCGCTGCTCAGCTGACCCGGCAGTTGCAAACGTATTCTAAAAATGTACTCAGAATGAGCTTTTCAGTGAAGAGAAGCCAGGCACATTTTAGCTAGTTTTACTTGTAAGTGGGGTTGGAAATGCTTTTCAGGCTCAGTACTGGGCTCAAAACATGCAGCCCTGAGGTCTCTCATGATAGCAGGTGGTTAAATAGAAATTCGCTGCTCAGCTGACCCGGCAGGTGCAAACGTATGCTAAAAATGTACACAGAATGAGCTTTTCAGTGAAGAGAAGCCAGGCACATTTTAGCTAGTTTTACTTGTAAGTGGGGTTGGAAATGCTTTTCAGGCTCAGTACGGGGCTCAAAACATGCAGCCCTGAGGTCTCCCATGACAGCAGGTGGTTAAATTGAAATTCGCTGCTCAGCTGACCCGGTAGGAGCAAACGTATGCCAAAAATGTACACAGAATGAGCTTTTCAGTGAATAGCAGCCAGGCACATTTTAGCTAGTTTTACTTGTAAGTGGGGTTGGAAATGCTTTTCAGGCTCAGTACTGGGCTCAAAACATGCAGCCCTGAGGTCTCCCATGACAGCAGGTGGTTAAATAGAAATTCGCTGCACAGCTGACCCGGCAGGTGCAAACGTATGCTAAAAATGTACTCAGAATGAGCTTTTCAGTGAAGAGAAGCCAGGCACATTTTAGCTAGTTTTACTTGTAAGTGGGGTTGGAAATGCTTTTCAGGCTCAGTACTGGGCTCAAAACATGCAGCCCTGAGGTCTCTCATGACAGCAGGTGGTTAAATAGAAATTCGCTGCTCAGCTGACCCGGCAGGTGCAAACGTATGCTAAAAATGTACTCAGAATGAGCTTTTCAGTGAAGAGAAGCCAGGCACATTTTAGCTAGTTTTACTTGTAAGTGGGGTTGGAAATGCTTTTCAGGCTCAGTACTGGGCTCAAAACATGCAGCCCTGAGGTCTCCCATGACAGCAGGTGGTTAAATAGAAATTCGCTGCTCAGCTGACCCGGTAGGAGCAAACGTATGCCAAAAATGTACACAGAATGAGCTTTTCAGTGAATAGCAGCCAGGCACATTTTAGCTAGTTGTACTTGTAAGTGGGGTTGGAAACGCTTTTCAGGATCAATACTTGGCTCAAAACATGCAGCCCTGAGGTCTCTCATAACAGCAGGTAGTTAAATAGAAATTCGCTGCTCAGCTGACCCGGCAGGTGCAAACGTATGCTAAAAATGTATTCAGAAAGAGCTTTTCAGTGAAGAGAAGCCAGGCACATTTTAGCTAGTTTTACTTGTAAGTGGGGTTGGAAATGCTTTTCAGGCTCAGTACTGGGCTCAAAACATGCAGCCCTGAGGTCTCTCATGATAGCAGGTGGTTAAATAGAAATTCGCTGCTCAGCTGACCCGGTAGGAGCAAACGTATGCCAAAAATGTACACAGAATGAGCTTTTCAGTGAATAGCAGCCAGGCACATTTTAGCCAGTTTTACTTGTAGGTGGGGTTGGAAACGCTTTTCAGGATCAGTACTGGGCTCAAAACATGCAGCCCTGATGTCTCTCATGATAGCAGGTGGTTAAATAGAAATTCGCTGCTCAGCTGACCCGGCAGGTGCAAACGTATGCTAAAAATGTACTCAGAATGAGCTTTTCAGTGAAGAGAAGCCAGGCACATTTTAGCTAGTTTTACTTGTAAGTGGGGTTGGAAATGCTTTTCAGGCTCAGTACTGGGCTCAAAACATGCAGCCCTGATGTCTCTCATGATAGCAGGTGGTTAAATAGAAATTCGCTGCTCAGCTGACCCGGCAGTTGCAAACGTATTCTAAAAATGTACTCAGAATGAGCTTTTCAGTGAAGAGAAGCCAGGCACATTTTAGCTAGTTTTACTTGTAAGTGGGGTTGGAAATGCTTTTCAGGCTCAGTACTGGGCTCAAAACATGCAGCCCTGAGGTCTCTCATGATAGCAGGTGGTTAAATAGAAATTCGCTGCTCAGCTGACCCGGCAGGTGCAAACGTATGCTAAAAATGTACACAGAATGAGCTTTTCAGTGAAGAGAAGCCAGGCACATTTTAGCTAGTTTTACTTGTAAGTGGGGTTGGAAATGCTTTTCAGGCTCAGTACGGGGCTCAAAACATGCAGCCCTGAGGTCTCCCATGACAGCAGGTGGTTAAATTGAAATTCGCTGCTCAGCTGACCCGGTAGGAGCAAACGTATGCCAAAAATGTACACAGAATGAGCTTTTCAGTGAATAGCAGCCAGGCACATTTTAGCTAGTTTTACTTGTAAGTGGGGTTGGAAATGCTTTTCAGGCTCAGTACTGGGCTCAAAACATGCAGCCCTGAGGTCTCCCATGACAGCAGGTGGTTAAATAGAAATTCGCTGCACAGCTGACCCGGCAGGTGCAAACGTATGCTAAAAATGTACTCAGAATGAGCTTTTCAGTGAAGAGAAGCCAGGCACATTTTAGCTAGTTTTACTTGTAAGTGGGGTTGGAAATGCTTTTCAGGCTCAGTACTGGGCTCAAAACATGCAGCCCTGAGGTCTCTCATGACAGCAGGTGGTTAAATAGAAATTCGCTGCTCAGCTGACCCGGCAGGTGCAAACGTATGCTAAAAATGTACTCAGAATGAGCTTTTCAGTGAAGAGAAGCCAGGCACATTTTAGCTAGTTTTACTTGTAAGTGGGGTTGGAAATGCTTTTCAGGCTCAGTACTGGGCTCAAAACATGCAGCCCTGAGGTCTCCCATGACAGCAGGTGGTTAAATAGAAATTCGCTGCTCAGCTGACCCGGTAGGAGCAAACGTATGCCAAAAATGTACACAGAATGAGCTTTTCAGTGAATAGCAGCCAGGCACATTTTAGCTAGTTGTACTTGTAAGTGGGGTTGGAAACGCTTTTCAGGATCAATACTTGGCTCAAAACATGCAGCCCTGAGGTCTCTCATAACAGCAGGTAGTTAAATAGAAATTCGCTGCTCAGCTGACCCGGCAGGTGCAAACGTATGCTAAAAATGTATTCAGAAAGAGCTTTTCAGTGAAGAGAAGCCAGGCACATTTTAGCTAGTTTTACTTGTAAGTGGGGTTGGAAATGCTTTTCAGGCTCAGTACTGGGCTCAAAACATGCAGCCCTGAGGTCTCTCATGATAGCAGGTGGTTAAATAGAAATTCGCTGCTCAGCTGACCCGGCAGGTGCAAACGTATGCTAAAAATGTACACAGAATGAGCTTTTCAGTGAAGAGAAGCAAGGCACATTTTAGCTAGTTTTACTTGTAAGTGGGGTTGGAAATGCTTTTCAGGCTCAGTACTGGGCTCAAAACATGCAGCCCTGAGGTCTCCCATGACAGCAGGTGGTTAAATTGAGATTCGCTGCTCAGCTGACCCGGTAGGAGCAAACGTATGCCAAAAATGTACACAGAATGAGCTTTTCAGTGAAGAGAAGCCAGGCACATTTTAGCTAGTTTTACTTGTAAGTGGGGTTGGAAATGCTTTTCAGGCTCAGTACTGGGCTCAAAACATGCAGCCCTGAGGTCTCCCATGACAGCAGGTGGTTAAATAGAAATTCGCTGCACAGCTGACCCGGCAGGTGCAAACGTATGCTAAAAATGTACTCAGAATGAGCTTTTCAGTGAAGAGAAGCCAGGCACATTTTAGCTAGTTTTACTTGTAAGTGGGGTTGGAAATGCTTTTCAGGCTCAGTACTGGGCTCAAAACATGCAGCCCTGAGGTCTCTCATGACAGCAGGTGGTTAAATAGAAATTCGCTGCTCAGCTGACCCGGCAGGTGCAAACGTATGCTAAAAATGTACTCAGAATGAGCTTTTCAGTGAAGAGAAGCCAGGCACATTTTAGCTAGTTTTACTTGTAAGTGGGGTTGGAAATGCTTTTCAGGCTCAGTACTGGGCTCAAAACATGCAGCCCTGAGGTCTCCCATGACAGCAGGTGGTTAAATAGAAATTCGCTGCTCAGCTGACCCGGTAGGAGCAAACGTATGCCAAAAATGTACACAGAATGAGCTTTTCAGTGAATAGCAGCCAGGCACATTTTAGCTAGTTGCACTTGTAAGTGGGGTTGGAAACGCTTTTCAGGATCAATACTTGGCTCAAAACATGCAGCCCTGAGGTCTCTCATAACAGCAGGTAGTTAAATAGAAATTCGCTGCTCAGCTGACCCGGCAGGTGCAAACGTATGCTAAAAATGTATTCAGAAAGAGCTTTTCAGTGAAGAGAAGCCAGGCACATTTTAGCTAGTTTTACTTGTAAGTGGGGTTGGAAATGCTTTTCAGGCTCAGTACTGGGCTCAAAACATGCAGCCCTGAGGTCTCTCATGACAGCAGGTGGTTAAATAGAAATTCGCTGCTCAGCTGACCCGGCAGGTGCAAACGTATGCTAAAAATGTACTCAGAATGAGCTTTTCAGTGAAGAGAAGCCAGGCACATTTTAGCTAGTTTTACTTGTAAGTGGGGTTGGAAATGCTTTTCAGGCTCAGTACTGGGCTCAAAACATGCAGCCCTGAGGTCTCCCATGACAGCAGGTGGTTAAATAGAAATTCGCTGCTCAGCTGACCCGGCAGGAGCAAACGTATGCCAAAAATGTACACAGAATGAGCTTTTCAGTGAATAGCAGCCAGGCACATTTTAGCTAGTTTCACTTGTAAGTGGGGTTGGAAATGCTTTTCAGGCTCAGTACTGGGCTCAAAACATGCAGCCCTGAGGTCTCCCATGACAGCAGGTGGTTAAATAGAAATTCGCTGCTCAGCTGACCCGGTAGGAGCAAACGTATGCCAAAAATGTACACAGAATGAGCTTTTCAGTGAATAGCAGCCAGGCACATTTTAGCTAGTTTTACTTGTAAGTGGGGTTGGAAACGTTTTTCAGGATCAGTACTGGGCTCAAAACATGCGGCCCTGAGGTCTCCCATGACAGCAGGTGGTTAAATAGAAATTCGCTGCTCAGCTGACCCGGCAGGTGCAAACGTATGCTAAAAATGTACACAGAATGAGCTTTTCAGTGAATAGCAGCCAGGCACATTTTAGCTAGTTTTACTTGTAAGTGGGGTTGGAAATGCTTTTCAGGCTCAGTACTGGGCTCAAAACATGCAGCCCTGAGGTCTCCCATGACAGCAGGTGGTTAAATAGAAATTCGCTGCTCAGCTGACCCGGCAGGAGCAAACGTATGCCAAAAATGTACACAGAATGAGCTTTTCAGTGAATAGCAGCCAGGCACATTTTAGCTAGTTTTACTTGTAAGTGGGGTTGGAAATGCTTTTCAGGCTCAGTACTGGGCTCAAAACATGCAGCCCTGAGGTCTCTCATGATAGCAGGTGGTTAAATAGAAATTCGCTGCTCAGCTGACCCGGCAGGTGCAAATGTATGCTAAAAATGTACTCAGAATGAGCTTTTCAGTGAAGAGAAGCCAGGCACATTTTAGCTAGTTTTACTTGTAAGTGGGGTTGGAAATGCTTTTCAGGCTCAGTACTGGGCTCAAAACATGCAGCCCTGAGGTCTCTCATGATAGCAGGTGGTTAAATAGAAATTCGCTGCTCAGCTGACCCGGCAGGTGCAAACGTATGCTAAAAATGTACTCAGAATGAGCTTTTCAGTGAAGAGAAGCCAGGCACATTTTAGCTAGTTTTACTTGTAAGTGGGGTTGGAAATGCTTTTCAGGCTCAGTACTGGGCTCAAAACATGCAGCCCTGAGGTCTCTCATGATAGCAGGTGGTTAAATAGAAATTCGCTGCTCAGCTGACCCGGCAGGTGCAAATGTATGCTAAAAATGTACTCAGAATGAGCTTTTCAGTGAAGAGAAGCCAGGCACATTTGAGCTAGTTTTACTTGTAAGTGGGGTTGGAAACGCTTTTAAGGATCAGTACTGGGCTCAAAACATGCAGCCCTGAGGTCTCCCATGATAGCAGGTGGTTAAATAGAAATTCGCTGCTCAGCTGACCCGGCAGGTGCAAACGTATGCTAAAAATGTACTCAGAATGAGCTTTTCAGTGAAGAGAAGCCAGGCACATTTGAGCTAGTTTTACTTGTAAGTGGGGTTGGAAACGCTTTTCAGGCTCAGTACTGGGCTCAAAACATGCAGCCCTGAGGTCTCTCATGATAGCAGGTGGTTAAATAGAAATTCGCTGCTCAGCTGACCCGGCAGGTGCAAACGTATGCTAAAAATGTACTCAGAATGAGCTTTTCAGTGAATAGCAGCCAGGCACATTTTAGCTAGTTTTACTTGTAAGTGGGGTTGGAAATGCTTTTCAGGCTCAGTACTGGGCTCAAAACATGCAGCCCTGAGGTCTCTCATGATAGCAGGTGGTTAAATAGAAATTCGCTGCTCAGCTGACCCGGCAGGTGCAAACGTATGCTAAAAATTTACTCAGAATGAGCTTTTCAGTGAAGAGAAGCCAGGCACATTTTAGCTAGTTTTACTTGTAAGTGGGGTTGGAAATGCTTTTCAGGCTCAGTACTGGGCTCAAAACATGCAGCCCTGAGGTCTCTCATGAAAGCAGGTGGTTAAATAGAAATTCGCTGCTCAGCTGACCCGGCAGGTGCAAACGTATGCTAAAAATGTACTCAGAATGAGCTTTTCAGTGAAGAGAAGCCAGGCACTTTTTAGCTAGTTTTACTTGTAAGTGGGGTTGGAAATGCTTTTCAGGCTCAGTACTGGGCTCAAAACATGCAGCCCTGAGGTCTCTCATGAAAGCACGTGGTTAAATAGAAATTCGCTGCTCAGCTGACCCGGTAGGAGCAAACGTATGCCAAAAATGTACACAGAATGAGCTTTTCAGTGAATAGCAGCCAGGCACATTTTAGCTAGTTTTACTTGTAAGTGGGGTTGGAAACGCTTTTAAGGATCAGTACTGGGCTCAAAACATGCAGCCCTGAGGTCTCCCATGATAGCAGGTGGTTAAATAGAAATTCGCTGCTCAGCTGACCCGGCAGGTGCAAACGTATGCTAAAAATGTACACAGAATGAGCTTTTCAGTGAATAGCAGCTAGGCACATTTTAGCTAGTTTTACTTGTAAGTGGGGTTGGAAATGCTTTTCAGGCTCAGTACTGGGCTCAAAACATGCAGCCCTGAGGTCTCCCATGACAGCAGGTGGTTAAATAGAAATTCGCTGCTCAGCTGACCCGGTAGGAGCAAACGTATGCCAAAAATGTACACAGAATGAGCTTTTCAGTGAATAGCAGCCAGGCACATTTTAGCTAGTTTTACTTGTAAGTGGGGTTGGAAATGCTTTTCAGGCTCAGTATCGGGCTCAAAACATGCAGCCCTGAGGTCTCCCATGACAGCAGGTGGTTAAATAGAAATTCGCTGCTCAGCTGACCCGGTAGGAGCAAACGTATGCCAAAAATGTACACAAAATGAGCTTTTCAGTGAATAGCAGCCAGGCACATTTTAGCTAGTTTTACTTGTAAGTGGGGTTGGAAACGCTTTTAAGGATCAGTACTGGGCTCAAAACATGCAGCCCTGAGGTCTCCCATGATAGCAGGTGGTTAAATAGAAATTCGCTGCTCAGCTGACCCGGCAGGTGCAAACGTATGCTAAAAATGTACTCAGAATGAGCTTTTCAGTGAAGAGAAGCCAGGCACATTTGAGCTAGTTTTACTTGTAAGTGGGGTTGGAAACGCTTTTCAGGCTCAGTACTGGGCTCAAAACATGCAGCCCTGAGGTCTCTCATGACAGCAGGTGGTTAAATAGAAATTCGCTGCTCAGCTGACCCGGCAGGAGCAAACGTATGCCAAAAATGTACACAGAATGAGCTTTTCAGTGAATAGCAGCCAGGCACATTTTAGCTAGTTTTACTTGTAAGTGGGGTTGGAAATGCTTTTCAGGCTCAGTACTGGGCTCAAAACATGCAGCCCTGAGGTCTCTCATGATAGCAGGTGGTTAAATAGAAATTCGCTGCTCAGCTGACCCGGCAGGTGCAAATGTATGCTAAAAATGTACTCAGAATGAGCTTTTCAGTGAAGAGAAGCCAGGCACATTTTAGCTAGTTTTACTTGTAAGTGGGGTTGGAAATGCTTTTCAGGCTCAGTACTGGGCTCAAAACATGCAGCCCTGAGGTCTCTCATGATAGCAGGTGGTTAAATAGAAATTCGCTGCTCAGCTGACCCGGCAGGTGCAAACGTATGCTAAAAATGTACTCAGAATGAGCTTTTCAGTGAAGAGAAGCCAGGCACATTTTAGCTAGTTTTACTTGTAAGTGGGGTTGGAAATGCTTTTCAGGCTCAGTACTGGGCTCAAAACATGCAGCCCTGAGGTCTCTCATGATAGCAGGTGGTTAAATAGAAATTCGCTGCTCAGCTGACCCGGCAGGTGCAAATGTATGCTAAAAATGTACTCAGAATGAGCTTTTCAGTGAAGAGAAGCCAGGCACATTTGAGCTAGTTTTACTTGTAAGTGGGGTTGGAAACGCTTTTAAGGATTAGTACTGGGCTCAAAACATGCAGCCCTGAGGTCTCCCATGATAGCAGGTGGTTAAATAGAAATTCGCTGCTCAGCTGACCCGGCAGGTGCAAACGTATGCTAAAAATGTACTCAGAATGAGCTTTTCAGTGAAGAGAAGCCAGGCACATTTGAGCTAGTTTTACTTGTAAGTGGGGTTGGAAACGCTTTTCAGGCTCAGTACTAGGCTCAAAACATGCAGCCCTGAGGTCTCTCATGATAGCAGGTGGTTAAATAGAAATTCGCTGCTCAGCTGACCTGGCAGGTGCAAACGTATGCTAAAAATGTACTCAGAATGAGCTTTTCAGTGAATAGCAGCCAGGCACATTTTAGCTAGTTTTACTTGTAAGTGGGGTTGGAAATGCTTTTCAGGCTCAGTACTGGGCTCAAAACATGCAGCCCTGAGGTCTCTCATGATAGCAGGTGGTTAAATAGAAATTCGCTGCTCAGCTGACCCGGCAGGTGCAAACGTATGCTAAATATTTACTCAGAATGAGCTTTTCAGTGAAGAGAAGCCAGGCACAATTTAGCTAGTTTTACTTGTAAGTGGGGTTGGAAATGCTTTTCAGGCTCAGTACTGGGCTCAAAACATGCAGCCCTGAGGTCTCTCATGATAGCAGGTGGTTAAATAGAAATTTGCTGCTCAGCTGACCCGGCAGGTGCAAACGTATGCTAAAAATGTACTCAGAATGAGCTTTTCAGTGAAGAGAAGCCAGGCACTTTTTAGCTAGTTTTACTTGTAGGTGGGGTTGGAAATGCTTTTCAGGCTCAGTACTGGGCTCAAAACATGCAGCCCTGAGGTCTCCCATGACAGCAGGTGGTTAAATAGAAATTCACTGCTCAGCTGACCCGGCAGGAGCAAACGTATGCCAAAAATGTACACAGAATGAGCTTTTCAGTGAATAGCAGCCAGGCACATTTTAGCTAGTTTCACTTGTAAGTGGGATTGGAAATGCTTTTCAGGCTCAGTACTGGGCTCAAAACATGCAGCCCTGAGGTCTCCCATGACAGCAGGTGGTTAAATAGAAATTCGCTGCTCAGCTGACCCGGTAGGAGCAAACGTATGCCAAAAATGTACACAGAATGAGCTTTTCAGTGAATAGCAGCCAGGCACATTTTAGCTAGTTTTACTTGTAAGTGGGGTTGGAAATGCTTTTCAGGCTCAGTATCGGGCTCAAAACATGCAGCCCTGAGGTCTCCCATGACAGCAGGTGGTTAAATAGAAATTCGCTGCTCAGCTGACCCGGTAGGAGCAAACGTATGCCAAAAATGTACACAGAATGAGCTTTTCAGTGAATAGCAGCCAGGCACATTTTAGCTAGTTTTACTTGTAAGTGGGGTTGGAAACGCTTTTAAGGATCAGTACTGGGCTCAAAACATGCAGCCCTGAGGTCTTCCATGATAGCAGGTGGTTAAATAGAAATTCGCTGCTCAGCTGACCCGGCAGGTGCAAACGTATGCTAAAAATGTACTCAGAATGAGCTTTTCAGTGAAGAGAAGCCAGGCACATTTGAGCTAGTATTACTTGTAAGTGGGGTTGGAAACGCTTTTCAGGCTCAGTACTGGGCTCAAAACATGCAGCCCTGAGGTCTCTCATGATAGCAGGTGGTTAAATAGAAATTCGCTGCTCAGCTGACCCGGCAGGTGCAAACGTATGCTAAAAATGTACTCAGAATGAGCTTTTCAGTGAATAGCAGCCAGGCACATTTTAGCTAGTTTTACTTGTAAGTGGGGTTGGAAATGCTTTTCAGGCTCAGTACTGGGCTCCAAACATGCAGCCCTGAGGTCTCTCATGATAGCAGGTGGTTAAATAGAAATTCGCTGCTCAGCTGACCCGGCAGGTGCAAACGTATGCTAAAAATGTACTCAGAATGAGCTTTTCAGTGAAGAGAAGCCAGGCACATTTTAGCTAGTTTTACTTGTAAGTGGGGTTGGAAATGCTTTTCAGGCTCAGTACTGGGCTCAAAACATGCAGCCCTGAGGTCTCTCATGATAGCAGGTGGTTAAATAGAAATTCGCTGCTCAGCTGACCCGGCAGGTGCAAACGTATGCTAAAAATGTACTCAGAATGAGCTTTTCAGTGAAGAGAAGCCAGGCACTTTTTAGCTAGTTTTACTTGTAAGTGGGGTTGGAAATGCTTTTCAGGCTCAGTACTGGGCTCAAAACATGCAGCCCTGAGGTCTCTCATGAAAGCACGTGGTTAAATAGAAATTCGCTGCTCAGCTGACCCGGTAGGAGCAAACGTATGCCAAAAATGTACACAGAATGAGCTTTTCAGTGAATAGCAGCCAGGCACATTTTAGCTAGTTTTACTTGTAAGTGGGGTTGGAAACGCTTTTAAGGATCAGTACTGGGCTCAAAACATGCAGCCCTGAGGTCTCTCATGATAGCAGGTGGTTAAATAGAAATTCGCTGCTCAGCTGACCCGGCAGGTGCAAACGTATGCTAAAAATGTACTCAGAATGAGCTTTTCAGTGAAGAGAAGCCAGGCACATTTTAGCTAGTTTTACTTGTAAGTGGGGTTGGAAATGCTTTTCAGGCTCAGTACTGGGCTCAAAACATGCAGCCCTGAGGTCTCTCATGATAGCAGGTGGTTAAATAGAAATTCGCTGCTCAGCTGACCCGGCAGGTGCAAATGTATGCTAAAAATGTACTCAGAATGAGCTTTTCAGTGAAGAGAAGCCAGGCACATTTGAGCTAGTTTTACTTGTAAGTGGGGTTGGAAACGCTTTTAAGGATTAGTACTGGGCTCAAAACATGCAGCCCTGAGGTCTCCCATGATAGCAGGTGGTTAAATAGAAATTCGCTGCTCAGCTGACCCGGCAGGTGCAAACGTATGCTAAAAATGTACTCAGAATGAGCTTTTCAGTGAAGAGAAGCCAGGCACATTTGAGCTAGTTTTACTTGTAAGTGGGGTTGGAAACGCTTTTCAGGCTCAGTACTAGGCTCAAAACATGCAGCCCTGAGGTCTCTCATGATAGCAGGTGGTTAAATAGAAATTCGCTGCTCAGCTGACCTGGCAGGTGCAAACGTATGCTAAAAATGTACTCAGAATGAGCTTTTCAGTGAATAGCAGCCAGGCACATTTTAGCTAGTTTTACTTGTAAGTGGGGTTGGAAATGCTTTTCAGGCTCAGTACTGGGCTCAAAACATGCAGCCCTGAGGTCTCTCATGATAGCAGGTGGTTAAATAGAAATTCGCTGCTCAGCTGACCCGGCAGGTGCAAACGTATGCTAAATATTTACTCAGAATGAGCTTTTCAGTGAAGAGAAGCCAGGCACAATTTAGCTAGTTTTACTTGTAAGTGGGGTTGGAAATGCTTTTCAGGCTCAGTACTGGGCTCAAAACATGCAGCCCTGAGGTCTCTCATGATAGCAGGTGGTTAAATAGAAATTTGCTGCTCAGCTGACCCGGCAGGTGCAAACGTATGCTAAAAATGTACTCAGAATGAGCTTTTCAGTGAAGAGAAGCCAGGCACTTTTTAGCTAGTTTTACTTGTAGGTGGGGTTGGAAATGCTTTTCAGGCTCAGTACTGGGCTCAAAACATGCAGCCCTGAGGTCTCCCATGACAGCAGGTGGTTAAATAGAAATTCACTGCTCAGCTGACCCGGCAGGAGCAAACGTATGCCAAAAATGTACACAGAATGAGCTTTTCAGTGAATAGCAGCCAGGCACATTTTAGCTAGTTTCACTTGTAAGTGGGATTGGAAATGCTTTTCAGGCTCAGTACTGGGCTCAAAACATGCAGCCCTGAGGTCTCCCATGACAGCAGGTGGTTAAATAGAAATTCGCTGCTCAGCTGACCCGGTAGGAGCAAACGTATGCCAAAAATGTACACAGAATGAGCTTTTCAGTGAATAGCAGCCAGGCACATTTTAGCTAGTTTTACTTGTAAGTGGGGTTGGAAATGCTTTTCAGGCTCAGTATCGGGCTCAAAACATGCAGCCCTGAGGTCTCCCATGACAGCAGGTGGTTAAATAGAAATTCGCTGCTCAGCTGACCCGGTAGGAGCAAACGTATGCCAAAAATGTACACAGAATGAGCTTTTCAGTGAATAGCAGCCAGGCACATTTTAGCTAGTTTTACTTGTAAGTGGGGTTGGAAACGCTTTTAAGGATCAGTACTGGGCTCAAAACATGCAGCCCTGAGGTCTTCCATGATAGCAGGTGGTTAAATAGAAATTCGCTGCTCAGCTGACCCGGCAGGTGCAAACGTATGCTAAAAATGTACTCAGAATGAGCTTTTCAGTGAAGAGAAGCCAGGCACATTTGAGCTAGTATTACTTGTAAGTGGGGTTGGAAACGCTTTTCAGGCTCAGTACTGGGCTCAAAACATGCAGCCCTGAGGTCTCTCATGATAGCAGGTGGTTAAATAGAAATTCGCTGCTCAGCTGACCCGGCAGGTGCAAACGTATGCTAAAAATGTACTCAGAATGAGCTTTTCAGTGAATAGCAGCCAGGCACATTTTAGCTAGTTTTACTTGTAAGTGGGGTTGGAAATGCTTTTCAGGCTCAGTACTGGGCTCCAAACATGCAGCCCTGAGGTCTCTCATGATAGCAGGTGGTTAAATAGAAATTCGCTGCTCAGCTGACCCGGCAGGTGCAAACGTATGCTAAAAATGTACTCAGAATGAGCTTTTCAGTGAAGAGAAGCCAGGCACATTTTAGCTAGTTTTACTTGTAAGTGGGGTTGGAAATGCTTTTCAGGCTCAGTACTGGGCTCAAAACATGCAGCCCTGAGGTCTCTCATGATAGCAGGTGGTTAAATAGAAATTCGCTGCTCAGCTGACCCGGCAGGTGCAAACGTATGCTAAAAATGTACTCAGAATGAGCTTTTCAGTGAAGAGAAGCCAGGCACTTTTTAGCTAGTTTTACTTGTAAGTGGGGTTGGAAATGCTTTTCAGGCTCAGTACTGGGCTCAAAACATGCAGCCCTGAGGTCTCTCATGAAAGCACGTGGTTAAATAGAAATTCGCTGCTCAGCTGACCCGGTAGGAGCAAACGTATGCCAAAAATGTACACAGAATGAGCTTTTCAGTGAATAGCAGCCAGGCACATTTTAGCTAGTTTTACTTGTAAGTGGGGTTGGAAACGCTTTTAAGGATCAGTACTGGGCTCAAAACATGCAGCCCTGAGGTCTCCCATGATAGCAGGTGGTTAAATAGAAATTCGCTGCTCAGCTGACCCGGCAGGTGCAAACGTATGCTAAAAATGTACTCAGAATGAGCTTTTCAGTGAAGAGAAGCCAGGCACATTTGAGCTAGTTTTACTTGTAAGTGGGGTTGGAAACGCTTTTCAGGATCAGTACTGGGCTCAAAACATGCAGCCCTGATGTCTCTCATGATAGCAGGTGGTTAAATAGAAATTCGCTGCTCAGCTGACCCGGCAGGTGCAAATGTATGCTAAAAATGTACTCAGAATGAGCTTTTCAGTGAAGAGAAGCCAGGCACATTTTAGCTAGTTTTACTTGTAAGTGGGGTTGGAAATGCTTTTCAGGCTCAGTACTGGGCTCAAAACATGCAGCCCTGAGGTCTCTCATGATAGCAGGTGGTTAAATAGAAATTCGCTGCTCAGCTGACCCGGCAGGTGCAAACGTATGCTAAAAATGTACTCAGAATGAGCTTTTCAGTGAAGAGAAGCCAGGCACATTTTAGCTAGTTTTACTTGTAAGTGGGGTTGGAAATGCTTTTCAGGCTCAGTACTGGGCTCAAAACATGCAGCCCTGAGGTCTCTCATGATAGCAGGTGGTTAAATAGAAATTCGCTGCTCAGCTGACCCGGCAGGTGCAAACGTATGCTAAAAATGTACTCAGAATGAGCTTTTCAGTGAAGAGAAGCCAGGCACTTTTTAGCTAGTTTTACTTGTAAGTGGGGTTGGAAATGCTTTTCAGGCTCAGTACTGGGCTCAAAACATGCAGCCCTGAGGTCTCTCATGAAAGCACGTGGTTAAATAGAAATTCGCTGCTCAGCTGACCCGGTAGGAGCAAACGTATGCCAAAAATGTACACAGAATGAGCTTTTCAGTGAATAGCAGCCAGGCACATTTTAGCTAGTTTTACTTGTAAGTGGGGTTGGAAATGCTTTTCAGGCTCAGTACTGGGCTCAAAACATGCAGACCCGAGGTCTCCCATGACAGCAGGTGGTTAAATAGAAATTCGCTGCTCAGCTGACCGGGTAGGAGCAAACGTATGCCAAAAATGTACACAGAATGAGCTTTTCAGTGAAGAGAAGCCAGGCACATTTTAGCTAGTTTTACTTGTAAGTGGGGTTGGAAATGCTTTTCAGGCTCAGTACTGGGCTCAAAACATGCAGCCCTGAGGTCTCCCATGACAGCAGGTGGTTAAATAGAAATTCGCTGCTCAGCTGACCCGGTAGGAGCAAACGTATGCCAAAAATGTACACAGAATGAGCTTTTCAGTGAATAGCAGCCAGGCACATTTTAGCTAGTTTTACTTGTAATTGGGGTTGGAAATGCTTTTCAGGCTCAGTACTGGGCTCAAAACATGCAGCCCTGAGGTCTCCCATGACAGCAGGTGGTTAAATAGAAATTTGCTGCTCAGCTGACCCGGTAGGAGCAAACGTATGCCAAAAATGTACACAGAATGAGCTTTTCAGTGAATAGCAGCTAGGCACATTTTAGCTAGTTTTACTTGTAAGTGGGGTTGGAAATGCTTTTCAGGCTCAATACTGGGCTCAAAACATGCAGCCCTGAGGTCTCCCATGACAGCAGGTGGTTAAATAGAAATTCGCTGCTCAGCTGACCCGGTAGGAGCAAATGTATGCCAAAAATGTACACAGAATGAGCTTTTCAGTGAATAGCAGCCAGGCACATTTTAGCTAGTTTTACTTGTAAGTGGGGTTGGAAATGCTTTTCAGGCTCAGTATCAGGCTCAAAACATGCAGCCCTGAGGTCTCCCATGACAGCAGGTGGTTAAATAGAAATTCGCTGCTCAGCTGACCCGGTAGGAGCAAACGTATGCCAAAAATGTACACAGAATGAGCTTTTCAGTGAATAGCAGCCAGGCACATTTTAGCTAGTTTTACTTGTAAGTGGGGTTGGAAACGCTTTTAAGGATCAGTACTGGGCTCAAAACATGCAGCCCTGAGGTCTCCCATGATAGCAGGTGGTTAAATAGAAATTCGCTGCTCAGCTGACCCGGCAGGTGCAAACGTATGCTAAAAATGTACTCAGAATGAGCTTTTCAGTGAAGAGAAGCCAGGCACATTTGAGCTAGTTTTACTTGTAAGTGGGGTTGGAAACGCTTTTCAGGCTCAGTACTGGGCTCAAAACATGCAGCCCTGAGGTCTCTCATGATAGCAGGTGGTTAAATAGAAATTCGCTGCTCAGCTGACCCGGCAGGTGCAAACGTATGCTAAAAATGTACTCAGAATGAGCTTTTCAGTGAATAGCAGCCAGGCACATTTTAGCTAGTTTTACTTGTAAGTGGGGTTGGAAATGCTTTTCAGGCTCAGTACTGGGCTCAAAACATGCAGCCCTGAGGTCTCCCATGACAGCATGTGGTTAAATAGAAATTCGCTGCTCAGCTGATCCGGTAGGAGCAAACGTATGCCAAAAATGTACAGAGAATGAGCTTTTCAGTGAATAGCAGCCAGGCACATTTTAGCTAGTTTTACTTGTAAGTGGGGTTGGAAATGTTTTTCAGGCTCAGTACTGGGCTCAAAACATGCAGCCCTGAGGTCTCCCATGACAGCAGGTGGTTAAATAGAAATTCGCTGCTCAGCTGACCCGGCAGGTGCAAACGTATGCTAAAAATGTACTCAGAATGAGCTTTTCAGTGAAGAGAAGCCAGGCACATTTTAGCTAGTTTTACTTGTAAGTGGGGTTGGAAATGCTTTTCAGGCTCAGTACTGGGCTCAAAACATGCAGCCCTGAGGTCTCTCATGACAGCAGGTGGTTAAATAGAAATTCGCTGCTCAGCTGACCCAGCAGGTGCAAACGTATGCTAAAAATGTACTCAGAATGAGCTTTTCAGTGAAGAGAAGCCAGGCACATTTTAGCTAGTTTTACTTGTAAGTGGGGTTGGAAATGCTTTTCAGGCTCAGTACTGGGCTCAAAACATGCAGCCCTGAGGTCTCCCATGACAGCAGGTGGTTAAATAGAAATTCGCTGCTCAGCTGACCCGGTAGGAGCAAACGTATGCCAAAAATGTACACAGAATGAGCTTTTCAGTGAATAGCAGCCAGGCACATTTTAGCCAGTTTTACTTGTAGGTGGGGTTGGAAACGCTTTTCAGGATCAGTACTGGGCTCAAAACATGCAGCCCTGATGTCTCTCATGATAGCAGGTGGTTAAATAGAAATTCGCTGCTCAGCTGACCCGGCAGGTGCAAACGTATGCTAAAAATGTACTCAGAATGAGCTTTTCAGTGAAGAGAAGCCAGGCACATTTTAGCTAGTTTTACTTGTAAGTGGGGTTGGAAATGCTTTTCAGGCTCAGTACTGGGCTCAAAACATGCAGCCCTGATGTCTCTCATGATAGCAGGTGGTTAAATAGAAATTCGCTGCTCAGCTGACCCGGCAGTTGCAAACGTATGCTAAAAATGTACTCAGAATGAGCTTTTCAGTGAAGAGAAGCCAGGCACATTTTAGCTAGTTTTACTTGTAAGTGGGGTTGGAAATGCTTTTCAGGCTCAGTACTGGGCTCAAAACATGCAGCCCTGAGGTCTCTCATGATAGCAGGTGGTTAAATAGAAATTCGCTGCTCAGCTGACCCGGCAGGTGCAAACGTATGCTAAAAATGTACACAGAATGAGCTTTTCAGTGAAGAGAAGCCAGGCACATTTTAGCTAGTTTTACTTGTAAGTGGGGTTGGAAATGCTTTTCAGGCTCAGTACTGGGCTCAAAACATGCAGCCCTGAGGTCTCCCATGACAGCAGGTGGTTAAATTGAAATTCGCTGCTCAGCTGACCCGGTAGGAGCAAACGTATGCCAAAAATGTACACAGAATGAGCTTTTCAGTGAATAGCAGCCAGGCACATTTTAGCTAGTTTTACTTGTAAGTGGGGTTGGAAATGCTTTTCAGGCTCAGTACTGGGCTCAAAACATGCAGCCCTGAGGTCTCCCATGACAGCAGGTGGTTAAATAGAAATTCGCTGCACAGCTGACCCGGCAGGTGCAAACGTATGCTAAAAATGTACTCAGAATGAGCTTTTCAGTGAAGAGAAGCCAGGCACATTTTAGCTAGTTTTACTTGTAAGTGGGGTTGGAAATGCTTTTCAGGCTCAGTACTGGGCTCAAAACATGCAGCCCTGAGGTCTCTCATGACAGCAGGTGGTTAAATAGAAATTCGCTGCTCAGCTGACCCGGCAGGTGCAAACGTATGCTAAAAATGTACTCAGAATGAGCTTTTCAGTGAAGAGAAGCCAGGCACATTTTAGCTAGTTTTACTTGTAAGTGGGGTTGGAAATGCTTTTCAGGCTCAGTACTGGGCTCAAAACATGCAGCCCTGAGGTCTCCCATGACAGCAGGTGGTTAAATAGAAATTCGCTGCTCAGCTGACCCGGTAGGAGCAAACGTATGCCAAAAATGTACACAGAATGAGCTTTTCAGTGAATAGCAGCCAGGCACATTTTAGCTAGTTGTACTTGTAAGTGGGGTTGGAAACGCTTTTCAGGATCAGTACTTGGCTCAAAACATGCAGCCCTGAGGTCTCTCATAACAGCAGGTAGTTAAATAGAAATTCGCTGCTCAGCTGACCCGGCAGGTGCAAACGTATGCTAAAAATGTATTCAGAATGAGCTTTTCAGTGAAGAGAAGCCAGGCACATTTTAGCTAGTTTTACTTGTAAGTGGGGTTGGAAATGCTTTTCAGGCTCAGTACTGGGCTCAAAACATGCAGCCCTGAGGTCTCTCATGACAGCAGGTGGTTAAATAGAAATTTGCTGCTCAGCTGACCCGGCAGGTGCAAACGTATGCTAAAAATGTACTCAGAATGAGCTTTTCAGTGAAGAGAAGCCAGGCACATTTTAGCTAGTTTTACTTGTAAGTGGGGTTGGAAATGCTTTTCAGGCTCAGTACTGGGCTCAAAACATGCAGCCCTGAGGTCTCCCATGACAGCAGGTGGTTAAATAGAAATTCGCTGCTCAGCTGACCCGGCAGGAGCAAACGTATGCTAAAAATGTACACAGAATGAGCTTTTCAGTGAATAGCAGCCAGGCACATTTTAGCTAGTTTCACTTGTAAGTGGGGTTGGAAATGCTTTTCAGGCTCAGTACTGGGCTCAAAACATGCAGCCCTGAGGTCTCCCATGACAGCAGGTGGTTAAATAGAAATTCGCTGCTCAGCTGACCCGGTAGGAGCAAACGTATGCCAAAAATGTACACAGAATGAGCTTTTCAGTGAATAGCAGCCAGGCACATTTTAGCTAGTTTTACTTGTAAGTGGGGTTGGAAACGTTTTTCAGGATCAGTACTGGGCTCAAAACATGCGGCCCTGAGGTCTCCCATGACAGCAGGTGGTTAAATAGAAATTCGCTGCTCAGCTGACCCGGCAGGTGCAAACGTATGCTAAAAATGTACACAGAATGAGCTTTTCAGTGAATAGCAGCCAGGCACATTTTAGCTAGTTTTACTTGTAAGTGGGGTTGGAAATGCTTTTCAGGCTCAGTACTGGGCTCAAAACATGCAGCCCTGAGGTCTCCCATGACAGCAGGTGGTTAAATAGAAATTCGCTGCTCAGCTGACCCGGCAGGAGCAAACGTATGCCAAAAATGTACACAGAATGAGCTTTTCAGTGAATAGCAGCCAGGCACATTTTAGCTAGTTTTACTTGTAAGTGGGGTTGGAAATGCTTTTCAGGCTCAGTACTGGGCTCAAAACATGCAGCCCTGAGGTCTCTCATGATAGCAGGTGGTTAAATAGAAATTCGCTGCTCAGCTGACCCGGCAGGTGCAAATGTATGCTAAAAATGTACTCAGAATGAGCTTTTCAGTGAAGAGAAGCCAGGCACATTTTAGCTAGTTTTACTTGTAAGTGGGGTTGGAAATGCTTTTCAGGCTCAGTACTGGGCTCAAAACATGCAGCCCTGAGGTCTCTCATGATAGCAGGTGGTTAAATAGAAATTCGCTGCTCAGCTGACCCGGCAGGTGCAAACGTATGCTAAAAATGTACTCAGAATGAGCTTTTCAGTGAATAGAAGCCAGGCACATTTTAGCTAGTTTTACTTGTAAGTGGGGTTGGAAATGCTTTTCAGGCTCAGTACTGGGCTCAAAACATGCAGCCCTGAGGTCTCTCATGATAGCAGGTGGTTAAATAGAAATTCGCTGCTCAGCTGACCCGGCAGGTGCAAATGTATGCTAAAAATGTACTCAGAATGAGCTTTTCAGTGAAGAGAAGCCAGGCACATTTTAGCTAGTTTTACTTGTAAGTGGGGTTGGAAATGCTTTTCAGGCTCAGTACTGGGCTCAAAACATGCAGCCCTGAGGTCTCTCATGATAGCAGGTGGTTAAATAGAAATTCGCTGCTCAGCTGACCCGGCAGGTGCAAATGTATGCTAAAAATGTACTCAGAATGAGCTTTTCAGTGAAGAGAAGCCAGGCACTTTTTAGCTAGTTTTACTTGTAAGTGGGGTTGGAAATGCTTTTCAGGCTCAGTACTGGGCTCAAAACATGCAGCCCTGAGGTCTCCCATGACAGCAGGTGGTTAAATAGAAATTCGCTGCTCAGCTGACCCGGTAGGAGCAAACGTATGCCAAAAATGTACACAGAATGAGCTTTTCAGTGAATAGCAGCCAGGCACATTTTAGCTAGTTTTACTTGTAAGTGGGGATGGAAATGCTTTTCAGGCTCAGTACTGGGCTCAAAACATGCAGGCCTGAGGTCTCCCATGACAGCAGGTGGTTAAATAGAAATTTGCTGCTCAGCTGACCGGGTAGGAGCAAACGTATGCCAAAAATGTACACAGAATGAGCTTTTCAGTGAAGAGAAGCCAGGCACATTTTAGCTAGTTTTACTTGTAAGTGGGGGTTGGAAATGCTTTTCAGGCTCATTACTGGGCTCAAAACATGCAGCCCTGAGGTCTCTCATGATAGCAGGTGGTTAAATAGAAATTCGCTGCTCAGCTGACCCGGCAGGTGCAAACGTATGCTAAAAATGTACTCAGAATTAGCTTTTCAGTGAAGAGAAGCCAGGCACTTTTTAGCTAGTTTTACTTGTAAGTGGGGTTGGAAATGCTTTTCAGGCTCAGTACTGGGCTCAAAACATGCAGCCCTGAGGTCTCCCATGACAGCAGGTGGTTAAATAGAAATTCGCTGCTCAGCTGACCGGGTAGGAGCAAACGTATGCCAATAATGTACACAGAATGAGCTTTTCAGTGAATAGCAGCCAGGCACATTTTAGCTAGTTTTACTTGTAAGTGGGGTTGGAAATGCTTTTCAGGCTCAGTACTGGGCTCAAAACATGCAGCCCTGATGTCTCTCATGACAGCAGGTGGTTAAATAGAAATTCGCTGCTCAGCTGACTCAGTAGGAGCAAACGTATGCCAAAAATGTACACAGAATGAGCTTTTCAGTGAAGAGAAGCCAGGCACATTTTAGCTAGTTTTACTTGTAAGTGGAGTTGGAAATGCTTTTCAGGCTCAGTACTGGGCTCAAAACATGCAGCCCTGAGGTCTCTCATGATAGCAGGTGGTTAAATAGAAATTCGCTGCTCAGCTGACCCGGCAGGTGCAAACGTATGCTAAAAATGTACTCAGAAGGAGCTTTTCAGTGAAGAGAAGCCAGGCACATTTTAGCTAGTTTTACTTGTAAGTGGGGTTGGAAATGCTTTTCAGGCTCAGTACTGGGCTTAAAACATGCAGCCCTGAGGTCTCTCATGATAGCAGGTGGTTAAATAGAAATTCGCTGCTCAGCGGACCCGGCAGGTGCAAACGTATGCTAAAAATGTACTCAGAATGAGCTTTTCAGTGAAGAGAAGCCAGGCACTTTTTAGCTAGTTTTACTTGTAAGTGGGGTTGGAAATGCTTTTCAGGCTCAGTACTGGGCTCAAAACATGCAGCCCTGAGGTCTCTCATGAAAGCACGTGGTTAAATAGAAATTCGCTGCTCAGCTGACCCGGTAGGAGCAAACGTATGCCAAAAATGTACACAGAATGAGCTTTTCAGTGAATAGCAGCCAGGCACATTTTAGCTAGTTTTACTTGTAAGTGGGGTTGGAAATGCTTTTCAGGCTCAGTACTGGGCTCAAAACATGCAGCCCTGAGGTCTCCCATGACAGCAGGTGGTTAAATAGAAATTCGCTGCTCAGCTGACCCGGCAGGTGCAAACGTATGCCAAAAATGTACACAGAATGAGCTTTTCAGTGAATAGCAGCCAGGCACATTTTAGCTAGTTTTACTTGTAAGTGGGGTTGGAAACGCTTTTCAGGATCAGTACTGGGCTCAAAACATGCAGCCCTGAGGTCTCCCATGACAGCAGGTGGTCAAATAGAAATTCGCTGCTCAGCTGACCCGGCAGGTGCAAACGTATGCTAAAAATGTACACAGAATGAGCTTTTCAGTGAATAGCAGCCAGGCACATTTTAGCTAGTTTTACTTGTAAGTGGGGTTGGAAATGCTTTTCAGGCTCAGTACTGGGCTCAAAACATGCAGCCCTGAGGTCTCCCATGACAGCAGGTGGTTAAATAGAAATTCGCTGCTCAGCTGACCCGGCAGGAGCAAACGTATGCCAAAAATGTACACAGAATGAGCTTTTCAGTGAATAGCAGCCAGGCACATTTTAGCTAGTTTTACTTGTAAGTGGGGTTGGAAATGCTTTTCAGGCTCAGTACTGGGCTCAAAACATGCAGCCCTGAGGTCTCTCATGATAGCAGGTGGTTAAATAGAAATTCGCTGCTCAGCTGACCCGGCAGGTGCAAACGTATTCTAAAAATGTACTCAGAATGAGCTTTTCAGTGAAGAGAAGCCAGGCACATTTTAGCTAGTTTTACTTGTAAGTGGGGTTGGAAACGCTTTTCAGGATCAGTACTGGGCTCAAAATATGCAGCCCTGAGGTCTCCCATGAAAGCAGGTGGTTAAATAGAAATTCGCTGCTCAGCTGACCCGGTAGGAGCAAACGTATGCCAAAAATGTACACAGAATGAGCTTTTCAGTGAATAGCAGCCAGGCACATTTGAGCTAGTTTTACTTGTAAGTGGGGTTGGAAACGCTTTTCAGGCTCAGTACTGGGCTCAAAACATGCAGCCCTGAGGTCTCTCATGATAGCAGGTGGTTAAATAGAAATTCGCTGCTCAGCTGACCCGGCAGGTGCAAACGTATGCTAAAAATGTACTCAGAATGAGCTTTTCAGTGAATAGCAGCCAGGCACATTTTAGCTAGTTTTACTTGTAAGTGGGGTTGGAAATGCTTTTCAGGCTCAGTACTGGGCTCAAAACATGCAGCCCTGAGGTCTCTCATGATAGCAGGTGGTTAAATAGAAATTCGCTGCTCAGCTGACCCGGCAGGTGCAAACGTATGCTAAAAATGTACTCAGAATGAGCTTTTCAGTGAAGAGAAGCCAGGCACATTTTAGCTAGTTTTACTTGTAAGTGGGGTTGGAAATGCTTTTCAGGCTCAGTACTGGGCTCAAAACATGCAGCCCTGAGGTCTCTCATGATAGCAGGTGGTTAAATAGAAATTCGCTGCTCAGCTGACCCGGCAGGTGCAAACGTATGCTAAAAATGTACTCAGAATGAGCTTTTCAGTGAAGAGAAGCCAGGCACTTTTTAGCTAGTTTTACTTGTAAGTGGGGTTGGAAATGCTTTTCAGGCTCAGTACTGGGCTCAAAACATGCAGCCCTGAGGTCTCTCATGAAAGCACGTGGTTAAATAGAAATTTGCTGCTCAGCTGACCCGGTAGGAGCAAACGTATGCCAAAAATGTACACAGAATGAGCTTTTCAGTGAATAGCAGCCAGGCACATTTTAGCTAGTTTTACTTGTAAGTGGGGTTGGAAACGCTTTTAAGGATCAGTACTGGGCTCAAAACATGCAGCCCTGAGGTCTCCCATGATAGCAGGTGGTTAAATAGAAATTCGCTGCTCAGCTGACCCGGCAGGTGCAAACGTATGCTAAAAATGTACTCAGAATGAGCTTTTCAGTGAAGAGAAGCCAGGCACATTTGAGCTAGTTTTACTTGTAAGTGGGGTTGGAAACGCTTTTCAGGATCAGTACTGGGCTCAAAACATGCAGCCCTGATGTCTCTCATGATAGCAGGTGGTTAAATAGAAATTCGCTGCTCAGCTGACCCGGCAGGTGCAAATGTATGCTAAAAATGTACTCAGAATGAGCTTTTCAGTGAAGAGTCGCCAGGCACATTTTAGCTAGTTTTACTTGTAAGTGGGGTTGGAAATGCTTTTCAGGCTCAGTACTGGGCTCAAAACATGCAGCCCTGAGGTCTCTCATGATAGCAGGTGGTTAAATAGAAATTCGCTGCTCAGCTGACCCGGCAGGTGCAAACGTATGCTAAAAATGTACTCAGAATGAGCTTTTCAGTGAAGAGAAGCCAGGCACATTTTAGCTAGTTTTACTTGTAAGTGGGGTTGGAAATGCTTTTCAGGCTCAGTACTGGGCTCAAAACATGCAGCCCTGAGGTCTCTCATGATAGCAGGTGGTTAAATAGAAATTCGCTGCTCAGCTGACCCGGCAGGTGCAAACGTATGCTAAAAATGTACTCAGAATGAGCTTTTCAGTGAAGAGAAGCCAGGCACTTTTTAGCTAGTTTTACTTGTAAGTGGGGTTGGAAATGCTTTTCAGGCTCAGTACTGGGCTCAAAACATGCAGCCCTGAGGTCTCTCATGAAAGCACGTGGTTAAATAGAAATTCGCTGCTCAGCTGACCCGGTAGGAGCAAACGTATGCCAAAAATGTACACAGAATGAGCTTTTCAGTGAATAGCAGCCAGGCACATTTTAGCTAGTTTTACTTGTAAGTGGGGTTGGAAATGCTTTTCAGGCTCAGTACTGGGCTCAAAACATGCAGCCCCGAGGTCTCCCATGACAGCAGGTGGTTAAATAGAAATTCGCTGCTCAGCTGACCGGGTAGGAGCAAACGTATGCCAAAAATGTACACAGAATGAGCTTTTCAGTGAAGAGAAGCCAGGCACATTTTAGCTAGTTTTACTTGTAAGTGGGGTTGGAAATGCTTTTCAGGCTCAGTACTGGGCTCAAAACATGCAGCCCTGAGGTCTCCCATGACAGCAGGTGGTTAAATAGAAATTCGCTGCTCAGCTGACCTGGTAGGAGCAAACGTATGCCAAAAATGTACACAGAATGAGCTTTTCAGTGAATAGCAGCCAGGCACATTTTAGCTAGTTTTACTTGTAATTGGGGTTGGAAATGCTTTTCAGGCTCAGTACTGGGCTCAAAACATGCAGCCCTGAGGTCTCCCATGACAGCAGGTGGTTAAATAGAAATTTGCTGCTCAGCTGACCCGGTAGGAGCAAACGTATGCCAAAAATGTACACAGAATGAGCTTTTCAGTGAATAGCAGCTAGGCACATTTTAGCTAGTTTTACTTGTAAGTGGGGTTGGAAATGCTTTTCAGGCTCAGTACTGGGCTCAAAACATGCAGCCCTGAGGTCTCCCATGACAGCAGGTGGTTAAATAGAAATTCGCTGCTCAGCTGACCCGGTAGGAGAAAACGTATGCCAAAAATGTACACAGAATGAGCTTTTCAGTGAATAGCAGCCAGGCACATTTGAGCTAGTTTTACTTGTAAGTGGGGTTGGAAACGCTTTTCAGGCTCAGTACTGGGCTCAAAACATGCAGCCCTGAGGTCTCTCATGATAGCAGGTGGTTAAATAGAAATTCGCTGCTCAGCTGACCCGGCAGGTGCAAACGTATGCTAAAAATGTACTCAGAATGAGCTTTTCAGTGAATAGCAGCCAGGCACATTTTAGCTAGTTTTACTTGTAAGTGGGGTTGGAAATGCTTTTCAGGCTCAGTACTGGGCTCAAAACATGCAGCCCTGAGGTCTCTCATGATAGCAGGTGGTTAAATAGAAATTCGCTGCTCAGCTGACCCGGCAGGTGCAAACGTATGCTAAAAATGTACTCAGAATGAGCTTTTCAGTGAAGAGAAGCCAGGCACATTTTAGCTAGTTTTACTTGTAAGTGGGGTTGGAAATGCTTTTCAGGCTCAGTACTGGGCTCAAAACATGCAGCCCTGAGGTCTCTCATGATAGCAGGTGGTTAAATAGAAATTCGCTGCTCAGCTGACCCGGCAGGTGCAAACGTATGCTAAAAATGTACTCAGAATGAGCTTTTCAGTGAAGAGAAGCCAGGCACATTTTAGCTAGTTTTACTTGTAAGTGGGGTTGGAAATGCTTTTCAGGCTCAGTACTGGGCTCAAAACATGCAGCCCTGAGGTCTCTCATGATAGCAGGTGGTTAAATAGAAATTCGCTGCTCAGCTGACCCGGCAGGTGCAAATGTATGCTAAAAATGTACTCAGAATGAGCTTTTCAGTGAAGAGAAGCCAGGCACTTTTTAGCTAGTTTTACTTGTAAGTGGGGTTGGAAATGCTTTTCAGGCTCAGTACTGGGCTCAAAACATGCAGCCCTGAGGTCTCCCATGACAGCAGGTGGTTAAATAGAAATTCGCTGCTCAGCTGACCCGGTAGGAGCAAACGTATGCCAAAAATGTACACAGAATGAGCTTTTCAGTGAATAGCAGCCAGGCACATTTTAGCTAGTTTTACTTGTAAGTGGGGATGGAAATGCTTTTCAGGCTCAGTACTGGGCTCAAAACATGCAGGCCTGAGGTCTCCCATGACAGCAGGTGGTTAAATAGAAATTTGCTGCTCAGCTGACCGGGTAGGAGCAAACGTATGCCAAAAATGTACACAGAATGAGCTTTTCAGTGAAGAGAAGCCAGGCACATTTTAGCTAGTTTTACTTGTAAGTGGGGGTTGGAAATGCTTTTCAGGCTCATTACTGGGCTCAAAACATGCAGCCCTGAGGTCTCTCATGATAGCAGGTGGTTAAATAGAAATTCGCTGCTCAGCTGACCCGGCAGGTGCAAACGTATGCTAAAAATGTACTCAGAATGAGCTTTTCAGTGAAGAGAAGCCAGGCACTTTTTAGCTAGTTTTACTTGTAAGTGGGGTTGGAAATGCTTTTCAGGCTCAGTACTGGGCTCAAAACATGCAGCCCTGAGGTCTCCCATGACAGCAGGTGGTTAAATAGAAATTCGCTGCTCAGCTGACCGGGTAGGAGCAAACGTATGCCAATAATGTACACAGAATGAGCTTTTCAGTGAATAGCAGCCAGGCACATTTTAGCTAGTTTTACTTGTAAGTGGGGTTGGAAATGCTTTTCAGGCTCAGTACTGGGCTCAAAACATGCAGCCCTGATGTCTCTCATGACAGCAGGTGGTTAAATAGAAATTCGCTGCTCAGCTGACTCAGTAGGAGCAAACGTATGCCAAAAATGTACACAGAATGAGCTTTTCAGTGAAGAGAAGCCAGGCACATTTTAGCTAGTTTTACTTGTAAGTGGAGTTGGAAATGCTTTTCAGGCTCAGTACTGGGCTCAAAACATGCAGCCCTGAGGTCTCTCATGATAGCAGGTGGTTAAATAGAAATTCGCTGCTCAGCTGACCCGGCAGGTGCAAACGTATGCTAAAAATGTACTCAGAATGAGCTTTTCAGTGAAGAGAAGCCAGGCACATTTTAGCTAGTTTTACTTGTAAGTGGGGTTGGAAATGCTTTTCAGGCTCAGTACTGGGCTTAAAACATGCAGCCCTGAGGTCTCTCATGATAGCAGGTGGTTAAATAGAAATTCGCTGCTCAGCGGACCCGGCAGGTGCAAACGTATGCTAAAAATGTACTCAGAATGAGCTTTTCAGTGAAGAGAAGCCAGGCACTTTTTAGCTAGTTTTACTTGTAAGTGGGGTTGGAAATGCTTTTCAGGCTCAGTACTGGGCTCAAAACATGCAGCCCTGAGGTCTCTCATGAAAGCACGTGGTTAAATAGAAATTCGCTGCTCAGCTGACCCGGTAGGAGCAAACGTATGCCAAAAATGTACACAGAATGAGCTTTTCAGTGAATAGCAGCCAGGCACATTTTAGCTAGTTTTACTTGTAAGTGGGGTTGGAAATGCTTTTCAGGCTCAGTACTGGGCTCAAAACATGCAGCCCTGAGGTCTCCCATGACAGCAGGTGGTTAAATAGAAATTCGCTGCTCAGCTGACCCGGCAGGTGCAAACGTATGCCAAAAATGTACACAGAATGAGCTTTTCAGTGAATAGCAGCCAGGCACATTTTAGCTAGTTTTACTTGTAAGTGGGGTTGGAAACGCTTTTCAGGATCAGTACTGGGCTCAAAACATGCAGCCCTGAGGTCTCCCATGACAGCAGGTGGTTAAATAGAAATTCGCTGCTCAGCTGACCCGGCAGGTGCAAACGTATGCTAAAAATGTACACAGAATGAGCTTTTCAGTGAATAGCAGCCAGGCACATTTTAGCTAGTTTTACTTGTAAGTGGGGTTGGAAATGCTTTTCAGGCTCAGTACTGGGCTCAAAACATGCAGCCCTGAGGTCTCCCATGACAGCAGGTGGTTAAATAGAAATTCGCTGCTCAGCTGACCCGGCAGGAGCAAACGTATGCCAAAAATGTACACAGAATGAGCTTTTCAGTGAATAGCAGCCAGGCACATTTTAGCTAGTTTTACTTGTAAGTGGGGTTGGAAATGCTTTTCAGGCTCAGTACTGGGCTCAAAACATGCAGCCCTGAGGTCTCTCATGATAGCAGGTGGTTAAATAGAAATTCGCTGCTCAGCTGACCCGGCAGGTGCAAACGTATTCTAAAAATGTACTCAGAATGAGCTTTTCAGTGAAGAGAAGCCAGGCACATTTTAGCTAGTTTTACTTGTAAGTGGGGTTGGAAACGCTTTTCAGGATCAGTACTGGGCTCAAAATATGCAGCCCTGAGGTCTCCCATGAAAGCAGGTGGTTAAATAGAAATTCGCTGCTCAGCTGACCCGGTAGGAGCAAACGTATGCCAAAAATGTACACAGAATGAGCTTTTCAGTGAATAGCAGCCAGGCACATTTGAGCTAGTTTTACTTGTAAGTGGGGTTGGAAACGCTTTTCAGGCTCAGTACTGGGCTCAAAACATGCAGCCCTGAGGTCTCTCATGATAGCAGGTGGTTAAATAGAAATTCGCTGCTCAGCTGACCCGGCAGGTGCAAACGTATGCTAAAAATGTACTCAGAATGAGCTTTTCAGTGAATAGCAGCCAGGCACATTTTAGCTAGTTTTACTTGTAAGTGGGGTTGGAAATGCTTTTCAGGCTCAGTACTGGGCTCAAAACATGCAGCCCTGAGGTCTCTCATGATAGCAGGTGGTTAAATAGAAATTCGCTGCTCAGCTGACCCGGCAGGTGCAAACGTATGCTAAAAATGTACTCAGAATGAGCTTTTCAGTGAAGAGAAGCCAGGCACATTTTAGCTAGTTTTACTTGTAAGTGGGGTTGGAAATGCTTTTCAGGCTCAGTACTGGGCTCAAAACATGCAGCCCTGAGGTCTCTCATGATAGCAGGTGGTTAAATAGAAATTCGCTGCTCAGCTGACCCGGCAGGTGCAAACGTATGCTAAAAATGTACTCAGAATGAGCTTTTCAGTGAAGAGAAGCCAGGCACTTTTTAGCTAGTTTTACTTGTAAGTGGGGTTGGAAATGCTTTTCAGGCTCAGTACTGGGCTCAAAACATGCAGCCCTGAGGTCTCTCATGAAAGCACGTGGTTAAATAGAAATTTGCTGCTCAGCTGACCCGGTAGGAGCAAACGTATGCCAAAAATGTACACAGAATGAGCTTTTCAGTGAATAGCAGCCAGGCACATTTTAGCTAGTTTTACTTGTAAGTGGGGTTGGAAACGCTTTTAAGGATCAGTACTGGGCTCAAAACATGCAGCCCTGAGGTCTCCCATGATAGCAGGTGGTTAAATAGAAATTCGCTGCTCAGCTGACCCGGCAGGTGCAAACGTATGCTAAAAATGTACTCAGAATGAGCTTTTCAGTGAAGAGAAGCCAGGCACATTTTAGCTAGTTTTACTTGTAAGTGGGGTTGGAAACGCTTTTCAGGATCAGTACTGGGCTCAAAACATGCAGCCCTGATGTCTCTCATGATAGCAGGTGGTTAAATAGAAATTCGCTGCTCAGCTGACCCGGCAGGTGCAAATGTATGCTAAAAATGTACTCAGAATGAGCTTTTCAGTGAAGAGTCGCCAGGCACATTTTAGCTAGTTTTACTTGTAAGTGGGGTTGGAAATGCTTTTCAGGCTCAGTACTGGGCTCAAAACATGCAGCCCTGAGGTCTCTCATGATAGCAGGTGGTTAAATAGAAATTCGCTGCTCAGCTGACCCGGCAGGTGCAAACGTATGCTAAAAATGTACTCAGAATGAGCTTTTCAGTGAAGAGAAGCCAGGCACTTTTTAGCTAGTTTTACTTGTAAGTGGGGTTGGAAATGCTTTTCAGGCTCAGTACTGGGCTCAAAACATGCAGCCCTGAGGTCTCTCATGAAAGCACGTGGTTAAATAGAAATTCGCTGCTCAGCTGACCCGGTAGGAGCAAACGTATGCCAAAAATGTACACAGAATGAGCTTTTCAGTGAATAGCAGCCAGGCACATTTTAGCTAGTTTTACTTGTAAGTGGGGTTGGAAATGCTTTTCAGGCTCAGTACTGGGCTCAAAACATGCAGCCCCGAGGTCTCCCATGACAGCAGGTGGTTAAATAGAAATTCGCTGCTCAGCTGACCGGGTAGGAGCAAACGTATGCCAAAAATGTACACAGAATGAGCTTTTCAGTGAAGAGAAGCCAGGCACATTTTAGCTAGTTTTACTTGTAAGTGGGGTTGGAAATGCTTTTCAGGCTCAGTACTGGGCTCAAAACATGCAGCCCTGAGGTCTCCCATGACAGCAGGTGGTTAAATAGAAATTCGCTGCTCAGCTGACCCGGTAGGAGCAAACGTATGCCAAAAATGTACACAGAATGAGCTTTTCAGTGAATAGCAGCCAGGCACATTTTAGCTAGTTTTACTTGTAATTGGGGTTGGAAATGCTTTTCAGGCTCAGTACTGGGCTCAAAACATGCAGCCCTGAGGTCTCCCATGACAGCAGGTGGTTAAATAGAAATTTGCTGCTCAGCTGACCCGGTAGGAGCAAACGTATGCCAAAAATGTACACAGAATGAGCTTTTCAGTGAATAGCAGCTAGGCACATTTTAGCTAGTTTTACTTGTAAGTGGGGTTGGAAATGCTTTTCAGGCTCAGTACTGGGCTCAAAACATGCAGCCCTGAGGTCTCCCATGACAGCAGGTGGTTAAATAGAAATTCGCTGCTCAGCTGACCCGGTAGGAGCAAACGTATGCCAAAAATGTACACAGAATGAGCTTTTCAGTGAATAGCAGCCAGGCACATTTGAGCTAGTTTTACTTGTAAGTGGGGTTGGAAACGCTTTTCAGGCTCAGTACTGGGCTCAAAACATGCAGCCCTGAGGTCTCTCATGATAGCAGGTGGTTAAATAGAAATTCGCTGCTCAGCTGACCCGGCAGGTGCAAACGTATGCTAAAAATGTACTCAGAATGAGCTTTTCAGTGAATAGCAGCCAGGCACATTTTAGCTAGTTTTACTTGTAAGTGGGGTTGGAAATGCTTTTCAGGCTCAGTACTGGGCTCAAAACATGCAGCCCTGAGGTCTCTCATGATAGCAGGTGGTTAAATAGAAATTCGCTGCTCAGCTGACCCGGCAGGTGCAAACGTATGCTAAAAATGTACTCAGAATGAGCTTTTCAGTGAAGAGAAGCCAGGCACATTTTAGCTAGTTTTACTTGTAAGTGGGGTTGGGATTGCTTTTCAGGCTCAGTACTGGGCTCAAAACATGCAGCCCTGAGGTCTCTCATGATAGCAGGTGGTTAAATAGAAATTCGCTGCTCAGCTGACCCGGCAGGTGCAAACGTATGCTAAAAATGTACTCAGAATGAGCTTTTCAGTGAAGAGAAGCCAGGCACTTTTTAGCTAGTTTTACTTGTAAGTGGGGTTGGAAATGCTTTTCAGGCTCAGTACTGGGCTCAAAACATGCAGCCCTGAGGTCTCTCATGAAAGCACGTGGTTAAATAGAAATTTGCTGCTCAGCTGACCCGGTAGGAGCAAACGTATGCCAAAAATGTACACAGAATGAGCTTTTCAGTGAATAGCAGCCAGGCACATTTTAGCTAGTTTTACTTGTAAGTGGGGTTGGAAACGCTTTTAAGGATCAGTACTGGGCTCAAAACATGCAGCCCTGAGGTCTCCCATGATAGCAGGTGGTTAAATCGAAATTCGCTGCTCAGCTGACCCGGCAGGTGCAAACGTATGCTAAAAATGTACTCAGAATGAGCTTTTCAGTGAAGAGAAGCCAGGCACATTTGAGCTAGTTTTACTTGTAAGTGGGGTTGGAAACGCTTTTCAGGATCAGTACTGGGCTCAAAACATGCAGCCCTGATGTCTCTCATGATAGCAGGTGGTTAAATAGAAATTCGCTGCTCAGCTGACCCGGCAGGTGCAAATGTATGCTAAAAATGTACTCAGAATGAGCTTTTCAGTGAAGAGTCGCCAGGCACATTTTAGCTAGTTTTACTTGTAAGTGGGGTTGGAAATGCTTTTCAGGCTCAGTACTGGGCTCAAAACATGCAGCCCTGAGGTCTCTCATGATAGCAGGTGGTTAAATAGAAATTCGCTGCTCAGCTGACCCGGCAGGTGCAAACGTATGCTAAAAATGTACTCAGAATGAGCTTTTCAGTGAAGAGAAGCCAGGCACATTTTAGCTAGTTTTACTTGTAAGTGGGGTTGGAAATGCTTTTCAGGCTCAGTACTGGGCTCAAAACATGCAGCCCTGAGGTCTCTCATGATAGCAGGTGGTTAAATAGAAATTCGCTGCTCAGCTGACCCGGCAGGTGCAAACGTATGCTAAAAATGTACTCAGAATGAGCTTTTCAGTGAAGAGAAGCCAGGCACTTTTTAGCTAGTTTTACTTGTAAGTGGGGTTGGAAATGCTTTTCAGGCTCAGTACTGGGCTCAAAACATGCAGCCCTGAGGTCTCTCATGAAAGCACGTGGTTAAATAGAAATTCGCTGCTCAGCTGACCCGGTAGGAGCAAACGTATGCCAAAAATGTACACAGAATGAGCTTTTCAGTGAATAGCAGCCAGGCACATTTTAGCTAGTTTTACTTGTAAGTGGGGTTGGAAATGCTTTTCAGGCTCAGTACTGGGCTCAAAACATGCAGCCCCGAGGTCTCCCATGACAGCAGGTGGTTAAATAGAAATTCGCTGCTCAGCTGACCGGGTAGGAGCAAACGTATGCCAAAAATGTACACAGAATGAGCTTTTCAGTGAAGAGAAGCCAGGCACATTTTAGCTAGTTTTACTTGTAAGTGGGGTTGGAAATGCTTTTCAGGCTCAGTACTGGGCTCAAAACATGCAGCCCTGAGGTCTCCCATGACAGCAGGTGGTTAAATAGAAATTCGCTGCTCAGCTGACCCGGTAGGAGCAAACGTATGCCAAAAATGTACACAGAATGAGCTTTTCAGTGAATAGCAGCCAGGCACATTTTAGCTAGTTTTACTTGTAATTGGGGTTGGAAATGCTTTTCAGGCTCAGTACTGGGCTCAAAACATGCAGCCCTGAGGTCTCCCATGACAGCAGGTGGTTAAATAGAAATTTGCTGCTCAGCTGACCCGGTAGGAGCAAACGTATGCCAAAAATGTACACAGAATGAGCTTTTCAGTGAATAGCAGCTAGGCACATTTTAGCTAGTTTTACTTGTAAGTGGGGTTGGAAATGCTTTTCAGGCTCAGTACTGGGCTCAAAACATGCAGCCCTGAGGTCTCCCATGACAGCAGGTGGTTAAATAGAAATTCGCTGCTCAGCTGACCCGGTAGGAGCAAACGTATGCCAAAAATGTACACAGAATGAGCTTTTCAGTGAATAGCAGCCAGGCACATTTTAGCTAGTTTTACTTGTAAGTGGGGTTGGAAATGCTTTTCAGGCTCAGTATCGGGCTCAAAACATGCAGCCCTGAGGTCTCCCATGACAGCAGGTGGTTAAATAGAAATTCGCTGCTCAGCTGACCCGGTAGGAGCAAACGTATGCCAAAAATGTACACAGAATGAGCTTTTCAGTGAATAGCAGCCAGGCACATTTTAGCTAGTTTTACTTGTAAGTGGGGTTGGAAACGCTTTTAAGGATCAGTACTGGGCTCAAAACATGCAGCCCTGAGGTCTCCCATGATAGCAGGTGGTTAAATAGAAATTCGCTGCTCAGCTGACCCGGCAGGTGCAAACGTATGCTAAAAATGTACTCAGAATGAGCTTTTCAGTGAAGAGAAGCCAGGCACATTTGAGCTAGTTTTACTTGTAAGTGGGGTTGGAAACGCTTTTCAGGCTCAGTACTGGGCTCAAAACATGCAGCCCTGAGGTCTCTCATGATAGCAGGTGGTTAAATAGAAATTCGCTGCTCAGCTGACCCGGCAGGTGCAAACGTATGCTAAAAATGTACTCAGAATGAGCTTTTCAGTGAATAGCAGCCAGGCACATTTTAGCTAGTTTTACTTGTAAGTGGGGTTGGAAATGCTTTTCCGGCTCAGTACTGGGCTCAAAACATGCAGCCCTGAGGTCCCCCATGACAGCATGTGGTTAAATAGAAATTCGCTGGTCAGCTGATCCGGTAGGAGCAAACGTATGCCAAAAATGTACAGAGAATGAGCTTTTCAGTGAATAGCAGCCAGGCACATTTTAGCTAGTTTTACTTGTAAGTGGGGTTGGAAATGTTTTTCAGGCTCAGTACTGGGCTCAAAACATGCAGCCCTGAGGTCTCCCATGACAGCAGGTGGTTAAATAGAAATTCGCTGCTCAGCTGACCCGGCAGGTGCAAACGTATGCTAAAAATGTACTCAGAATGAGCTTTTCAGTGAAGAGAAGCCAGGCACATTTTAGCTAGTTTTACTTGTAAGTGGGGTTGGAAATGCTTTTCAGGCTCAGTACTGGGCTCAAAACATGCAGCCCTGAGGTCTCTCATGACAGCAGGTGGTTAAATAGAAATTCGCTGCTCAGCTGACCCAGCAGGTGCAAACGTATGCTAAAAATGTACTCAGAATGAGCTTTTCAGTGAAGAGAAGCCAGGCACATTTTAGCTAGTTTTACTTGTAAGTGGGGTTGGAAATGCTTTTCAGGCTCAGTACTGGGCTCAAAACATGCAGCCCTGAGGTCTCCCATGACAGCAGGTGGTTAAATAGAAATTCGCTGCTCAGCTGACCCGGTAGGAGCAAACGTATGCCAAAAATGTACACAGAATGAGCTTTTCAGTGAATAGCAGCCAGGCACATTTTAGCCAGTTTTACTTGTAAGTGGGGTTGGAAACGCTTTTCAGGATCAGTACTGGGCTCAAAACATGCAGCCCTGATGTCTCTCATGATAGCAGGTGGTTAAATAGAAATTCGCTGCTCAGCTGACCCGGCAGGTGCAAACGTATGCTAAAAATGTACTCAGAATGAGCTTTTCAGTGAAGAGAAGCCAGGCACATTTTAGCTAGTTTTACTTGTAAGTGGGGTTGGAAATGCTTTTCAGGCTCAGTACTGGGCTCAAAACATGCAGCCCTGATGTCTCTCATGATAGCAGGTGGTTAAATAGAAATTCGCTGCTCAGCTGACCCGGCAGTTGCAAACGTATGCTAAAAATGTACTCAGAATGAGCTTTTCAGTGAAGAGAAGCCAGGCACATTTTAGCTAGTTTTACTTGTAAGTGGGGTTGGAAATGCTTTTCAGGCTCAGTACTGGGCTCAAAACATGCAGCCCTGAGGTCTCTCATGATAGCAGGTGGTTAAATAGAAATTCGCTGCTCAGCTGACCCGGCAGGTGCAAACGTATGCTAAAAATGTACACAGAATGAGCTTTTCAGTGAAGAGAAGCCAGGCACATTTTAGCTAGTTTTACTTGTAAGTGGGGTTGGAAATGCTTTTCAGGCTCAGTACTGGGCTCAAAACATGCAGCCCTGAGGTCTCCCATGACAGCAGGTGGTTAAATTGAAATTCGCTGCTCAGCTGACCCGGTAGGAGCAAACGTATGCCAAAAATGTACACAGAATGAGCTTTTCAGTGAATAGCAGCCAGGCACATTTTAGCTAGTTTTACTTGTAAGTGGGGTTGGAAATGCTTTTCAGGCTCAGTACTGGGCTCAAAACATGCAGCCCTGAGGTCTCCCATGACAGCAGGTGGTTAAATAGAAATTCGCTGCACTGCTGACCCGGCAGGTGCAAACGTATGCTAAAAATGTACTCAGAATGAGCTTTTCAGTGAAGAGAAGCCAGGCACATTTTAGCTAGTTTTACTTGTAAGTGGGGTTGGAAATGCTTTTCAGGCTCAGTACTGGGCTCAAAACATGCAGCCCTGAGGTCTCCCATGACAGCAGGTGGTTAAATAGAAATTTGCTGCTCAGCTGACCCGGTAGGAGCAAACGTATGCCAAAAATGTACACAGAATGAGCTTTTCAGTGAATAGCAGCTAGGCACATTTTAGCTAGTTTTACTTGTAAGTGGGGTTGGAAATGCTTTTCAGGCTCAGTACTGGGCTCAAAACATGCAGCCCTGAGGTCTCCCATGACAGCAGGTGGTTAAATAGAAATTCGCTGCTCAGCTGACCCGGTAGGAGCAAACGTATGCCAAAAATGTACACAGAATGAGCTTTTCAGTGAATAGCAGCCAGGCACATTTTAGCTAGTTTTACTTGTAAGTGGGGTTGGAAATGCTTTTCAGGCTCAGTATCGGGCTCAAAACATGCAGCCCTGAGGTCTCCCATGACAGCAGGTGGTTAAATAGAAATTCGCTGCTCAGCTGACCCGGTAGGAGCAAACGTATGCCAAAAATGTACACAGAATGAGCTTTTCAGTGAATAGCAGCCAGGCACATTTTAGCTAGTTTTACTTGTAAGTGGGGTTGGAAACGCTTTTAAGGATCAGTACTGGGCTCAAAACATGCAGCCCTGAGGTCTCCCATGATAGCAGGTGGTTAAATAGAAATTCGCTGCTCAGCTGACCCGGCAGGTGCAAACGTATGCTAAAAATGTACTCAGAATGAGCTTTTCAGTGAAGAGAAGCCAGGCACATTTGAGCTAGTTTTACTTGTAAGTGGGGTTGGAAACGCTTTTCAGGCTCAGTACTGGGCTCAAAACATGCAGCCCTGGGGTCTCTCATGATAGCAGGTGGTTAAATAGAAATTCGCTGCTCAGCTGACCCGGCAGGTGCAAACGTATGCTAAAAATGTACTCAGAATGAGCTTTTCAGTGAATAGCAGCCAGGCACATTTTAGCTAGTTTTACTTGTAAGTGGGGTTGGAAATGCTTTTCAGGCTCAGTACTGGGCTCAAAACATGCAGCCCTGAGGTCTCCCATGACAGCATGTGGTTAAATAGAAATTCGCTGCTCAGCTGATCCGGTAGGAGCAAACGTATGCCAAAAATGTACAGAGAATGAGCTTTTCAGTGAATAGCAGCCAGGCACATTTTAGCTAGTTTTACTTGTAAGTGGGGTTGGAAATGTTTTTCAGGCTCAGTACTGGGCTCAAAACATGCAGCCCTGAGGTCTCCCATGACAGCAGGTGGTTAAATAGAAATTCGCTGCTCAGCTGACCCGGCAGGTGCAAACGTATGCTAAAAATGTACTCAGAATGAGCTTTTCAGTGAAGAGAAGCCAGGCACATTTTAGCTAGTTTTACTTGTAAGTGGGGTTGGAAATGCTTTTCAGGCTCAGTACTGGGCTCAAAACATGCAGCCCTGAGGTCTCTCATGACAGCAGGTGGTTAAATAGAAATTCGCTGCTCAGCTGACCCAGCAGGTGCAAACGTATGCTAAAAATGTACTCAGAATGAGCTTTTCAGTGAAGAGAAGCCAGGCACATTTTAGCTAGTTTTACTTGTAAGTGGGGTTGGAAATGCTTTTCAGGCTCAGTACTGGGCTCAAAACATGCAGCCCTGAGGTCTCCCATGACAGCAGGTGGTTAAATAGAAATTCGCTGCTCAGCTGACCCGGTAGGAGCAAACGTATGCCAAAAATGTACACAGAATGAGCTTTTCAGTGAATAGCAGCCAGGCACATTTTAGCCAGTTTTACTTGTAAGTGGGGTTGGAAACGCTTTTCAGGATCAGTACTGGGCTCAAAACATGCAGCCCTGATGTCTCTCATGATAGCAGGTGGTTAAATAGAAATTTGCTGCTCAGCTGACCCGGCAGGTGCAAACGTATGCTAAAAATGTACTCAGAATGAGCTTTTCAGTGAAGAGAAGCCAGGCACATTTTAGCTAGTTTTACTTGTAAGTGGGGTTGGAAATGCTTTTCAGGCTCAGTACTGGGCTCAAAACATGCAGCCCTGATGTCTCTCATGATAGCAGGTGGTTAAATAGAAATTCGCTGCTCAGCTGACCCGGCAGTTGCAAACGTATGCTAAAAATGTACTCAGAATGAGCTTTTCAGTGAAGAGAAGCCAGGCACATTTTAGCTAGTTTTACTTGTAAGTGGGGTTGGAAATGCTTTTCAGGCTCAGTACTGGGCTCAAAACATGCAGCCCTGAGGTCTCTCATGATAGCAGGTGGTTAAATAGAAATTCGCTGCTCAGCTGACCCGGCAGGTGCAAACGTATGCTAAAAATGTACACAGAATGAGCTTTTCAGTGAAGAGAAGCCAGGCACATTTTAGCTAGTTTTACTTGTAAGTGGGGTTGGAAATGCTTTTCAGGCTCAGTACTGGGCTCAAAACATGCAGCCCTGAGGTCTCCCATGACAGCAGGTGGTTAAATTGAAATTCGCTGCTCAGCTGACCCGGTAGGAGCAAACGTATGCCAAAAATGTACACAGAATGAGCTTTTCAGTGAATAGCAGCCAGGCACATTTTAGCTAGTTTTACTTGTAAGTGGGGTTGGAAATGCTTTTCAGGCTCAGTACTGGGCTCAAAACATGCAGCCCTGAGGTCTCCCATGACAGCAGGTGGTTAAATAGAAATTCGCTGCACTGCTGACCCGGCAGGTGCAAACGTATGCTAAAAATGTACTCAGAATGAGCTTTTCAGTGAAGAGAAGCCAGGCACATTTTAGCTAGTTTTACTTGTAAGTGGGGTTGGAAATGCTTTTCAGGCTCAGTACTGGGCTCAAAACATGCAGCCCTGAGGTCTCCCATGACAGCAGGTGGTTAAATAGAAATTTGCTGCTCAGCTGACCCGGTAGGAGCAAACGTATGCCAAAAATGTACACAGAATGAGCTTTTCAGTGAATAGCAGCTAGGCACATTTTAGCTAGTTTTACTTGTAAGTGGGGTTGGAAATGCTTTTCAGGCTCAGTACTGGGCTCAAAACATGCAGCCCTGAGGTCTCCCATGACAGCAGGTGGTTAAATAGAAATTCGCTGCTCAGCTGACCCGGTAGGAGCAAACGTATGCCAAAAATGTACACAGAATGAGCTTTTCAGTGAATAGCAGCCAGGCACATTTTAGCTAGTTTTACTTGTAAGTGGGGTTGGAAATGCTTTTCAGGCTCAGTATCGGGCTCAAAACATGCAGCCCTGAGGTCTCCCATGACAGCAGGTGGTTAAATAGAAATTCGCTGCTCAGCTGACCCGGTAGGAGCAAACGTATGCCAAAAATGTACACAGAATGAGCTTTTCAGTGAATAGCAGCCAGGCACATTTTAGCTAGTTTTACTTGTAAGTGGGGTTGGAAACGCTTTTAAGGATCAGTACTGGGCTCAAAACATGCAGCCCTGAGGTCTCCCATGATAGCAGGTGGTTAAATAGAAATTCGCTGCTCAGCTGACCCGGCAGGTGCAAACGTATGCTAAAAATGTACTCAGAATGAGCTTTTCAGTGAAGAGAAGCCAGGCACATTTGAGCTAGTTTTACTTGTAAGTGGGGTTGGAAACGCTTTTCAGGCTCAGTACTGGGCTCAAAACATGCAGCCCTGGGGTCTCTCATGATAGCAGGTGGTTAAATAGAAATTCGCTGCTCAGCTGACCCGGCAGGTGCAAACGTATGCTAAAAATGTACTCAGAATGAGCTTTTCAGTGAATAGCAGCCAGGCACATTTTAGCTAGTTTTACTTGTAAGTGGGGTTGGAAATGCTTTTCAGGCTCAGTACTGGGCTCAAAACATGCAGCCCTGAGGTCTCCCATGACAGCATGTGGTTAAATAGAAATTCGCTGCTCAGCTGATCCGGTAGGAGCAAACGTATGCCAAAAATGTACAGAGAATGAGCTTTTCAGTGAATAGCAGCCAGGCACATTTTAGCTAGTTTTACTTGTAAGTGGGGTTGGAAATGTTTTTCAGGCTCAGTACTGGGCTCAAAACATGCAGCCCTGAGGTCTCCCATGACAGCAGGTGGTTAAATAGAAATTCGCTGCTCAGCTGACCCGGCAGGTGCAAACGTATGCTAAAAATGTACTCAGAATGAGCTTTTCAGTGAAGAGAAGCCAGGCACATTTTAGCTAGTTTTACTTGTAAGTGGGGTTGGAAATGCTTTTCAGGCTCAGTACTGGGCTCAAAACATGCAGCCCTGAGGTCTCTCATGACAGCAGGTGGTTAAATAGAAATTCGCTGCTCAGCTGACCCAGCAGGTGCAAACGTATGCTAAAAATGTACTCAGAATGAGCTTTTCAGTGAAGAGAAGCCAGGCACATTTTAGCTAGTTTTACTTGTAAGTGGGGTTGGAAATGCTTTTCAGGCTCAGTACTGGGCTCAAAACATGCAGCCCTGAGGTCTCCCATGACAGCAGGTGGTTAAATAGAAATTCGCTGCTCAGCTGACCCGGTAGGAGCAAACGTATGCCAAAAATGTACACAGAATGAGCTTTTCAGTGAATAGCAGCCAGGCACATTTTAGCCAGTTTTACTTGTAAGTGGGGTTGGAAACGCTTTTCAGGATCAGTACTGGGCTCAAAACATGCAGCCCTGATGTCTCTCATGATAGCAGGTGGTTAAATAGAAATTCGCTGCTCAGCTGACCCGGCAGGTGCAAACGTATGCTAAAAATGTACTCAGAATGAGCTTTTCAGTGAAGAGAAGCCAGGCACATTTTAGCTAGTTTTACTTGTAAGTGGGGTTGGAAATGCTTTTCAGGCTCAGTACTGGGCTCAAAACATGCAGCCCTGATGTCTCTCATGATAGCAGGTGGTTAAATAGAAATTCGCTGCTCAGCTGACCCGGCAGTTGCAAACGTATGCTAAAAATGTACTCAGAATGAGCTTTTCAGTGAAGAGAAGCCAGGCACATTTTAGCTAGTTTTACTTGTAAGTGGGGTTGGAAATGCTTTTCAGGCTCAGTACTGGGCTCAAAACATGCAGCCCTGAGGTCTCTCATGATAGCAGGTGGTTAAATAGAAATTCGCTGCTCAGCTGACCCGGCAGGTGCAAACGTATGCTAAAAATGTACACAGAATGAGCTTTTCAGTGAAGAGAAGCCAGGCACATTTTAGCTAGTTTTACTTGTAAGTGGGGTTGGAAATGCTTTTCAGGCTCAGTACTGGGCTCAAAACATGCAGCCCTGAGGTCTCCCATGACAGCAGGTGGTTAAATTGAAATTCGCTGCTCAGCTGACCCGGTAGGAGCAAACGTATGCCAAAAATGTACACAGAATGAGCTTTTCAGTGAATAGCAGCCAGGCACATTTTAGCTAGTTTTACTTGTAAGTGGGGCTGGAAATGCTTTTCAGACTCAGTACTGGGCTCAAAACATGCAGCCCTGAGGTCTCCCATGACAGCAGGTGGTTAAATAGAAATTCGCTGCACAGCTGACCCGGCAGGTGCAAACGTATGCTAAAAATGTACTCAGAATGAGCTTTTCAGTGAAGAGAAGCCAGGCACATTTTAGCTAGTTTTACTTGTAAGTGGGGTTGGAAATGCTTTTCAGGCTCAGTACTGGGCTCAAAACATGCAGCCCTGAGGTCTCTCATGACAGCAGGTGGTTAAATAGAAATTCGCTGCTCAGCTGACCCGGCAGGTGCAAACGTATGCTAAAAATGTACTCAGAATGAGCTTTTCAGTGAAGAGAAGCCAGGCACATTTTAGCTAGTTTTACTTGTAAGTGGGGTTGGAAATGCTTTTCAGGCTCAGTACTGGGCTCAAAACATGCAGCCCTGAGGTCTCCCATGACAGCAGGTGGTTAAATAGAAATTCGCTGCTCAGCTGACCCGGTAGGAGCAAACGTATGCCAAAAATGTACACAGAATGAGCTTTTCAGTGAATAGCAGCCAGGCACATTTTAGCTAGTTGTACTTGTAAGTGGGGTTGGAAACGCTTTTCAGGATCAGTACTTGGCTCAAAACATGCAGCCCTGAGGTCTCTCATAACAGCAGGTGGTTAAATAGAAATTCGCTGCTCAGCTGACCCGGCAGGTGCAAACGTATGCTAAAAATGTACTCAGAATGAGCTTTTCAGTGAAGAGAAGCCAGGCACATTTTAGCTAGTTTTACTTGTAAGTGGGGTTGGAAATGCTTTTCAGGCTCAGTACTGGGCTCAAAACATGCAGCCCTGAGGTCTCTCATGACAGCAGGTGGTTAAATAGAAATTCGTTGCTCAGCTGACCCGGCAGGTGCAAACGTATGCTAAAAATGTACTCAGAATGAGCTTTTCAGTGAAGAGAAGCCAGGCACATTTTAGCTAGTTTTACTTGTAAGTGGGGTTGGAAATGCTTTTCAGGCTCAGTACTGGGCTCAAAACATGCAGCCCTGAGGTCTCCCATGACAGCAGGTGGTTAAATAGAAATTCGCTGCTCAGCTGACCCGGTAGGAGCAAACGTATGCCAAAAATGTACACAGAATGAGCTTTTCAGTGAATAGCAGCCAGGCACATTTTAGCTAGTTGTACTTGTAAGTGGGGTTGGAAACGCTTTTCAGGATCAGTACTTGGCTCAAAACATGCAGCCCTGAGGTCTCTCATAACAGCAGGTGGTTAAATAGAAATTCGCTGCTCAGCTGACCCGGCAGGTGCAAACGTATGCTAAAAATGTATTCAGAATGAGCTTTTCAGTGAAGAGAAGCCAGGCACATTTTAGCTAGTTTTACTTGTAAGTGGGGTTGGAAATGCTTTTCAGGCTCAGTACTGGGCTCAAAACATGCAGCCCTGAGGTCTCTCATGACAGCAGGTGGTTAAATAGAAATTCGCTGCTCAGCTGACCCGGCAGGTGCAAACGTATGCTAAAAATGTACTCAGAATTAGCTTTTCAGTGAAGAGAAGCCAGGCACATTTTAGCTAGTTTTACTTGTAAGTGGGGTTGGAAATGCTTTTCAGGCTCAGTACTGGGCTCAAAACATGCAGCCCTGAGGTCTCCCATGACAGCAGGTGGTTAAATAGAAATTCACTGCTCAGCTGACCCGGCAGGAGCAAACGTATGCCAAAAATGAACACAGAATGAGCTTTTCAGTGAATAGCAGCCAGGCACATTTTAGCTAGTTTCACTTGTAAGTGGGGTTGGAAATGCTTTTCAGGCTCAGTACTGGGCTCAAAACATGCAGCCCTGAGGTCTCCCATGACAGCAGGTGGTTAAATAGAAATTCGCTGCTCAGCTGACCCGGTAGGAGCAAACGTATGCCAAAAATGTACACAGAATGAGCTTTTCAGTGAATAGCAGCCAGGCACATTTTAGCTAATTTTACTTGTAAGTGGGGTTGGAAACGTTTTTCAGGATCAGTACTGGGCTCAAAACATGCAGCCCTGAGGTCTCCCATGACAGCAGGTGGTTAAATAGAAATTCGCTGTTCAGCTGACCCGGCAGGTGCAAACGTATGCTAAAAATGTACACAGAATGAGCTTTTCAGTGAATAGCAGCCAGGCACATTTTAGCTAGTTTTACTTGTAAGTGGGGTTGGAAATGCTTTTCAGGCTCAGTACTGGGCTCAAAACATGCAGCCCTGAGGTCTCTCATGATAGCAGGTGGTTAAATAGAAATTCGCTGCTCAGCTGACCCGGCAGGTGCAAATGTATGCTAAAAATGTACTCAGAATGAGCTTTTCAGTGAAGAGAAGCCAGGCACATTTTAGCTAGTTTTACTTGTAAGTGGGGTTGGAAATGCTTTTCAGGCTCAGTACTGGGCTCAAAACATGCAGCCCTGAGGTCTCTCATGATAGCAGGTGGTTAAATAGAAATTCGCTGCTCAGCTGACCCGGCAGGTGCAAACGTATGCTAAAAATGTACTCAGAATGAGCTTTTCAGTGAAGAGAAGCCAGGCACATTTTAGCTAGTTTTACTTGTAAGTGGGGTTGGAAATGCTTTTCAGGCTCAGTACTGGGCTCAAAACATGCAGCCCTGAGGTCTCTCATGATAGCAGGTGGTTAAATAGAAATTCGCTGCTCAGCTGACCCGGCAGGTGCAAATGTATGCTAAAAATGTACTCAGAATGAGCTTTTCAGTGAAGAGAAGCCAGGCACTTTTTAGCTAGTTTTACTTGTAAGTGGGGTTGGAAATGCTTTTCAGGCTCAGTACTGGGCTCAAAACATGCAGCCCTGAGGTCTCTCATGAAAGCACGTGGTTAAATAGAAATTCGCTGCTCAGCTGACCCGGTAGGAGCAAACGTATGCCAAAAATGTACACAGAATGAGCTTTTCAGTGAATAGCAGCCAGGCACATTTTAGCTAGTTTTACTTGTAAGTGGGGTTGGAAATGCTTTTCAGGCTCAGTACTGGGCTCAAAACATGCAGGCCTGAGGTCTCCCATGACAGCAGGTGGTTAAATAGAAATTCGCTGCTCAGCTGACCGGGTAGGAGCAAACGTATGCCAAAAATGTACACAGAATGAGCTTTTCAGTGAAGAGAAGCCAGGCACATTTTAGCTAGTTTTACTTGTAAGTGGGGTTGGAAATGCTTTTCAGGCTCAGTACTGGGCTCAAAACATGCAGCCCTGAGGTCTCTCATGATAGCAGGTGGTTAAATAGAAATTCGCTGCTCAGCTGACCCGGCAGGTGCAAACGTATGCTAAAAATGTACTCAGAATGAGCTTTTCAGTGAAGAGAAGCCAGGCACATTTTAGCTAGTTTTACTTGTAAGTGGGGTTGGAAATGCTTTTCAGGCTCAGTACTGGGCTCAAAACATGCAGCCCTGAGGTCTCCCATGACAGCAGGTGGTTAAATAGAAATTCGCTGCTCAGCTGACCCGGTAGGAGCAAACGTATGCCAAAAATGTACACAGAATGAGCTTTTCAGTGAATAGCAGCCAGGCACATTTTAGCCAGTTTTACTTGTAAGTGGGGTTGGAAACGCTTTTCAGGATCAGTACTGGGCTCAAAACATGCAGCCCTGATGTCTCTCATGATAGCAGGTGGGTAAATAGAAATTCGCTGCTCAGCTGACCCGGCAGGTGCAAACGTATGCTAAAAATGTACTCAGAATGAGCTTTTCAGTGAAGAGAAGCCAGGCACATGTTAGCTAGTTTTACTTGTAAGTGGGGTTGGAAATGCTTTTCAGGCTCAGTACTGGGCTCAAAACATGCAGCCCTGATGTCTCTCATGATAGCAGGTGGTTAAATAGAAATTCGCTGCTCAGCTGACCCGGCAGTTGCAAACGTATGCTAAAAATGTACTCAGAATGAGCTTTTCAGTGAAGAGAAGCCAGGCACATTTTAGCTAGTTTTACTTGTAAGTGGGGTTGGAAATGCTTTTCAGGCTCAGTACTGGGCTCAAAACATGCAGCCCTGAGGTCTCTCATGATAGCAGGTGGTTAAATAGAAATTCGCTGCTCAGCTGACCCGGCAGGTGCAAACGTATGCTAAAAATGTACACAGAATGAGCTTTTCAGTGAAGAGAAGCCAGGCACATTTTAGCTAGTTTTACTTGTAAGTGGGGTTGGAAATGCTTTTCAGGCTCAGTACTGGGCTCAAAACATGCAGCCCTGAGGTCTCCCATGACAGCAGGTGGTTAAATTGAAATTCGCTGCTCAGCTGACCCGGTAGGAGCAAACGTATGCCAAAAATGTACACAGAATGAGCTTTTCAGTGAATAGCAGCCAGGCACATTTTAGCTAGTTTTACTTGTAAGTGGGGTTGGAAATGCTTTTCAGGCTCAGTACTGGGCTCAAAACATGCAGCCCTGAGGTCTCCCATGACAGCAGGTGGTTAAATAGAAATTCGCTGCACAGCTGACCCGGCAGGTGCAAAAGTATGCTAAAAATGTACTCAGAATGAGCTTTTCAGTGAAGAGAAGCCAGGCACATTTTAGCTAGTTTTACTTGTAAGTGGGGTTGGAAATGCTTTTCAGGCTCAGTACTGGGCTCAAAACATGCAGCCCTGAGGTCTCTCATGACAGCAGGTGGTTAAATAGAAATTCGCTGCTCAGCTGACCCGGCAGGTGCAAACGTATGCTAAAAATGTACTCAGAATGAGCTTTTCAGTGAAGAGAAGCCAGGCACATTTTAGCTAGTTTTACTTGTAAGTGGGGTTGGAAATGCTTTTCAGGCTCAGTACTGGGCTCAAAACATGCAGCCCTGAGGTCTCCCATGACAGCAGGTGGTTAAATAGAAATTCGCTGCTCAGCTGACCCGGTAGGAGCAAACGTATGCCAAAAATGTACACAGAATGAGCTTTTCAGTGAATAGCAGCCAGGCACATTTTAGCTAGTTGTACTTGTAAGTGGGGTTGGAAACGCTTTTCAGGATCAGTACTTGGCTCAAAACATGCAGCCCTGAGGTCTCTCATAACAGCATGTGGTTAAATAGAAATTCGCTGCTCAGCTGACCCGGCAGGTGCAAACGTATGCTAAAAATGTATTCAGAATGAGCTTTTCAGTGAAGAGAAGCCAGGCACATTTTAGCTAGTTTTACTTGTAAGTGGGGTTGGAAATGCTTTTCAGGCTCAGTACTGGGCTCAAAACATGCAGCCCTGAGGTCTCTCATGACAGCAGGTTTTTAAATAGAAATTCGCTGCTCAGCTGACCCGGCAGGTGCAAACGTATGCTAAAAATGTACTCAGAATGAGCTTTTCAGTGAAGAGAAGCCAGGCACATTTTAGCTAGTTTTACTTGTAAGTGGGGTTGGAAATGCTTTTCAGGCTCAGTACTGGGCTCAAAACATGCAGCCCTGAGGTCTCCCATGACAGCAGGTGGTTAAATAGAAATTCGCTGCTCAGCTGACCCGGCAGGAGCAAACGTATGCCAAAAATGTACACAGAATGAGCTTTTCAGTGAATAGCAGCCAGGCACATTTTAGCTAGTTTCACTTGTAAGTGGGGTTGGAAATGCTTTTCAGGCTCAGTACTGGGCTCAAAACATGCAGCCCTGAGGTCTCCCATGACAGCAGGTGGTTAAATAGAAATTCGCTGCTCAGCTGACCCGGTAGGAGCAAACGTATGCCAAAAATGTACACAGAATGAGCTTTTCAGTGAATAGCAGCCAGGCACATTTTAGCTAGTTTTACTTGTAAGTGGGGTTGGAAACGTTTTTCAGGATCAGTACTGGGCTCAAAACATGCAGCCCTGAGGTCTCCCATGACAGCAGGTGGTTAAATAGAAATTCGCTGCTCAGCTGACCCGGCAGGTGCAAACGTATGCTAAAAATGTACACAGAATGAGCTTTTCAGTGAATAGCAGCCAGGCACATTTTAGCTAGTTTTACTTGTAAGTGGGGTTGGAAATGCTTTTCAGGCTCAGTACTGGGCTCAAAACATGCAGCCCCGAGGTCTCCCATGACAGCAGGTGGTTAAATAGAAATTCGCTGCTCAGCTGACCCGGCAGGAGCAAACATATGCCAAAAATGTACACAGAATGAGCTTTTCAGTGAATAGCAGCCAGGCACATTTTAGCTAGTTTTACTTGTAAGTGGGGTTGGAAACGCTTTTCAGGCTCAGTACTGGGCTCAAAACATGCAGCCCTGAGGTCTCTCATGATAGCAGGTGGTTAAATAGAAATTCGCTGCTCAGCTGACCCGGCAGGTGCAAATGTATGCTAAAAATGTACTCAGAATGAGCTTTTCAGTGAAGAGAAGCCAGGCACATTTTAGCTAGTTTTACTTGTAAGTGGGGTTGGAAATGCTTTTCAGGCTCAGTACTGGGCTCAAAACATGCAGCCCTGAGGTCTCTCATGATAGCAGGTGGTTAAATAGAAATTCGCTGCTCAGCTGACCCGGCAGGTGCAAACGTATGCTAAAAATGTACTCAGAATGAGCTTTTCAGTGAAGAGAAGCCAGGCACATTTTAGCTAGTTTTACTTGTAAGTGGGGTTGGAAATGCTTTTCAGGCTCAGTACTGGGCTCAAAACATGCAGCCCTGAGGTCTCTCATGATAGCAGGTGGTTAAATAGAAATTCGCTGCTCAACTGACCCGGCAGGTGCAAATGTATGCTAAAAATGTACTCAGAATGAGCTTTTCAGTGAAGAGAAGCCAGGCACTTTTTAGCTAGTTTTACTTGTAAGTGGGGTTGGAAATGCTTTTCAGGCTCAGTACTGGGCTCAAAACATGCAGCCCTGAGGTCTCTCATGAAAGCACGTGGTTAAATAGAAATTCGCTGCTCAGCTGACCCGGTAGGAGCAAACGTATGCCAAAAATGTACACAGAATGAGCTTTTCAGTGAATAGCAGCCAGGCACATTTTAGCCAGTTTTACTTGTAAGTGGGGTTGGAAACGCTTTTCAGGATCAGTACTGGGCTCAAAACATGCAGCCCTGATGTCTCTCATGATAGCAGGTGGTTAAATAGAAATTCGCTGCTCAGCTGACCCGGCAGGTGCAAACGTATGCTAAAAATGTACTCAGAATGAGCTTTTCAGTGAAGAGAAGCCAGGCACATTTTAGCTAGTTTTACTTGTAAGTGGGGTTGGAAATGCTTTTCAGGCTCAGTACTGGGCTCAAAACATGCAGCCCTGATGTCTCTCATGATAGCAGGTGGTTAAATAGAAATTCGCTGCTCAGCTGACCCGGCAGTTGCAAACGTATGCTAAAAATGTACTCAGAATGAGCTTTTCAGTGAAGAGAAGCCAGGCACATTTTAGCTAGTTTTACTTGTAAGTGGGGTTGGAAATGCTTTTCAGGCTCAGTACTGGGCTCAAAACATGCAGCCCTGAGGTCTCTCATGATAGCAGGTGGTTAAATAGAAATTCGCTGCTCAGCTGACCCGGCAGGTGCAAACGTATGCTAAAAATGTACACAGAATGAGCTTTTCAGTGAAGAGAAGCCAGGCACATTTTAGCTAGTTTTACTTGTAAGTGGGGTTGGAAATGCTTTTCAGGCTCAGTACTGGGCTCAAAACATGCAGCCCTGAGGTCTCCCATGACAGCAGGTGGTTAAATTGAAATTCGCTGCTCAGCTGACCCGGTAGGAGCAAACGTATGCCAAAAATGTACACAGAATGAGCTTTTCAGTGAATAGCAGCCAGGCACATTTTAGCCAGTTTTACTTGTAAGTGGGGTTGGAAACGCTTTTCAGGATCAGTACTGGGCTCAAAACATGCAGCCCTGATGTCTCTCATGATAGCAGGTGGGTAAATAGAAATTCGCTGCTCAGCTGACCCGGCAGGTGCAAACGTATGCTAAAAATGTACTCAGAATGAGCTTTTCAGTGAAGAGAAGCCAGGCACATTTTAGCTAGTTTTACTTGTAAGTGGGGTTGGAAATGCTTTTCAGGCTCAGTACTGGGCTCAAAACATGCAGCCCTGATGTCTCTCATGATAGCAGGTGGTTAAATAGAAATTCGCTGCTCAGCTGACCCGGCAGTTGCAAACGTATGCTAAAAATGTACTCAGAATGAGCTTTTCAGTGAAGAGAAGCCAGGCACATTTTAGCTAGTTTTACTTGTAAGTGGGGTTGGAAATGCTTTTCAGGCTCAGTACTGGGCTCAACACATGCAGCCCTGAGGTCTCTCATGATAGCAGGTGGTTAAATAGAAATTCGCTGCTCAGCTGACCCGGCAGGTGCAAACGTATGCTAAAAATGTACACAGAATGAGCTTTTCAGTGAAGAGAAGCCAGGCACATTTTAGCTAGTTTTACTTGTAAGTGGGGTTGGAAATGCTTTTCAGGCTCAGTACTGGGCTCAAAACATGCAGCCCTGAGGTCTCCCATGACAGCAGGTGGTTAAATAGAAATTCGCTGCACAGCTGACCCGGCAGGTGCAAACGTATGCTAAAAATGTACTCAGAATGAGCTTTTCAGTGAAGAGAAGCCAGGCACATTTTAGCTAGTTTTACTTGTAAGTGGGGTTGGAAATGCTTTTCAGGCTCAGTACTGGGCTCAAAACATGCAGCCCTGAGGTCTCTCATGACAGCAGGTGGTTAAATAGAAATTCGCTGCTCAGCTGACCCGGCAGGTGCAAACGTATGCTAAAAATGTACTCAGAATGAGCTTTTCAGTGAAGAGAAGCCAGGCACATTTTAGCTAGTTTTACTTGTAAGTGGGGTTGGAAATGCTTTTCAGGCTCAGTACTGGGCTCAAAACATGCAGCCTTGAGGTCTCCCATGACAGCAGGTGGTTAAATAGAAATTCGCTGCTCAGCTGACCCGGTAGGAGCAAACGTATGCCAAAAATGTCCACAGAATGAGCTTTTCAGTGAATAGCAGCCAGGCACATTTTAGCTAGTTGTACTTGTAAGTGGGGTTGGAAACGCATTTCAGGATCAGTACTTGGCTCAAAACATGCAGCCCTGAGGTCTCTCATAACAGCAGGTGGTTAAATAGAAATTCGCTGCTCAGCTGACCCGGCAGGTGCAAACGTATGCTAAAAATGTATTCAGAATGAGCTTTTCAGTGAAGAGAAGCCAGGCACATTTTAGCTAGTTTTACTTGTAAGTGGGGTTGGAAATGCTTTTCAGGCTCAGTACTGGGCTCAAAACATGCAGCCCTGAGGTCTCTCATGACAGCAGGTGGTTAAATAGAAATTCGCTGCTCAGCTGACCCGGCAGCTGCAAACGTATGCTAAAAATGTACTCAGAATGAGCTTTTCAGTGAAGAGAAGCCAGGCACATTTTAGCTAGTTTTACTTGTAAGTGGGGTTGGAAATGCTTTTCAGGCTCAGTACTGGGCTCAAAACATGCAGCCATGAGGTCTCCCATGACAGCAGGTGGTTAAATAGAAATTCGCTGCTCAGCTGACCCGGCAGGAGCAAACATATGCCAAAAATGTACACAGAATGAGCTTTTCAGTGAATAGCAGCCAGGCACATTTTAGCTAGTTTCACTTGTAAGTGGGGTTGGAAATGCTTTTCAGGCTCAGTACTGGGCTCAAAACATGCAGCCCTGAGGTCTCCCATGACAGCAGGTGGTTAAATAGAAATTCGCTGCTCAGCTGACCCGGTAGGAGCAAACGTATGCCAAAAATGTACACAGAATGAGCTTTTCAGTGAATAGCAGCCAGGCACATTTTAGCTAGTTTTACTTGTAAGTGGGGTTGGAAACGTTTTTCAGGATCAGTACTGGGCTCAAAACATGCATCCCTGAGGTCTCCCATGACAGCAGGTGGTTAAATAGAAATTCGCTGCTCAGCTGACCCGGCAGGTGCAAACGTATGCTAAAAATGTACACAGAATGAGCTTTTCAGTGCATAGCAGCCAGGCACATTTTAGCTAGTTTTACTTGTAAGTGGGGTTGGAAATGCTTTTCAGGCTCAGTACTGGGCTCAAAACATGCAGCCCTGAGGTCTCTCATGAAAGCACGTGGTTAAATAGAAATTCGCTGCTCAGCTGACCCGGTAGGAGCAAACGTATGCCAAAAATGTACACAGAATGAGCTTTTCAGTGAATAGCAGCCAGGCACATTTTAGCCAGTTTTACTTGTAAGTGGGGTTGGAAACACTTTTCAGGATCAGTACTGGGCTCAAAACATTCAGCCCTATTGTCTCTCATGATAGCAGGTGGTTAAATAGAAATTCGCTGCTCAGCTGACCCGGCAGGTGCAAACGTATGCTAAAAATGTACTCAGAATGAGCTTTTCAGTGAAGAGTAGCCAGGCACATTTTAGCTAGTTTTACTTGTAAGTGGGGTTGGAAATGCTTTTCAGTCTCAGTACTGGGCTCAAAACATGCAGCCCTGATGTCTCTCATGATAGCAGGTGGTTAAATAGAAATTCGCTGCTCAGCTGACCCGGCAGTTGCAAACGTATGCTAAAAATGTACTCAGAATGAGCTTTTCAGTGAAGAGAAGCCAGGCACATTTTAGCTAGTTTTACTTGTAAGTGGGGTTGGAAATGCTTTTCAGGCTCAGTACTGGGCTCAAAACATGCAGCCCTGATGTCTCTCATGATAGCAGGTGGTTAAATAGAAATTCGCTGCTCAGCTGACCCGGCAGGTGCAAACGTATGCTAAAAATGTACACAGAATGAGCTTTTCAGTGAAGAGAAGCCAGGCACATTTTAGCTAGTTTTACTTGTAAGTGGGGTTGGAAATGCTTTTCAGGCTCAGTACTGGGCTCAAAACATGCAGCCCTGAGGTCTCCCATGACAGCAGGTGGTTAAATTGAAATTCGCTGCTCAGCTGACCCGGTAGGAGCAAACGTATGCCAAAAATGTACACAGAATGAGCTTTTCAGTGAATAGCAGCCAGGCACATTTTAGCCAGTTTTACTTGTAAGTGGGGTTGGAAACGCTTTTCAGGATCAGTACTGGGCTCAAAACATGCAGCCCTGATGTCTCTCATGATAGCAGGTGGGTAAATAGAAATTCGCTGCTCAGCTGACCCGGCAGGTGCAAACGTATGCTAAAAATGTACTCAGAATGAGCTTTTCAGTGAAGAGAAGCCAGGCACATTTTAGCTAGTTTTACTTGTAAGTGGGGTTGGAAATGCTTTTCAGGCTCAGTACTGGGCTCAAAACATGCAGCCCTGATGTCTCTCATGATAGCAGGTGGTTAAATAGAAATTCGCTGCTCAGCTGACCCGGCAGTTGCAAACGTATGCTAAAAATGTACTCAGAATGAGCTTTTCAGTGAAGAGAAGCCAGGCACATTTTAGCTAGTTTTACTTGTAAGTGGGGTTGGAAATGCTTTTCAGGCTCAGTACTGGGCTCAAAACATGCAGCCCTGAGGTCTCTCATGATAGCAGGTGGTTAAATAGAAATTCGCTGCTCAGCTGACCCGGCAGGTGCAAACGTATGCTAAAAATGTACACAGAATGAGCTTTTCAGTGAAGAGAAGCCAGGCACATTTTAGCTAGTTTTACTTGTAAGTGGGGTTGGAAATGCTTTTCAGGCTCAGTACTGGGCTCAAAACATGCAGCCCTGAGGTCTCCCATGACAGCAGTGGTTAAATTGAAATTCGCTGCTCAGCTGACCCGGTAGGAGCAAACGTATGCCAAAAATGTACACAGAATGAGCTTTTCAGTGAATAGCAGCCAGGCACATTTTAGCTAGTTTTACTTGTAAGTGGGGTTGGAAATGCTTTTCAGGCTCAGTACTGGGCTCAAAACATGCAGCCCTGAGGTCTCCCATGACAGCAGGTGGTTAAATAGAAATTCGCTGCACAGCTGACCCGGCAAGTGCAAACGTATGCTAAAAATGTACTCAGAATGAGCTTTTCAGTGAAGAGAAGCCAGGCACATTTTAGCTAGTTTTACTTGTAATTGGGGTTGGAAATGCTTTTCAGGCTCAGAACTGGGCTCAAAACATGCAGCCCTGAGGTCTCTCATGACAGCAGGTGGTTAAATAGAAATTCGCTGCTCAGCTGACCCGGCAGGTGCAAACGTATGCTAAAAATGTACTCAGAATGAGCTTTTCAGTGAAGAGAAGCCAGGCACATTTTAGCTAGTTTTACTTGAAAGTGGGGTTGGAAATGCTTTTCAGGCTCAGTACTGGGCTCAAAACATGCAGCCCTGAGGTCTCCCATGACAGCAGGTGGTTAAATAGAAATTCGCTGCTCAGCTGACCCGGTAGGAGCAAACGTATGCCAAAAATGTACACAGAATGAGCTTTTCAGTGAATAGCAGCCAGGCACATTTTAGCTAGTTGTACTTGTAAGTGGGGTTGGAAACGCTTTTCAGGATCAGTACTTGGCTCAAAACATGCAGCCCTGAGGTCTCTCATAACAGCAGGTGGTTAAATAGAAATTCGCTGCTCAGCTGACCCGGCAGGTGCAAACGTATGCTAAAAATGTATTCAGAATGAGCTTTTCAGTGAAGAGAAGCCAGGCACATTTTAGCTAGTTTTACTTGTAAGTGGGGTTGGAAATGCTTTTCAGGCTCAGTACTGGGCTAAAAACATGCAGCCCTGAGGTCTCTCATGACAGCAGGTGGTTAAATAGAAATTCGCTGCTCAGCTGACCCGGCAGCTGCAAACGTATGCTAAAAATGTACTCAGAATGAGCTTTTCAGTGAAGAGAAGCCAGGCACATTTTAGCTAGTTTTACTTGTAAGTGGGGTTGGAAATGCTTTTCAGGCTCAGTACTGGGCTCAAAACATGCAGCCATGAGGTCTCCCATGACAGCAGGTGGTTAAATAGAAATTCGCTGCTCAGCTGACCCGGCAGGAGCAAACATATGCCAAAAATGTACACAGAATGAGCTTTTCAGTGAATAGCAGCCAGGCACATTTTAGCTAGTTTCACTTGTAAGTGGGGTTGGAAATGCTTTTCAGGCTCAGTACTGGGCTCAAAAAATGCAGCCCTGAGGTCTCCCATGACAGCAGGTGGTTAAATAGAAATTCGCTGCTCAGCTGACCCGGTAGGAGCAAACGTATGCCAAAAATGTACACAGAATGAGCTTTTCAGTGAATAGCAGCCAGGCACATTTTAGCTAGTTTTACTTGTAAGTGGGGTTGGAAACGTTTTTCAGGATCAGTACTGGGCTCAAAACATGCAGCCCTGAGGTCTCCCATGACAGCAGGTGGTTAAATAGAAATTCGCTGCTCAGCTGACCCGGCAGGTGCAAACGTATGCTAAAAATGTACACAGAATGAGCTTTTCAGTGCATAGCAGCCAGGCACATTTTAGCTAGTTTTACTTGTAAGTGGGGTTGGAAATGCTTTTCAGGCTCAGTACTGGGCTCAAAACATGCAGCCCTGAGGTCTCCCATGACAGCAGGTGGTTAAATAGAAATTCGCTGCTCAGCTGACCCGGCAGGAGCAAACGTATGCCAAAAATGTACACAGAATGAGCTTTTCAGTGAATAGCAGCCAGGCACATTTTAGCTAGTTTTACTTGTAAGTGGGGTTGGAAATGCTTTTCAGGCTCAGTACTGGGCTCAAAACATGCAGCCCTGAGGTCTCTCATGATAGCAGGTGGTTAAATAGAAATTCGCTGCTCAGCTGACCCGGCAGGTGCAAATGTATGCTAAAAATGTACTCAGAATGAGCTTTTCAGTGAAGAGAAGCCAGGCACATTTTAGCTAGTTTTACTTGTAAGTGGGGTTGGAAATGCTTTTCAGGCTCAGTACTGGGCTCAAAACATGCAGCCCTGAGGTCTCTCATGATACCAGGTGGTTAAATAGAAATTTGCTGCTCAGCTGACCCGGCAGGTGCAAACGTATGCTAAAAATGTACTCAGAATGAGCTTTTCAGTGAAGAGAAGCCAGGCACATTTTAGCTAGTTTTACTTGTAAGTGGGGTTGGAAATGCTTTTCAGGCTCAGTACTGGGCTCAAAACATGCAGCCCTGAGGTCTCTCATGATAGCAGGTGGTTAAATAGAAATTCGCTGCTCAGCTGACCCGGCAGGTGCAAATGTATGCTAAAAATGTACTCAGAATGAGCTTTTCAGTGAAGAGAAGCCAGGCACTTTTTAGCTAGTTTTACTTGTAAGTGGGGTTGGAAATGCTTTTCAGGCTCAGTACTGGGCTCAAAACATGCAGCCCTGAGGTCTGTCATGAAAGCACGTGGTTAAATAGAAATTCGCTGCTCAGCTGACCCGGTAGGAGCAAACGTATGCCAAAAATGTACACAGAATGAGCTTTTCAGTGAATAGCAGCCAGGCACATTTTAGCCAGTTTTACTTGTAAGTGGGGTTGGAAACGCTTTTCAGGATCAGTACTGGGCTCAAAACATGCAGCCCTGATGTCTCTCATGATAGCAGGTGGTTAAATAGAAATTCGCTGCTCAGCTGACCCGGCAGGTGCAAACGTATGCTAAAAATGTACTCAGAATGAGCTTTTCAGTGAAGAGAAGCCAGGCACATTTTAGCTAGTTTTACTTGTAAGTGGGGTTGGAAATGCTTTTCAGGCTCAGTACTGGGCTCAAAACATGCAGCCCTGATGTCTCTCATGATAGCAGGTGGTTAAATAGAAATTCGCTGCTCAGCTGACCCGGCATTTGCAAACGTATGCTAAAAATGTACTCAGAATGAGCTTTTCAGTGAAGAGAAGCCAGGCACATTTTAGCTAGTTTTACTTGTAAGTGGGGTTGGAAATGCTTTTCAGGCTCAGTACTGGGCTCAAAACATGCAGCCCTGAGGTCTCTCATGATAGCAGGTGGTTAAATAGAAATTCGCTGCTCAGCTGACCCGGCAGGTGCAAACGTATGCTAAAAATGTACACAGAATGAGCTTTTCAGTGAAGAGAAGCCAGGCACATTTTAGCTAGTTTTACTTGTAAGTGGGGTTGGAAATGCTTTTCAGGCTCAGTACTGGGCTCAAAACATGCAGCCCTGAGGTCTCCCATGACAGCAGGTGGTTAAATTGAAATTCGCTGCTCAGCTGACCCGGTAGGAGCAAACGTATGCCAAAAATGTACACAGAATGAGCTTTTCAGTGAATAGCAGCCAGGCACATTTTAGCTAGTTTTACTTGTAAGTGGGGTTGGAAATGCTTTTCAGGCTCAGTACTGGGCTCAAAACATGCAGCCCTGAGGTCTCCCATGACAGCAGGTGGTTAAATAGAAATTCGCTGCACAGCTGACCCGGCAGGTGCAAACGTATGCTAAAAATGTACTCAGAATGAGCTTTTCAGTGAAGAGAAGCCAGGCACATTTTAGCTAGTTTTACTTGTAAGTGGGGTTGGAAATGCTTTTCAGGCTCAGTACTGGGCTCAAAACATGCAGCCCTGAGGTCTCTCATGACAGCAGGTGGTTAAATAGAAATTCGCTGCTCAGCTGACCCGGCAGGTGCAAACGTATGCTAAAAATGTACTCAGAATGAGCTTTTCAGTGAAGAGAAGCCAGGCACATTTTAGCTAGTTTTACTTGTAAGTGGGGTTGGAAATGCTTTTCAGGCTCAGTACTGGGCTCAAAACATGCAGCCCTGAGGTCTCCCATGACAGCAGGTGGTTAAATAGAAATTCGCTGCTCAGCTGACCCGGTAGGAGCAAACGTATGCCAAAAATGTACACAGAATGAGCTTTTCAGTGAATAGCAGCCAGGCACATTTTACCTAGTTGTACTTGTAAGTGGGGTTGGAAACGCTTTTCAGGATCAGTACTTGGCTCAAAACATGCAGCCCTGAGGTCTCCCATGACAGCAGGTGGTTAAATTGAAATTCGCTGCTCAGCTGACCCAGTAGGAGCAAACGTATGCCAAAAATGTACACAGAATGAGCTTTTCAGTGAATAGCAGCCAGGCACATTTTAGCCAGTTTTACTTGTAAGTGGGGTTGGAAACGCTTTTCAGGATCAGTACTGGGCTCAAAACATGCAGCCCTGATGTCTCTCATGATAGCAGGTGGGTAAATAGAAATTCGCTGCTCAGCTGACCCGGCAGGTGCAAACGTATGCTAAAAATGTACTCAGAATGAGCTTTTCAGTGAAGAGAAGCCAGGCACATTTTAGCTAGTTTTACTTGTAAGTGGGGTTGGAAATGCTTTTCAGGCTCAGTACTGGGCTCAAAACATGCAGCCCTGATGTCTCTCATGATAGCAGGTGGTTAAATAGAAATTCGCTGCTCAGCTGACCCGGCAGTTGCAAACGTATGCTAAAAATGTACTCAGAATGAGCTTTTCAGTGAAGAGAAGCCAGGCACATTTTAGCTAGTTTTACTTGTAAGTGGGGTTGGAAATGCTTTTCAGGCTCAGTACTGGGCTCAAAACATGCAGCCCTGAGGTCTCTCATGATAGCAGGTGGTTAAATAGAAATTCGCTGCTCAGCTGACCCGGCAGGTGCAAACGTATGCTAAAAATGTACACAGAATGAGCTTTTCAGTGAAGAGAAGCCAGGCACATTTTAGCTAGTTTTACTTGTAAGTGGGGTTGGAAATGCTTTTCAGGCTCAGTACTGGGCTCAAAACATGCAGCCCTGAGGTCTCCCATGACAGCAGGTGGTTAAATTGAAATTCGCTGCTCAGCTGACCCGGCAGGAGCAAACGTATGCCAAAAATGTACACAGAATGAGCTTTTCAGTGAATAACAGCCAGGCACATTTTAGCTAGTTTTACTTGTAAGTGGGGTTGGAAATGCTTTTCAGGCTCAGTACTGGGCTCAAAACATGCAGCCCTGAGGTCTCTCATGATACCAGGTGGTTAAATAGAAATTTGCTGCTCAGCTGACCCGGCAGGTGCAAACGTATGCTAAAAATGTACTCAGAATGAGCTTTTCAGTGAAGAGAAGCCAGGCACATTTTAGCTAGTTTTACTTGTAAGTGGGGTTGGAAATGCTTTTCAGGCTCAGTACTGGGCTCAAAACATGCAGCCCTGAGGTCTCTCATGATAGCAGGTGGTTAAATAGAAATTCGCTGCTCAGCTGACCCGGCAGGTGCAAATGTATGCTAAAAATGTACTCAGAATGAGCTTTTCAGTGAAGAGAAGCCAGGCACTTTTTAGCTAGTTTTACTTGTAAGTGGGGTTGGAAATGCTTTTCAGGCTCAGTACTGGGCTCAAAACATGCAGCCCTGAGGTCTGTCATGAAAGCACGTGGTTAAATAGAAATTCGCTGCTCAGCTGACCCGGTAGGAGCAAACGTATGCCAAAAATGTACACAGAATGAGCTTTTCAGTGAATAGCAGCCAGGCACATTTTAGCCAGTTTTACTTGTAAGTGGGGTTGGAAACGCTTTTCAGGATCAGTACTGGGCTCAAAACATGCAGCCCTGATGTCTCTCATGATAGCAGGTGGTTAAATAGAAATTCGCTGCTCAGCTGACCCGGCAGGTGCAAACGTATGCTAAAAATGTACTCAGAATGAGCTTTTCAGTGAAGAGAAGCCAGGCACATTTTAGCTAGTTTTACTTGTAAGTGGGGTTGGAAATGCTTTTCAGGCTCAGTACTGGGCTCAAAACATGCAGCCCTGATGTCTCTCATGATAGCAGGTGGTTAAATAGAAATTCGCTGCTCAGCTGACCCGGCAGTTGCAAACGTATGCTAAAAATGTACTCAGAATGAGCTTTTCAGTGAAGAGAAGCCAGGCACATTTTAGCTAGTTTTACTTGTAAGTGGGGTTGGAAATGCTTTTCAGGCTCAGTACTGGGCTCAAAACATGCAGCCCTGAGGTCTCTCATGATAGCAGGTGGTTAAATAGAAATTCGCTGCTCAGCTGACCCGGCAGGTGCAAACGTATGCTAAAAATGTACACAGAATGAGCTTTTCAGTGAAGAGAAGCCAGGCACATTTTAGCTAGTTTTACTTGTAAGTGGGGTTGGAAATGCTTTTCAGGCTCAGTACTGGGCTCAAAACATGCAGCCCTGAGGTCTCCCATGACAGCAGGTGGTTAAATTGAAATTCGCTGCTCAGCTGACCCGGTAGGAGCAAACATATGCCAAAAATGTACACAGAATGAGCTTTTCAGTGAATAGCAGCCAGGCACATTTTAGCTAGTTTTACTTGTAAGTGGGGTTGGAAATGCTTTTCAGGCTCAGTACTGGGCTCAAAACATGCAGCCCTGAGGTCTCCCATGACAGCAGGTGGTTAAATAGAAATTCGCTGCACAGCTGACCCGGCAGGTGCAAACGTATGCTAAAAATGTACTCAGAATGAGCTTTTCAGTGAAGAGAAGCCAGGCACATTTTAGCTAGTTTTACTTGTAAGTGGGGTTGGAAATGCTTTTCAGGCTCAGTACTGGGCTCAAAACATGCAGCCCTGAGGTCTCTCATGACAGCAGGTGGTTAAATAGAAATTCGCTGCTCAGCTGACCCGGCAGGTGCAAACGTATGCTAAAAATGTACTCAGAATGAGCTTTTCAGTGAAGAGAAGCCAGGCACATTTTAGCTAGTTTTACTTGTAAGTGGGGTTGGAAATGCTTTTCAGGCTCAGTACTGGGCTCAAAACATGCAGCCCTGAGGTCTCCCATGACAGCAGGTGGTTAAATAGAAATTCGCTGCTCAGCTGACCCGGTAGGAGCAAACGTATGCCAAAAATGTACACAGAATGAGCTTTTCAGTGAATAGCAGCCAGGCACATTTTACCTAGTTGTACTTGTAAGTGGGGTTGGAAACGCTTTTCAGGATCAGTACTTGGCTCAAAACATGCAGCCCTGAGGTCTCCCATGACAGCAGGTGGTTAAATTGATATTCGCTGCTCAGCTGACCCAGTAGGAGCAAACGTATGCCAAAAATGTACACAGAATGAGCTTTTCAGTGAATAGCAGCCAGGCACATTTTAGCCAGTTTTACTTGTAAGTGGGGTTGGAAACGCTTTTCAGGATCAGTACTGGGCTCAAAACATGCAGCCCTGATGTCTCTCATGATAGCAGGTGGGTAAATAGAAATTCGCTGCTCAGCTGACCCGGCAGGTGCAAACGTATGCTAAAAATGTACTCAGAATGAGCTTTTCAGTGAAGAGAAGCCAGGCACATTTTAGCTAGTTTTACTTGTAAGTGGGGTTGGAAATGCTTTTCAGGCTCAGTACTGGGCTCAAAACATGCAGCCCTGATGTCTCTCATGATAGCAGGTGGTTAAATAGAAATTCGCTGCTCAGCTGACCCGGCAGTTGCAAACGTATGCTAAAAATGTACTCAGAATGAGCTTTTCAGTGCAGAGAAGCCAGGCACATTTTAGCTAGTTTTACTTGTAAGTGGGGTTGGAAATGCTTTTCAGGCTCAGTACTGGGCTCAAAACATGCAGCCCTGAGGTCTCTCATGATAGCAGGTGGTTAAATAGAAATTCGCTGCTCAGCTGACCCGGCAGGTGCAAACGTATGCTAAAAATGTACACAGAATGAGCTTTTCAGTGAAGAGAAGCCAGGCACATTTTAGCTAGTTTTACTTGTAAGTGGGGTTGGAAATGCTTTTCAGGCTCAGTACTGGGCTCAAAACATGCAGCCCTGAGGTCTCCCATGACAGCAGGTGGTTAAATTGAAATTCGCTGCTCAGCTGACCCGGTAGGAGCAAACGTATGCCAAAAATGTACACAGAATGAGCTTTTCAGTGAATAGCAGCCAGGCACATTTTAGCTAGTTTTACTTGTAAGTGGGGTTGGAAATGCTTTTCAGGCTCAGTACTGGGCTCAAAACATGCAGCCCTGAGGTCTCCCATGACAGCAGGTGGTTAAATAGAAATTCGCTGCACAGCTGACCCGGCAGGTGCAAACGTATGCTAAAAATGTACTCAGAATGAGCTTTTCAGTGAAGAGAAGCCAGGCACATTTTAGCTAGTTTTACTTGTAAGTGGGGTTGGAAATGCTTTTCAGGCTCAGTACTGGGCTCAAAACATGCAGCCCTGAGGTCTCTCATGACAGCAGGTGGTTAAATAGAAATTCGCTGCTCAGCTGACCCGGCAGGTGCAAACGTATGCTAAAAATGTACTCAGAATGAGCTTTTCAGTGAAGAGAAGCCAGGCACATTTTAGCTAGTTTTACTTGTAAGTGGGGTTGGAAATGCTTTTCAGGCTCAGTACTGGGCTCAAAACATGCAGCCATGAGGTCTCCCATGACAGCAGGTGGTTAAATAGAAATTCGCTGCTCAGCTGACCCGGCAGGAGCAAACGTATGCCAAAAATGTACACAGAATGAGCTTTTCAGTGAATAGCAGCCAGGCACATTTTAGCTAGTTTCACTTGTAAGTGGGGTTGGAAATGCTTTTCAGGCTCAGTACTGGGCTCAAAACATGCAGCCCTGAGGTCTCCCATGACAGCAGGTGGTTAAATAGAAATTCGCTGCTCAGCTGACCCGGTAGGAGCAAACGTATGCCAAAAATGTACACAGAATGAGCTTTTCAGTGAATAGCAGCCAGGCACATTTTAGCTAGTTTTACTTGTAAGTGGGGTTGGAAACGTTTTTCAGGATCAGTACTGGGCTCAAAACATGCAGCCCTGAGGTCTCCCATGACAGCAGGTGGTTAAATAGAAATTCGCTGCTCAGCTGACCCGGCAGGTGCAAACGTATGCTAAAAATGTACACAGAATGAGCTTTTCAGTGAATAGCAGCCAGGCACATTTTAGCTAGTTTTACTTGTAAGTGGGGTTGGAAATGCTTTTCAGGCTCAGTACTGGGCTCAAAACATGCAGCCCTGAGGTCTCCCATGACAGCAGGTGGTTAAATAGAAACTCGCTGCACAGCTGACCCGGCAGGTGCAAACGTATGCTAAAAATGTACTCAGAATGAGCTTTTCAGTGAAGAGAAGCCAGGCACATTTTAGCTAGTTTTACTTGTAAGTGGGGTTGGAAATGCTTTTCAGGCTCAGTACTGGGCTCAAAACATGCAGCCCTGAGGTCTCTCATGACAGCAGGTGGTTAAATAGAAATTCGCTGCTCAGCTGACCCGGCAGGTGCAAACGTATGCTAAAAATGTACTCAGAATGAGCTTTTCAGTGAAGAGAAGCCAGGCACATTTTAGCTAGTTTTACTTGTAAGTGGGGTTGGAAATGCTTTTCAGGCTCAGTACTGGGCTCAAAACATGCAGCCCTGAGGTCTCCCATGACAGCAGGTGGTTAAATAGAAATTCGCTGCTCAGCTGACCCGGTAGGAGCAAACGTATGCCAAAAATGTACACAGAATGAGCTTTTCAGTGAATAGCAGCCAGGCACATTTTAGCTAGTTGTACTTGTAAGTGGGGTTGGAAACGCTTTTCAGGATCAGTACTTGGCTCAAAACATGCAGCCCTGAGGTCTCTCATAACAGCAGGTGGTTAAATAGAAATTCGCTGCTCAGCTGACCCGGCAGGTGCAAACGTATGCTAAAAATTTATTCAGAATGAGCTTTTCAGTGAAGAGAAGCCAGGCACATTTTAGCTAGTTTTACTTGTAAGTGGGGTTGGAAATGCTTTTCAGGCTCAGTACTGGGCTCAAAACATGCAGCCCTGATGTCTCTCATGATAGCAGGTGGTTAAATAGAAATTCGCTGCTCAGCTGACCCGGCAGTTGCAAACGTATGCTAAAAATGTACTCAGAATGAGCTTTTCAGTGAAGAGAAGCCAGGCACATTTTAGCTAGTTTTACTTGTAAGTGGGGTTGGAAATGCTTTTCAGGCTCAGTACTGGGCTCAAAACATGCAGCCCTGAGGTCTCTCATGATAGCAGGTGGTTAAATAGAAATTCGCTGCTCAGCTGACCCGGCAGGTGCAAACGTATGCTAAAAATGTACACAGAATGAGCTTTTCAGTGAAGAGAAGCCAGGCACATTTTAGCTAGTTTTACTTGTAAGTGGGGTTGGAAATGCTTTTCAGGCTCAGTACTGGGCTCAAAACATGCAGCCCTGAGGTCTCCCATGACAGCAGGTGGTTAAATTGAAATTCGCTGCTCAGCTGACCCGGTAGGAGCAAACGTATGCCAAAAATGTACACAGAATGAGCTTTTCAGTGAATAGCAGCCAGGCACATTTTAGCCAGTTTTACTTGTAAGTGGGGTTGGAAACGCTTTTCAGGATCAGTACTGGGCTCAAAACATGCAGCCCTGATGTCTCTCATGATAGCAGGTGGGTAAATAGAAATTCGCTGCTCAGCTGACCCGGCAGGTGCAAACGTATGCGAAAAATGTACTCAGAATGAGCTTTTCAGTGAAGAGAAGCCAGGCACATTTTAGCTAGTTTTACTTGTAAGTGGGGTTGGAAATGCTTTTCAGGCTCAGTACTGGGCTCAAAACATGCAGCCCTGATGTCTCTCATGATAGCAGGTGGTTAAATAGAAATTCGCTGCTCAGCTGACCCGGCAGTTGCAAACGTATGCTAAAAATGTACTCAGAATGAGCTTTTCAGTGAAGAGAAGCCAGGCACATTTTAGCTAGTTTTACTTGTAAGTGGGGTTGGAAATGCTTTTCAGGCTCAGTACTGGGCTCAAAACATGCAGCCCTGAGGTCTCTCATGATAGCAGGTGGTTAAATAGAAATTCGCTGCTCAGCTGACCCGGCAGGTGCAAACGTATGCTAAAAATGTACACAGAATGAGCTTTTCAGTGAAGAGAAGCCAGGCACATTTTAGCTAGTTTTACTTGTAAGTGGGGTTGGAAATGCTTTTCAGGCTCAGTACTGGGCTCAAAACATGCAGCCCTGAGGTCTCCCATGACAGCAGGTGGTTAAATTGAAATTCGCTGCTCAGCTGACCCGGTAGGAGCAAACGTATGCCAAAAATGTACACAGAATGAGCTTTTCAGTGAATAGCAGCCAGGCACATTTTAGCTAGTTTTACTTGTAAGTGGGGTTGGAAATGCTTTTCAGGCTCAGTACTGGGCTCAAAACATGCAGCCCTGAGGTCTCCCATGACAGCAGGTGGTTAAATAGAAATTCGCTGCACAGCTGACCCGGCAGGTGCAAACGTATGCTAAAAATGTACTCAGAATGAGCTTTTCAGTGAAGAGAAGCCAGGCACATTTTAGCTAGTTTTACTTGTAAGTGGGGTTGGAAATGCTTTTCAGGCTCAGTACTGGGCTCAAAACATGCAGCCCTGAGGTCTCTCATGACAGCAGGTGGTTAAATAGAAATTCGCTGCTCAGCTGACCCGGCAGGTGCAAACGTATGCTAAAAATGTACTCAGAATGAGCTTTTCAGTGAAGAGAAGCCAGGCACATTTTAGCTAGTTTTACTTGTAAGTGGGGTTGGAAATGCTTTTCAGGCTCAGTACTGGGCTCAAAACATGCAGCCATGAGGTCTCCCATGACAGCAGGTGGTTAAATAGAAATTCGCTGCTCAGCTGACCCGGCAGGAGCAAACGTATGCCAAAAATGTACACAGAATGAGCTTTTCAGTGAATAGCAGCCAGGCACATTTTAGCTAGTTTCACTTGTAAGTGGGGTTGGAAATGCTTTTCAGGCTCAGTACTGGGCTCAAAACATGCAGCCCTGAGGTCTCCCATGACAGCAGGTGGTTAAATAGAAATTCGCTGCTCAGCTGACCCGGTAGGAGCAAACGTATGCCAAAAATGTACACAGAATGAGCTTTTCAGTGAATAGCAGCCAGGCACATTTTAGCTAGTTTTACTTGTAAGTGGGGTTGGAAACGTTTTTCAGGATCAGTACTGGGCTCAAAACATGCAGCCCTGAGGTCTCCCATGACAGCAGGTGGTTAAATAGAAATTCGCTGCTCAGCTGACCCGGCAGGTGCAAACGTATGCTAAAAATGTACACAGAATGAGCTTTTCAGTGAATAGCAGCCAGGCACATTTTAGCTAGTTTTACTTGTAAGTGGGGTTGGAAATGCTTTTCAGGCTCAGTACTGGGCTCAAAACATGCAGCCCTGAGGTCTCCCATGACAGCAGGTGGTTAAATAGAAATTCGCTGCTCAGCTGACCCGGCAGGAGCAAACGTATGCCAAAAATGTACACAGAATGAGCTTTTCAGTGAATAGCAGCCAGGCACATTTTAGCTAGTTTTACTTGTAAGTGGGGTTGGAAATGCTTTTCAGGCTCAGTACTGGGCTCAAAACATGCAGCCCTGAGGTCTCTCATGATAGCAGGTGGTTAAATAGAAATTCGCTGCTCAGCTGACCCGGCAGGTGCAAATGCATGCTAAAAATGTACTCAGAATGAGCTTTTCAGTGAAGAGAAGCCAGGCACATTTTAGCTAGTTTTACTTGTAAGTGGGGTTGGAAATGCTTTTCAGGCTCAGTACTGGGCTCAAAACATGCAGCCCTGAGGTCTCTCATGATACCAGGTGGTTAAATAGAAATTTGCTGCTCAGCTGACCCGGCAGGTGCAAACGTATGCTAAAAATGTACTCAGAATGAGCTTTTCAGTGAAGAGAAGCCAGGCACATTTTAGCTAGTTTTACTTGTAAGTGGGGTTGGAAATGCTTTTCAGGCTCAGTACTGGGCTCAAAACATGCAGCCCTGAGGTCTCTCATGATAGCAGGTGGTTAAATAGAAATTCGCTGCTCAGCTGACCCGGCAGGTGCAAATGTATGCTAAAAATGTACTCAGAATGAGCTTTTCAGTGAAGAGAAGCCAGGCACTTTTTAGCTAGTTTTACTTGTAAGTGGGGTTGGAAATGCTTTTCAGGCTCAGTACTGGGCTCAAAACATGCAGCCCTGAGGTCTCTCATGAAAGCACGTGGTTAAATAGAAATTCGCTGCTCAGCTGACCCGGTAGGAGCAAACGTATGCCAAAAATGTACACAGAATGAGCTTTTCAGTGAATAGCAGCCAGGCACATTTTAGCCAGTTTTACTTGTAAGTGGGGTTGGAAACGCTTTTCAGGATCAGTACTGGGCTCAAAACATGCAGCCCTGATGTCTCTCATGATAGCAGGTGGTTAAATAGAAATTCGCTGCTCAGCTGACCCGGCAGGTGCAAACGTATGCTAAAAATGTACTCAGAATGAGCTTTTCAGTGAAGAGAAGCCAGGCACATTTTAGCTAGTTTTACTTGTAAGTGGGGTTGGAAATGCTTTTCAGGCTCAGTACTGGCCTCAAAACATGCAGCCCTGATGTCTCTCATGATAGCAGGTGGTTAAATAGAAATTCGCTGCTCAGCTGACCCGGCAGTTGCAAACGTATGCTAAAAATGTACTCAGAATGAGCTTTTCAGTGAAGAGAAGCCAGGCACATTTTAGCTAGTTTTACTTGTAAGTGGGGTTGGAAATGCTTTTCAGGCTCAGTACTGGGCTCAAAACATGCAGCCCTGAGGTCTCTCATGATAGCAGGTGGTTAAATAGAAATTCGCTGCTCAGCTGACCCGGCAGGTGCAAACGTATGCTAAAAATGTACACAGAATGAGCTTTTCAGTGAAGAGAAGCCAGGCACATTTTAGCTAGTTTTACTTGTAAGTGGGGTTGGAAATGCTTTTCAGGCTCAGTACTGGGCTCAAAACATGCAGCCCTGAGGTCTCCCATGACAGCAGGTGGTTAAATTGAAATTCGCTGCTCAGATGACCCGGTAGGAGCAAACGTATGCCAAAAATGTACACAGAATGAGCTTTTCAGTGAATAGCAGCCAGGCACATTTTAGCTAGTTTTACTTGTAAGTGGGGTTGGAAATGCTTTTCAGGCTCAGTACTGGGCTCAAAACATGCAGCCCTGAGGTCTCCCATGACAGCAGGTGGTTAAATAGAAATTCGCTGCACAGCTGACCCGGCAGGTGCAAACGTATGCTAAAAATGTACTCAGAATGAGCTTTTCAGTGAAGAGAAGCCAGGCACATTTTAGCTAGTTTTACTTGTAAGTGGGGTTGGAAATGCTTTTCAGGCTCAGTACTGGGCTCAAAACATGCAGCCCTGAGGTCTCTCATGACAGCAGGTGGTTAAATAGAAATTCGCTGCAAAGCTGACCCGGCAGGTGCAAACGTATGCTAAAAATGTACTCAGAATGAGCTTTTCAGTGAAGAGAAGCCAGGCACATTTTAGCTAGTTTTACTTGTAAGTGGGGTTGGAAATGCTTTTCAGGCTCAGTACTGGGCTCAAAACATGCAGCCCTGAGGTCTCTCATGATAGCAGGTGGTTAAATAGAAATTCGCTGCTCAGCTGACCCGGCAGGTGCAAATGTATGCTAAAAATGTACTCAGAATGAGCTTTTCAGTGAAGAGAAGCCAGGCACTTTTTAGCTAGTTTTACTTGTAAGTGGGGTTGGAAATGCTTTTCAGGCTCAGTACTGGGCTCAAAACATGCAGCCCTGAGGTCTCTCATGAAAGCACGTGGTTAAATAGAAATTCGCTGCTCAGCTGACCCGGTAGGAGCAAACGTATGCCAAAAATGTACACAGAATGAGCTTTTCAGTGAATAGCAGCCAGGCACATTTTAGCCAGTTTTACTTGTAAGTGGGGTTGGAAACGCTTTTCAGGATCAGTACTGGGCTCAAAACATGCAGCCCTGATGTCTCTCATGATAGCAGGTGGTTAAATAGAAATTCGCTGCTCAGCTGACCCGGCAGGTGCAAACGTATGCTAAAAATGTACTCAGAATGAGCTTTTCAGTGAAGAGAAGCCAGGCACATTTTAGCTAGTTTTACTTGTAAGTGGGGTTGGAAATGCTTTTCAGGCTCAGTACTGGGCTCAAAACATGCAGCCCTGATGTCTCTCATGATAGCAGGTGGTTAAATAGAAATTCGCTGCTCAGCTGACCCGGCAGTTGCAAACGTATGCTAAAAATGTACTCAGAATGAGCTTTTCAGTGAAGAGAAGCCAGGCACATTTTAGCTAGTTTTACTTGTAAGTGGGGTTGGAAATGCTTTTCAGGCTCAGTACTGGGCTCAAAACATGCAGCCCTGAGGTCTCTCATGATAGCAGGTGGTTAAATAGAAATTCGCTGCTCAGCTGACCCGGCAGGTGCAAACGTATGCTAAAAATGTACACAGAATGAGCTTTTCAGTGAAGAGAAGCCAGGCACATTTTAGCTAGTTTTACTTGTAAGTGGGGTTGGAAATGCTTTTCAGGCTCAGTACTGGGCTCAAAACATGCAGCCCTGAGGTCTCCCATGACAGCAGGTGGTTAAATTGAAATTCGCTGCTCAGATGACCCGGTAGGAGCAAACGTATGCCAAAAATGTACACAGAATGAGCTTTTCAGTGAATAGCAGCCAGGCACATTTTAGCTAGTTTTACTTGTAAGTGGGGTTGGAAATGCTTTTCAGGCTCAGTACTGGGCTCAAAACATGCAGCCCTGAGGTCTCCCATGACAGCAGGTGGTTAAATAGAAATTCGCTGCACAGCTGACCCGGCAGGTGCAAACGTATGCTAAAAATGTACTCAGAATGAGCTTTTCAGTGAAGAGAAGCCAGGCACATTTTAGCTAGTTTTACTTGTAAGTGGGGTTGGAAATGCTTTTCAGGCTCAGTACTGGGCTCAAAACATGCAGCCCTGAGGTCTCTCATGACAGCAGGTGGTTAAATAGAAATTCGCTGCAAAGCTGACCCGGCAGGTGCAAACGTATGCTAAAAATGTACTCAGAATGAGCTTTTCAGTGAAGAGAAGCCAGGCACATTTTAGCTAGTTTTACTTGTAAGTGGGGTTGGAAATGCTTTTCAGGCTCAGTACTGGGCTCAAAACATGCAGCTCTGAGGTCTCCCATGACAGCAGGTGGTTAAATAGAAATTCGCTGCTCAGCTGACCCGGTAGGAGCAAACGTATGCCAAAAATGTACACAGAATGAGCTTTTCAGTGAATAGCAGCCAGGCACATTTTAGCTAGTTGTACTTGTAAGTGGGGTTGGAAACGCTTTTCAGGATCAGTACTTGGCTCAAAACATGCAGCCCTGAGGTCTCTCATAACAGCAGGTGGTTAAATAGAAATTCGCTGCTCAGCTGACCCGGCAGGTGCAAACGTATGCTAAAAATGTATTCAGAATGAGCTTTTCAGTGAAGAGAAGCCAGGCACATTTTAGCTAGTTTTACTTGTAAGTGGGGTTGGAAATGCTTTTCAGGCTCAGTACTGGGCTCAAAACATGCAGCCCTGATGTCTCTCATGATAGCAGGTGGTTAAATAGAAATTCGCTGCTCAGCTGACCCGGCAGTTGCAAACGTATGCTAAAAATGTACTCAGAATGAGCTTTTCAGTGAAGAGAAGCCAGGCACATTTTAGCTAGTTTTACTTGTAAGTGGGGTTGGAAATGCTTTTCAGGCTCAGTACTGGGCTCAAAACATGCAGCCCTGAGGTCTCTCATGATAGCAGGTGGTTAAATAGAAATTCGCTGCTCAGCTGACCCGGCAGGTGCAAACGTATGCTAAAAATGTACACAGAATGAGCTTTTCAGTGAAGAGAAGCCAGGCACATTTTAGCTAGTTTTACTTGTAAGTGGGGTTGGAAATGCTTTTCAGGATCAGTACTTGGCTCAAAACATGCAGCCCTGAGGTCTCTCATAACAGCAGGTGGTTAAATAGAAATTCGCTGCTCAGCTGACCCGGCAGGTGCAAACGTATGCTAAAAATGTATTCAGAATGAGCTTTTCAGTGAAGAGAAGCCAGGCACATTTTAGCTAGTTTTACTTGTAAGTGGGGTTGGAAATGCTTTTCAGGCTCAGTACTGGGCTCAAAACATGCAGCCCTGATGTCTCTCATGATAGCAGGTGGTTAAATAGAAATTCGCTGCTCAGCTGACCCGGCAGTTGCAAACGTATGCTAAAAATGTACTCAGAATGAGCTTTTCAGTGAAGAGAAGCCAGGCACATTTTAGCTAGTTTTACTTGTAAGTGGGGTTGGAAATGCTTTTCAGGCTCAGTACTGGGCTCAAAACATGCAGCCCTGAGGTCTCTCATGATAGCAGGTGGTTAAATAGAAATTCGCTGCTCAGCTGACCCGGCAGGTGCAAACGTATGCTAAAAATGTACACAGAATGAGCTTTTCAGTGAAGAGAAGCCAGGCACATTTTAGCTAGTTTTACTTGTAAGTGGGGTTGGAAATGCTTTTCAGGCTCAGTACTGGGCTCAAAACATGCAGCCCTGAGGTCTCCCATGACAGCAGGTGGTTAAATTGAAATTCGCTGCTCAGCTGACCCAGTAGGAGCAAACGTATGCCAAAAATGTACACAGAATGAGCTTTTCAGTGAATAGCAGCCAGGCACATTTTAGCCAGTTTTACTTGTAAGTGGGGTTGGAAACGCTTTTCAGGATCAGTACTGGGCTCAAAACATGCAGCCCTGATGTCTCTCATGATAGCAGGTGGGTAAATAGAAATTCGCTGCTCAGCTGACCCGGCAGGTGCAAACGTATGCTAAAAATGTACTCAGAATGAGCTTTTCAGTGAAGAGAAGCCAGGCACATTTTAGCTAGTTTTACTTGTAAGTGGGGTTGGAAATGCTTTTCAGGCTCAGTACTGGGCTCAAAACATGCAGCCCTGATGTCTCTCATGATAGCAGGTGGTTAAATAGAAATTCGCTGCTCAGCTGACCCGGCAGTTGCAAACGTATGCTAAAAATGTACTCAGAATGAGCTTTTCAGTGAAGAGAAGCCAGGCACATTTTAGCTAGTTTTACTTGTAAGTGGGGTTGGAAATGCTTTTCAGGCTCAGTACTGGGCTCAAAACATGCAGCCCTGAGGTCTCTCATGATAGCAGGTGGTTAAATAGAAATTCGCTGCTCAGCTGACCCGGCAGGTGCAAACGTATGCTAAAAATGTACACAGAATGAGCTTTTCAGTGAAGAGAAGCCCGGCACATTTTAGCTAGTTTTACTTGTAAGTGGGGTTGGAAATGCTTTTCAGGCTCAGTACTGGGCTCAAAACATGCAGCCCTGAGGTCTCCCATGACAGCAGGTGGTTAAATTGAAATTCGCTGCTCAGCTGACCCGGTAGGAGCAAACGTATGCCAAAAATGTACACAGAATGAGCTTTTCAGTGAATAGCAGCCAGGCACATTTTAGCTAGTTTTACTTGTAAGTGGGGTTGGAAATGCTTTTCAGGCTCAGTACTGGGCTCAAAACATGCAGCCCTGAGGTCTCCCATGACAGCAGGTGGTTAAATAGAAATTCGCTGCACAGCTGACCCGGCAGGTGCAAACGTATGCTAAAAATGTACTCAGAATGAGCTTTTCAGTGAAGAGAAGCCAGGCACATTTTAGCTAGTTTTACTTGTAAGTGGGGTTGGAAATGCTTTTCAGGCTCAGTACTGGGCTCAAAACATGCAGCCCTGAGGTCTCTCATGACAGCAGGTGGTTAAATAGAAATTCGCTGCTCAGCTGACCCGGCAGGTGCAAACGTATGCTAAAAATGTACTCAGAATGAGCTTTTCAGTGAAGAGAAGCCAGGCACATTTTAGCTAGTTTTACTTGTAAGTGGGGTTGGAAATGCTTTTCAGGCTCAGTACTGGGCTCAAAACATGCAGCCATGAGGTCTCCCATGACAGCAGGTGGTTAAATAGAAATTCGCTGCTCAGCTGACCCGGCAGGAGCAAACGTATGCCAAAAATGTACACAGAATGAGCTTTTCAGTGAATAGCAGCCAGGCACATTTTAGCTAGTTTCACTTGTAAGTGGGGTTGGAAATGCTTTTCAGGCTCAGTACTGGGCTCAAAACATGCAGCCCTGAGGTCTCCCATGACAGCAGGTGGTTAAATAGAAATTCGCTGCTCAGCTGACCCGGTAGGAGCAAACGTATGCCAAAAATGTACACAGAATGAGCTTTTCAGTGAATAGCAGCCAGGCACATTTTAGCTAGTTTTACTTGTAAGTGGGGTTGGAAACGTTTTTCAGGATCAGTACTGGGCTCAAAACATGCAGCCCTGAGGTCTCCCATGACAGCAGGTGGTTAAATAGAAATTCGCTGCTCAGCTGACCCGGCAGGTGCAAACGTATGCTAAAAATGTACACAGAATGAGCTTTTCAGTGAATAGCAGCCAGGCACATTTTAGCTAGTTTTACTTGTAAGTGGGGTTGGAAATGCTTTTCAGGCTCAGTACTGGGCTCAAAACATGCAGCCCTGAGGTCTCCCATGACAGCAGGTGGTTAAATAGAAATTCGCTGCACAGCTGACCCGGCAGGTGCAAACGTATGCTAAAAATGTACTCAGAATGAGCTTTTCAGTGAAGAGAAGCCAGGCACATTTTAGCTAGTTTTACTTGTAAGTGGGGTTGGAAATGCTTTTCAGGCTCAGTACTGGGCTCAAAACATGCAGCCCTGAGGTCTCTCATGACAGCAGGTGGTTAAATAGAAATTCGCTGCTCAGCTGACCCGGCAGGTGCAAACGTATGCTAAAAATGTACTCAGAATGAGCTTTTCAGTGAAGAGAAGCCAGGCACATTTTAGCTAGTTTTACTTGTAAGTGGGGTTGGAAATGCTTTTCAGGCTCAGTACTGGGCTCAAAACATGCAGCCCTGAGGTCTCCCATGACAGCAGGTGGTTAAATAGAAATTCGCTGCTCAGCTGACCCAGTAGGAGCAAACGTATGCCAAAAATGTACACAGAATGAGCTTTTCAGTGAATAGCAGCCAGGCACATTTTAGCTAGTTGTACTTGTAAGTGGGGTTGGAAACGCTTTTCAGGATCAGTACTTGGCTCAAAACATGCAGCCCTGAGGTCTCTCATAACAGCAGGTGGTTAAATAGAAATTCGCTGCTCAGCTGACCCGGCAGGTGCAAACGTATGCTAAAAATGTATTCAGAATGAGCTTTTCAGTGAAGAGAAGCCAGGCACATTTTAGCTAGTTTTACTTGTAAGTGGGGTTGGAAATGCTTTTCAGGCTCAGTACTGGGCTCAAAACATGCAGCCCTGATGTCTCTCATGATAGCAGGTGGTTAAATAGAAATTCGCTGCTCAGCTGACCCGGCAGTTGCAAACGTATGCTAAAAATGTACTCAGAATGAGCTTTTCAGTGAAGAGAAGCCAGGCACATTTTAGCTAGTTTTACTTGTAAGTGGGGTTGGAAATGCTTTTCAGGCTCAGTACTGGGCTCAAAACATGCAGCCCTGAGGTCTCTCATGATAGCAGGTGGTTAAATAGAAATTCGCTGCTCAGCTGACCCGGCAGGTGCAAACGTATGCTAAAAATGTACACAGAATGAGCTTTTCAGTGAAGAGAAGCCAGGCACATTTTAGCTAGTTTTACTTGTAAGTGGGGTTGGAAATGCTTTTCAGGCTCAGTACTGGGCTCAAAACATGCAGCCCTGAGGTCTCCCATGACAGCAGGTGGTTAAATTGAAATTCGCTGCTCAGCTGACCCGGTAGGAGCAAACGTATGCCAAAAATGTACACAGAATGAGCTTTTCAGTGAATAGCAGCCAGGCACATTTTAGCCAGTTTTACTTGTAAGTGGGGTTGGAAACGCTTTTCAGGATCAGTACTGGGCTCAAAACATGCAGCCCTGATGTCTCTCATGATAGCAGGTGGGTAAATAGAAATTTGCTGCTCAGCTGACCCGGCAGGTGCAAACGTATGCGAAAAATGTACTCAGAATGAGCTTTTCAGTGAAGAGAAGCCAGGCACATTTTAGCTAGTTTTACTTGTAAGTGGGGTTGGAAATGCTTTTCAGGCTCAGTACTGGGCTCAAAACATGCAGCCCTGATGTCTCTCATGATAGCAGGTGGTTAAATAGAAATTCGCTGCTCAGCTGACCCGGCAGTTGCAAACGTATGCTAAAAATGTACTCAGAATGAGCTTTTCAGTGAAGAGAAGCCAGGCACATTTTAGCTAGTTTTACTTGTAAGTGGGGTTGGAAATGCTTTTCAGGCTCAGTACTGGGCTCAAAACATGCAGCCCTGAGGTCTCTCATGATAGCAGGTGGTTAAATAGAAATTCGCTGCTCAGCTGACCCGGCAGGTGCAAACGTATGCTAAAAATGTACACAGAATGAGCTTTTCAGTGAAGAGAAGCCAGGCACATTTTAGCTAGTTTTACTTGTAAGTGGGGTTGGAAATGCTTTTCAGGCTCAGTACTGGGCTCAAAACATGCAGCCCTGAGGTCTCCCATGACAGCAGGTGGTTAAATTGAAATTCGCTGCTCAGCTGACCCGGTAGGAGCAAACGTATGCCAAAAATGTACACAGAATGAGCTTTTCAGTGAATAGCAGCCAGGCACATTTTAGCTAGTTTTACTTGTAAGTGGGGTTGGAAATGCTTTTCAGGCTCAGTACTGGGCTCAAAACATGCAGCCCTGAGGTCTCCCATGACAGCAGGTGGTTAAATAGAAATTCGCTGCACAGCTGACCCGGCAGGTGCAAACGTATGCTAAAAATGTACTCAGAATGAGCTTTTCAGTGAAGAGAAGCCAGGCACATTTTAGCTAGTTTTACTTGTAAGTGGGGTTGGAAATGCTTTTCAGGCTCAGTACTGGGCTCAAAACATGCAGCCCTGAGGTCTCTCATGACAGCAGGTGGTTAAATAGAAATTCGCTGCTCAGCTGACCCGGCAGGTGCAAACGTATGCTAAAAATGTACTCAGAATGAGCTTTTCAGTGAAGAGAAGCCAGGCACATTTTGGCTAGTTTTACTTGTAAGTGGGGTTGGAAATGCTTTTCAGGCTCAGTACTGGGCTCAAAACATGCAGCCATGAGGTCTCCCATGACAGCAGGTGGTTAAATAGAAATTCGCTGCTCAGCTGACCCGGCAGGAGCAAACGTATGCCAAAAATGTACACAGAATGAGCTTTTCAGTGAATAGCAGCCAGGCACATTTTAGCTAGTTTCACTTGTAAGTGGGGTTGGAAATGCTTTTCAGGCTCAGTACTGGGCTCAAAACATGCAGCCCTGAGGTCTCCCATGACAGCAGGTGGTTAAATAGAAATTCGCTGCTCAGCTGACCCGGTAGGAGCAAACGTATGCCAAAAATGTACACAGAATGAGCTTTTCAGTGAATAGCAGCCAGGCACATTTTAGCTAGTTTTACTTGTAAGTGGGGTTGGAAACGTTTTTCAGGATCAGTACTGGGCTCAAAACATGCAGCCCTGAGGTCTCCCATGACAGCAGGTGGTTAAATAGAAATTCGCTGCTCAGCTGACCCGGCAGGTGCAAACGTATGCTAAAAATGTACACAGAATGAGCTTTTCAGTGAATAGCAGCCAGGCACATTTTAGCTAGTTTTACTTGTAAGTGGGGTTGGAAATGCTTTTCAGGCTCAGTACTGGGCTCAAAACATGCAGCCCTGAGGTCTCCCATGACAGCAGGTGGTTAAATAGAAATTCGCTGCTCAGCTGACCCGGCAGGAGCAAACGTATGCCAAAAATGTACACAGAATGAGCTTTTCAGTGAATAGCAGCCAGGCACATTTTAGCTAGTTTTACTTGTAAGTGGGGTTGGAAATGCTTTTCAGGCTCAGTACTGGGCTCAAAACATGCAGCCCTGAGGTCTCTCATGATAGCAGGTGGTTAAATAGAAATTCGCTGCTCAGCTGACCCGGCAGGTGCAAATGCATGCTAAAAATGTACTCAGAATGAGCTTTTCAGTGAAGAGAAGCCAGGCACATTTTAGCTATATTTACTTGTAAGTGGGGTTGGAAATGCTTTTCAGGCTCAGTACTGGGCTCAAAACATGCAGCCCTGAGGTCTCTCATGATACCAGGTGGTTAAATAGAAATTTGCTGCTCAGCTGACCCGGCAGGTGCAAACGTATGCTAAAAATGTACTCAGAATGAGCTTTTCAGTGAAGAGAAGCCAGGCACATTTTAGCTAGTTTTACTTGTAAGTGGGGTTGGAAATGCTTTTCAGGCTCAGTACTGGGCTCAAAACATGCAGCCCTGAGGTCTCTCATGATAGCAGGTGGTTAAATAGAAATTCGCTGCTCAGCTGACCCGGCAGGTGCAAATGTATGCTAAAAATGTACTCAGAATGAGCTTTTCAGTGAAGAGAAGCCAGGCACTTTTTAGCTAGTTTTACTTGTAAGTGGGGTTGGAAATGCTTTTCAGGCTCAGTACTGGGCTCAAAACATGCAGCCCTGAGGTCTCTCATGAAAGCACGTGGTTAAATAGAAATTCGCTGCTCAGCTGACCCGGTAGGAGCAAACGTATGCCAAAAATGTACACAGAATGAGCTTTTCAGTGAATAGCAGCCAGGCACATTTTAGCCAGTTTTACTTGTAAGTGGGGTTGGAAACGCTTTTCAGGATCAGTACTGGGCTCAAAACATGCAGCCCTGATGTCTCTCATGATAGCAGGTGGTTAAATAGAAATTCGCTGCTCAGCTGACCCGGCAGGTGCAAACGTATGCTAAAAATGTACTCAGAATGAGCTTTTCAGTGAAGAGAAGCCAGGCACATTTTAGCTAGTTTTACTTGTAAGTGGGGTTGGAAATGCTTTTCAGGCTCAGTACTGGGCTCAAAACATGCAGCCCTGATGTCTCTCATGATAGCAGGTGGTTAAATAGAAATTCGCTGCTCAGCTGACCCGGCAGTTGCAAACGTATGCTAAAAATGTACTCAGAATGAGCTTTTCAGTGAAGAGAAGCCAGGCACATTTTAGCTAGTTTTACTTGTAAGTGGGGTTGGAAATGCTTTTCAGGCTCAGTACTGGGCTCAAAACATGCAGCCCTGAGGTCTCTCATGATAGCAGGTGGTTAAATAGAAATTCGCTGCTCAGCTGACCCGGCAGGTGCAAACGTATGCTAAAAATGTACACAGAATGAGCTTTTCAGTGAAGAGAAGCCAGGCACATTTTAGCTAGTTTTACTTGTAAGTGGGGTTGGAAATGCTTTTCAGGCTCAGTACTGGGCTCAAAACATGCAGCCCTGAGGTCTCCCATGACAGCAGGTGGTTAAATTGAAATTCGCTGCTCAGATGACCCGGTAGGAGCAAACGTATGCCAAAAATGTACACAGAATGAGCTTTTCAGTGAATAGCAGCCAGGCACATTTTAGCTAGTTTTACTTGTAAGTGGGGTTGGAAATGCTTTTCAGGCTCAGTACTGGGCTCAAAACATGCAGCCCTGAGGTCTCCCATGACAGCAGGTGGTTAAATAGAAATTCGCTGCACAGCTGACCCGGCAGGTGCAAACGTATGCTAAAAATGTACTCAGAATGAGCTTTTCAGTGAAGAGAAGCCAGGCACATTTTAGCTAGTTTTACTTGTAAGTGGGGTTGGAAATGCTTTTCAGGCTCAGTACTGGGCTCAAAACATGCAGCCCTGAGGTCTCTCATGACAGCAGGTGGTTAAATAGAAATTCGCTGCAAAGCTGACCCGACAGGTGCAAACGTATGCTAAAAATGTACTCAGAATGAGCTTTTCAGTGAAGAGAAGCCAGGCACATTTTAGCTAGTTTTACTTGTAAGTGGGGTTGGAAATGCTTTTCAGGCTCAGTACTGGGCTCAAAACATGCAGCTCTGAGGTCTCCCATGACAGCAGGTGGTTAAATAGAAATTCGCTGCTCAGCTGACCCGGTAGGAGCAAACGTATGCCAAAAATGTACACAGAATGAGCTTTTCAGTGAATAGCAGCCAGGCACATTTTAGCTAGTTGTACTTGTAAGTGGGGTTGGAAACGCTTTTCAGGATCAGTACTTGGCTCAAAACATGCAGCCCTGAGGTCTCTCATAACAGCAGGTGGTTAAATAGAAATTCGCTGCTCAGCTGACCCGGCAGGTGCAAACGTATGCTAAAAATGTATTCAGAATGAGCTTTTCAGTGAAGAGAAGCCAGGCACATTTTAGCTAGTTTTACTTGTAAGTGGGGTTGGAAATGCTTTTCAGGCTCAGTACTGGGCTCAAAACATGCAGCCCTGAGGTCTCTCATGACAGCAGGTGGTTAAATAGAAATTCGCTGCTCAGCTGACCCGGCAGGTGCAAACGTATGCTAAAAATGTACTCAGAATGAGCTTTTCAGTGAAGAGAAGCCAGGCACATTTTAGCTAGTTTTACTTGTAAGTGGGGTTGGAAATGCTTTTCAGGCTCAGTAATGGGCTCAAAACATGCAGCCCTGAGGTCTCCCATGACAGCAGGTGGTTAAATAGAAATTCGCTGCTCAGCTGACCCGGCAGGAGCAAACGTATGCCAAAAATGTACACAGAATGAGCTTTTCAGTGAATAGCAGCCAGGCACATTTTAGCTAGTTTCACTTGTAAGTGGGGTTGGAAATGCTTTTCAGGCTCAGTACTGGGCTCAAAACATGCAGCCCTGAGGTCTCCCATGACAGCAGGTGGTTAAATAGAAATTCGCTGCTCAGCTGACCCGGTAGGAGCAAACGTATGCCAAAAATGTACACAGAATGAGCTTTTCAGTGAATAGCAGCCAGGCACATTTTAGCTAGTTTTACTTGTAAGTGGGGTTGGAAACGTTTTTCAGGATCAGTACTGGGCTCAAAACATGCAGCCCTGAGGTCTCCCATGACAGCAGGTGGTTAAATAGAAATTCGCTGCTCAGCTGACCCGGCAGGTGCAAACGTATGCTAAAAATGTACACAGAATGAGCTTTTCAGTGAATAGCAGCCAGGCACATTTTAGCTAGTTTTACTTGTAAGTGGGGTTGGAAATGCTTTTCAGGCTCAGTACTGGGCTCAAAACATGCAGCCCTGAGGTCTCCCATGACAGCAGGTGGTTAAATAGAAATTCGCTGCTCAGCTGACCCGGCAGGAGCAAACGTATGCCAAAAATGTACACAGAATGAGCTTTTCAGTGAATAGCAGCCAGGCACATTTTAGCTAGTTTTACTTGTAAGTGGGGTTGGAAATGCTTTTCAGGCTCAGTACTGGGCTCAAAACATGCAGCCCTGAGGTCTCTCATGATAGCAGGTGGTTAAATAGAAATTCGCTGCTCAGCTGACCCGGCAGGTGCAAATGTATGCTAAAAATGTACTCAGAATGAGCTTTTCAGTGAAGAGAAGCCAGGCACATTTTAGCTAGTTTTACTTGTAAGTGGGGTTGGAAATGCTTTTCAGGCTCAGTACTGGGCTCAAAACATGCAGCCCTGAGGTCTCTCATGATAGCAGGTGGTTAAATAGAAATTCGCTGCTCAGCTGACCCGGCAGGTGCAAACGTATGCTAAAAATGTACTCAGAATGAGCTTTTCAGTGAAGAGAAGCCAGGCACATTTTAGCTAGTTTTACTTGTAAGTGGGGTTGGAAATGCTTTTCAGGCTCAGTACTGGGCTCAAAACATGCAGCCCTGAGGTCTCTCATGATAGCAGGTGGTTAAATAGAAATTCGCTGCTCAGCTGACCCGGCAGGTGCAAATGTATGCTAAAAATGTACTCAGAATGAGCTTTTCAGTGAAGAGAAGCCAGGCACTTTTTAGCTAGTTTTACTTGTAAGTGGGGTTGGAAATGCTTTTCAGGCTCAGTACTGGGCTCAAAACATGCAGCCCTGAGGTCTCTCATGAAAGCACGTGGTTAAATAGAAATTCGCTGTTCAGCTGACCCGGTAGGAGCAAACGTATGCCAAAAATGTACACAGAATGAGCTTTTCAGTGAATAGCAGCCAGGCACATTTTAGCTAGTTTTACTTGTAAGTGGGGTTGGAAATGCTTTTCAGGCTCAGTACTGGGCTCAAAACATGCAGGCCTGAGGTCTCCCATGACAGCAGGTGGTTAAATAGAAATTCGCTGCTCAGCTGACCGGGTAGGAGCAAACGTATGCCAAAAATGTACACAGAATGAGCTTTTCAGTGAAGAGAAGCCAGGCACATTTTAGCTAGTTTTACTTGTAAGTGGGGTTGGAAATGCTTTTCAGGCTCAGTACTGGGCTCAAAACATGCAGCCCTGAGGTCTCTCATGATAGCAGGTGGTTAAATAGAAATTCGCTGCTCAGCTGACCCGGCAGGTGCAAACGTATGCTAAAAATGTACTCAGAATGAGCTTTTCAGTGAAGAGAAGCCAGGTACTTTTTAGCTAGTTTTACTTGTAAGTGGGGTTGGAAATGCTTTTCAGGCTCAGTACTGGGCTCAAAACATGCAGCCCTGAGGTCTCCCATGACAGCAGGTGGTTAAATAGAAATTCGCTGCTCAGCTGACCGGGTAGGAGCAAACGTATGCCAAAAATGTACACAGAATGAGCTTTTCAGTGAATAGCAGCCAGGCACATTTTAGCTAGTTTTACTTGTAAGTGGGGTTGGAAATGCTTTTCAGGCTCAGTACTGGGCTCAAAACATGCAGCCCTGATGTCTCTCATGACAGCAGGTGGTTAAATAGAAATTCGCTGCTCAGCTGACTCAGTAGGAGCAAACGTATGCCAAAGATGTACACAGAATGAGCTTTTCAGTGAAGAGAAGCCAGGCACATTTTAGCTAGTTTTACTTGTAAGTGGGGTTGAAAATGCTTTTCAGGCTCAGTACTGGGCTCAAAACATGCAGCCCTGAGGTCTCTCATGATAGCAGGTGGTTAAATAGAAATTCGCTGCTCAGCTGACCCGGCAGGTGCAAACGTATGCTAAAAATGTACTCAGAATGAGCTTTTCAGTGAAGAGAAGCCAGGCACATTTTAGCTAGTTTTACTTGTAAGTGGGGTTGGAAATGCTTTTCAGGCTCAGTACTGGGCTCAAAACATGCAGCCCTGAGGTCTCTCATGATAGCAGGTGGTTAAATAGAAATTCGCTGCTCAGCGGACCCGGCAGGTGCAAACGTAGGCTAAAAATGTACTCAGAATGAGCTTTTCAGTGAAGAGAAGCCAGGCACTTTTTAGCTAGTTTTACTTGTAAGTGGGGTTGGAAAAGCTTTTCAGGCTCAGTACTGGGCTCAAAACATGCAGCCCTGAGGTCTCTCATGAAAGCACGTGGTTAAATAGAAATTCGCTGCTCAGCTGACCCGGTAGGAGCAAACGTATGCCATAAATGTACACAGAATGAGCTTTTCAGTGAATAGCAGCCAGGCACATTTTAGCTAGTTTTACTTGTAAGTGGGGTTGGAAATGCTTTTCAGGCTCAGTACTGGGCTCAAAACATGCAGCCCTGAGGTCTCCCATGACAGCAGGTGGTTAAATAGAAATTCGCTTCTCAGCTGACCCGGCAGGTGCAAACGTATGCCAAAAATGTACACAGAATGAGCTTTTCAGTGAATAGCAGCCAGGCACATTTTAGCTAGTTTTACTTGTAAGTGGGGTTGGAAACGCTTTTCAGGATCAGTACTGGGCTCAAAACATGCAGCCCTGAGGTCTCCCATGACAGCAGGTGGTTAAATAGAAATTCGCTGCTCAGCTGACCCGGCAGGTGCAAACGTATGCTAAAAATGTACACAGAATGAGCTTTTCAGTGAATAGCAGCCAGGCACATTTTAGCTAGTTTTACTTGTAAGTGGGGTTGGAAATGCTTTTCAGGCTCAGTACTGGGCTCAAAACATGCAGCCCTGAGGTCTCCCATGACAGCAGGTGGTTAAATAGAAATTCGCTGCTCAGCTGACCCGGCAGGAGCAAACGTATGCCAAAAATGTACACAGAATGAGCTTTTCAGTGAATAGCAGCCAGGCACATTTTAGCTAGTTTTACTTGTAAGTGGGGTTGGAAATGCTTTTCAGGCTCAGTACTGGGCTCAAAACATGCAGCCCTGAGGTCTCTCATGATAGCAGGTGGTTAAATAGAAATTCGCTGCTCAGCGGACCCGGCAGGTGCAAACGTAGGCTAAAAATGTACTCAGAATGAGCTTTTCAGTGAAGAGAAGCCAGGCACATTTTAGCTAGTTTTACTTGTAAGTGGGGTTGGAAACGCTTTTCAGGATCAGTACTGGGCTCAAAACATGCAGCCCTGAGGTCTCCCATGAAAGCAGGTGGTTAAATAGAAATTCGCTGCTCAGCTGACCCGGTAGGAGCAAACGTATGCCAAAAATGTACACAGAATGAGCTTTTCAGTGAATAGCAGCCAGGCACATTTTAGCTAGTTTTACTTGTAAGTGGGGTTGGAAATGCTTTTCAGGCTCAGTACTGGGCTCAAAACATGCAGCCCTGAGGTCTCCCATGACAGCAGGTGGTTAAATAGAAATTCGCTGCTCAGCTGACTCAGTAGTAGCAAACGTATGCCAAAAATGTACACAGAATGAGCTTTTCAGTGAATAGCAGCCAGGCACATTTTAGCTAGTTTTACTTGTAAGTGGGGTTGGAAATGCTTTTCAGGCTCAGTACTGGGCTCAAAACATGCAGCCCTGAGGTCTCCCATGACAGCAGGTGGTTAAATAGAAATTCGCTGCACTGCTGACCCGGCAGGTGCAAACGTATGCTAAAAATGTACTCAGAATGAGCTTTTCAGTGAAGAGAAGCCAGGCACATTTTAGCTAGTTTTACTTGTAAGTGGGGTTGGAAATGCTTTTCAGGCTCAGTAATGGGCTCAAAACATGCAGCCCTGAGGTCTCCCATGACAGCAGGTGGTTAAATAGAAATTCGCTGCTCAGCTGACCCGGCAGGAGCAAACGTATGCCAAAAATGTACACAGAATGAGCTTTTCAGTGAATAGCAGCCAGGCACATTTTAGCTAGTTTCACTTGTAAGTGGGGTTGGAAATGCTTTTCAGGCTCAGTACTGGGCTCAAAACATGCAGCCCTGAGGTCTCCCATGACAGCAGGTGGTTAAATAGAAATTCGCTGCTCAGCTGACCCGGTAGGAGCAAACGTATGCCAAAAATGTACACAGAATGAGCTTTTCAGTGAATAGCAGCCAGGCACATTTTAGCTAGTTTTACTTGTAAGTGGGGTTGGAAACGTTTTTCAGGATCAGTACTGGGCTCAAAACATGCAGCCCTGAGGTCTCCCATGACAGCAGGTGGTTAAATAGAAATTCGCTGCTCAGCTGACCCGGCAGGTGCAAACGTATGCTAAAAATGTACACAGAATGAGCTTTTCAGTGAATAGCAGCCAGGCACATTTTAGCTAGTTTTACTTGTAAGTGGGGTTGGAAATGCTTTTCAGGCTCAGTACTGGGCTCAAAACATGCAGCCCTGAGGTCTCCCATGACAGCAGGTGGTTAAATAGAAATTCGCTGCTCAGCTGACCCGGCAGGAGCAAACGTATGCCAAAAATGTACACAGAATGAGCTTTTCAGTGAATAGCAGCCAGGCACATTTTAGCTAGTTTTACTTGTAAGTGGGGTTGGAAATGCTTTTCAGGCTCAGTACTGGGCTCAAAACATGCAGCCCTGAGGTCTCTCATGATAGCAGGTGGTTAAATAGAAATTCGCTGCTCAGCTGACCCGGCAGGTGCAAATGTATGCTAAAAATGTACTCAGAATGAGCTTTTCAGTGAAGAGAAGCCAGGCACATTTTAGCTAGTTTTACTTGTAAGTGGGGTTGGAAATGCTTTTCAGGCTCAGTACTGGGCTCAAAACATGCAGCCCTGAGGTCTCTCATGATAGCAGGTGGTTAAATAGAAATTCGCTGCTCAGCTGACCCGGCAGGTGCAAACGTATGCTAAAAATGTACTCAGAATGAGCTTTTCAGTGAAGAGAAGCCAGGCACATTTTAGCTAGTTTTACTTGTAAGTGGGGTTGGAAATGCTTTTCAGGCTCAGTACTGGGCTCAAAACATGCAGCCCTGAGGTCTCTCATGATAGCAGGTGGTTAAATAGAAATTCGCTGCTCAGCTGACCCGGCAGGTGCAAATGTATGCTAAAAATGTACTCAGAATGAGCTTTTCAGTGAAGAGAAGCCAGGCACTTTTTAGCTAGTTTTACTTGTAAGTGGGGTTGGAAATGCTTTTCAGGCTCAGTACTGGGCTCAAAACATGCAGCCCTGAGGTCTCTCATGAAAGCACGTGGTTAAATAGAAATTCGCTGCTCAGCTGACCCGGTAGGAGCAAACGTATGCCAAAAATGTACACAGAATGAGCTTTTCAGTGAATAGCAGCCAGGCACATTTTAGCTAGTTTTACTTGTAAGTGGGGTTGGAAATGCTTTTCAGGCTCAGTACTGGGCTCAAAACATGCAGGCCTGAGGTCTCCCATGACAGCAGGTGGTTAAATAGAAATTCGCTGCTCAGCTGACCGGGTAGGAGCAAACGTATGCCAAAAATGTACACAGAATGAGCTTTTCAGTGAAGAGAAGCCAGGCACATTTTAGCTAGTTTTACTTGTAAGTGGGGTTGGAAATGCTTTTCAGGCTCAGTACTGGGCTCAAAACATGCAGCCCTGAGGTCTCTCATGATAGCAGGTGGTTAAATAGAAATTCGCTGCTCAGCTGACCCGGCAGGTGCAAACGTATGCTAAAAATGTACTCAGAATGAGCTTTTCAGTGAAGAGAAGCCAGGTACTTTTTAGCTAGTTTTACTTGTAAGTGGGGTTGGAAATGCTTTTCAGGCTCAGTACTGGGCTCAAAACATGCAGCCCTGAGGTCTCCCATGACAGCAGGTGGTTAAATAGAAATTCGCTGCTCAGCTGACCGGGTAGGAGCAAACGTATGCCAAAAATGTACACAGAATGAGCTTTTCAGTGAATAGCAGCCAGGCACATTTTAGCTAGTTTTACTTGTAAGTGGGGTTGGAAATGCTTTTCAGGCTCAGTACTGGGCTCAAAACATGCAGCCCTGATGTCTCTCATGACAGCAGGTGGTTAAATAGAAATTCGCTGCTCAGCTGACTCAGTAGGAGCAAACGTATGCCAAAGATGTACACAGAATGAGCTTTTCAGTGAAGAGAAGCCAGGCACATTTTAGCTAGTTTTACTTGTAAGTGGGGTTGAAAATGCTTTTCAGGCTCAGTACTGGGCTCAAAACATGCAGCCCTGAGGTCTCTCATGATAGCAGGTGGTTAAATAGAAATTCGCTGCTCAGCTGACCCGGCAGGTGCAAACGTATGCTAAAAATGTACTCAGAATGAGCTTTTCAGTGAAGAGAAGCCAGGCACATTTTAGCTAGTTTTACTTGTAAGTGGGGTTGGAAATGCTTTTCAGGCTCAGTACTGGGCTCAAAACATGCAGCCCTGAGGTCTCTCATGATAGCAGGTGGTTAAATAGAAATTCGCTGCTCAGCGGACCCGGCAGGTGCAAACGTAGGCTAAAAATGTACTCAGAATGAGCTTTTCAGTGAAGAGAAGCCAGGCACTTTTTAGCTAGTTTTACTTGTAAGTGGGGTTGGAAAAGCTTTTCAGGCTCAGTACTGGGCTCAAAACATGCAGCCCTGAGGTCTCTCATGAAAGCACGTGGTTAAATAGAAATTCGCTGCTCAGCTGACCCGGTAGGAGCAAACGTATGCCATAAATGTACACAGAATGAGCTTTTCAGTGAATAGCAGCCAGGCACATTTTAGCTAGTTTTACTTGTAAGTGGGGTTGGAAATGCTTTTCAGGCTCAGTACTGGGCTCAAAACATGCAGCCCTGAGGTCTCCCATGACAGCAGGTGGTTAAATAGAAATTCGCTTCTCAGCTGACCCGGCAGGTGCAAACGTATGCCAAAAATGTACACAGAATGAGCTTTTCAGTGAATAGCAGCCAGGCACATTTTAGCTAGTTTTACTTGTAAGTGGGGTTGGAAACGCTTTTCAGGATCAGTACTGGGCTCAAAACATGCAGCCCTGAGGTCTCCCATGACAGCAGGTGGTTAAATAGAAATTCGCTGCTCAGCTGACCCGGCAGGTGCAAACGTATGCTAAAAATGTACACAGAATGAGCTTTTCAGTGAATAGCAGCCAGGCACATTTTAGCTAGTTTTACTTGTAAGTGGGGTTGGAAATGCATTTCAGGCTCAGTACTGGGCTCAAAACATGCAGCCCTGAGGTCTCCCATGACAGCAGGTGGTTAAATAGAAATTCGCTGCTCAGCTGACCCGGCAGGAGCAAACGTATGCCAAAAATGTACACAGAATGAGCTTTTCAGTGAATAGCAGCCAGGCACATTTTAGCTAGTTTTACTTGTAAGTGGGGTTGGAAATGCTTTTCAGGCTCAGTACTGGGCTCAAAACATGCAGCCCTGAGGTCTCTCATGATAGCAGGTGGTTAAATAGAAATTCGCTGCTCAGCTGACCCGGCAGGTGCAAACGTATTCTAAAAATGTACTCAGAATGAGCTTTTCAGTGAAGAGAAGCCAGGCACATTTTAGCTAGTTTTACTTGTAAGTGGGGTTGGAAACGCTTTTCAGGATCAGTACTGGGCTCAAAACATGCAGCCCTGAGGTCTCCCATGAAAGCAGGTGGTTAAATAGAAATTCGCTGCTCAGCTGACCCGGTAGGAGCAAACGTATGCCAAAAATGTACACAGAATGAGCTTTTCAGTGAATAGCAGCCAGGCACATTTTAGCTAGTTTTACTTGTAAGTGGGGTTGGAAATGCTTTTCAGGCTCAGTACTGGGCTCAAAACATGCAGCCCTGAGGTCTCCCATGACAGCAGGTGGTTAAATAGAAATTCGCTGCTCAGCTGACTCAGTAGTAGCAAACGTATGCCAAAAATGTACACAGAATGAGCTTTTCAGTGAATAGCAGCCAGGCACATTTTAGCTAGTTTTACTTGTAAGTGGGGTTGGAAACGCTTTTCAGGATCAGTACTGGGCTCAAAACATGCAGCCCTGATGTCTCTCATGATAGCAGGTGGTTAAATAGAAATTCGCTGCTCAGCTGACCCGGCAGGTGCAAATGTATGCTAAAAATGTACTCAGAATGAGCTTTTCAGTGAAGAGAAGCCAGGCACATTTTAGCTAGTTTTACTTGTAAGTGGGGTTGGAAATGCTTTTCAGGCTCAGTACTGGGCTCAAAACATGCAGCCCTGAGGTCTCTCATGATAGCAGGTGGTTAAATAGAAATTCGCTGCTCAGCTGACCCGGCAGGTGCAAACGTATGCTAAAAATGTACTCAGAATGAGCTTTTCAGTGAAGAGAAGCCAGGCACTTTTTAGCTAGTTTTACTTGTAAGTGGGGTTGGAAATGCTTTTCAGGCTCAGTACTGGGCTCAAAACATGCAGCCCTGAGGTCTCCCATGACAGCAGGTGGTTAAATAGAAATTCGCTGCTCAGCTGACCGGGTAGGAGCAAACGTATGCCAAAAATGTACACAGAATGAGCTTTTCAGTGAATAGCAGCCAGGCACATTTTAGCTAGTTTTACTTGTAAGTGGGGTTGGAAATGCTTTTCAGGCTCAGTACTGGGCTCAAAACATGCAGCCCTGATGTCTCTCATGACAGCAGGTGGTTAAATAGAAATTCGCTGCTCAGCTGACTCAGTAGGAGCAAACGTATGCCAAAAATGTACACAGAATGAGCTTTTCAGTGAAGAGAAGCCAGGCACATTTTAGCTAGTTTTACTTGTAAGTGGGGTTGGAAATGCTTTTCAGGCTCAGTACTGGGCTCAAAACATGCAGCCCTGAGGTCTCTCATGATAGCAGGTGGTTAAATAGAAATTCGCTGCTCAGCTGACCCGGCAGGTGCAAACGTATGCTAAAAATGTACTCAGAATGAGCTTTTCAGTGAAGAGAAGCCAGGCACATTTTAGCTAGTTTTACTTGTAAGTGGGGTTGGAAATGCTTTTCAGGCTCAGTACTGGGCTCAAAACATGCAGCCCTGAGGTCTCCCATGACAGCAGGTGGTTAAATAGAAATTCGCTGCTCAGCTGACCGGGTAGGAGCAAACGTATGCCAAAAATGTACACAGAATGAGATTTTCAGTGAAGAGAAGCCAGGCACATTTTAGCTAGTTTTACTTGTAAGTGGGGTTGGAAATGCTTTTCAGGCTCAGTACTGGGCTCAAAACATGCAGCCCTGAGGTCTCCCATGACAGCAGGTGGTTAAATAGAAATTCGCTGCTCAGCTGACCCGGTAGGAGCAAACGTATGCCAAAAAT